>NC_137815.1:53032433-53072433 GCF_963921795.1 Nannobrachium achirus | reverse complement strand
CTTCCTCTACCAGGAGCAAGTCAAGAATAAAAGTATCCACTGAAAGGGTATATGCTGCGGGTCACTGAGACAACTTTCACAGGTAAATGCAGCTCAGGATAATGACATTGTGGGGTTGTGTTTTGTTTTGTTTTCTTCTGTGAGTCAGCGTGAGGTTTAACCACGTAAACCCTCTATTCTTAGTGAAATGCACATTAGTTACAACTGAGCTTTTTTCACTCTACACCAAATATTTTCGTCAAAGGTTTATTAACAAAAATCTCATCCACAAAACTCTTGCCTAAGTTATAATTTGTTGTATATGCATACAAAAAAAAAGATAATATTTCCTTCCGGTGACTCTGTCGAACGATGTACTATACTTTGCTTCGGAAGCTCTGAAAATGTGTCAAAATTGTAATTTAATTTCCTAATTTCCCCACTTCCATTCGACCTGTGCAAATGAGTCCTACTGGAAAAACCAAATTAGTCAAAGTCTATAACTGGCTTGCTGCTTTCTAAAAAAAAAATCTACATTTTATATTTTAAGATACATTTTTGTGATCCACTTTCTGTTCTGAACAGACTCTGTAACATTTGAAGATTGTAGAAAATATAGTATGGCTTGAGAGACTACTGTAAATTAGGTCCACTCTACCTCAAACTGGGGTACCATAGGCTACTTGGTACAGAAAGGGGTTCAGGTGATGTCTCATCAGGCTGCTCCCCCAACCCTGCCCCCACTTTCTGTGCTTAATAGCTGTGGTGAGTGGGAATAGAATGTACTGTACTGTATCATTTATAATAAGTATAACTTCTTTGTGCCTTGGTTGCTCAACCAGCTAATGTGCTGGCCATCTAATCGTAAAAGCTTGTGTTTCACTGCCACCTCAGAACATATTACATTACAACCATGTATTACATGATGTTCCCATCTGCCCTGAGTTTCTCTTTGCCATTGTGTCTGAATATAAAACACTCTTCTCATCAAAAGATAATCCAGCACTGTTGGAGTTCTCCTCATAAGCTCTCTTCTCAGCAGGAGGTGAGTCTCTTTGTATACGAGTCTCTGTTCAGTGTTCACAGACAACTTTTTGCAAACTGAGATATAGTATCTACTATTTAAAAATAAACACCAACTTTTACTAAATAATTTCTGGAATATCAATAAATAATAAGTGGTGCAGCATATAGGGAGAGTATAGGTCATTTAAGTTCATGCTAATTGTCAGAATGACGAAGACTTTCAGGCAGTGCCTATATATTTTAGAAATACTGAATGATGAACTTGGGGCAATGATTATTTCCCCTAACAGATATAAAGAAAGTCTTGTAAAACGGATAGAATGTCAATACTCTGCTGTGCAGCAAACCTAAAATGAATTACACCAAAGATAAAAGTGTCATCAAATGACATATGGACCCTATTTTCGTCCATGCTCTACCCCTTATTCCTAAAAAATTTCGCCTTTTTTTACTATTATAACTAGTGGTGTCCAACGATTAAATATTTTAATCGCGATTAATCGCATGATTTATGTAGTTAATCGCGCGATTAATCGCAAATAAGTCATCAGCTTTTATCAGGTCACAATGTAACTTAGAGGGATATCTTTCAAGTCTTTAGTGGCCCTATTAACTTTGGAGTGGAAATATTTGCTGGATTTATGCGAAAGTATGTTAATCTTTTATTCTAAATCAATTAAAAACCTGAATAAATCATAATGGTATTGCATTTAACAGACTGCAGCTGATGGGTATAAGGATCTGCTAAATGATTACTGTTGTGTCCACCTTTATGCTTTAATTATACATTGTATTTCTTGTTACATCAACAGGGATGGACCTTGTAGCCAATATAGCCGATATTGTAGCCAATGTTTGTAAATATGCGATTAATTGCGATTAAAATAATTAATCGCGATTAACATAATGGTGAGTTAATTGCGATTAATTTAGTTAACTCGGACAGCACTAATTATAACTAAATAGTTCAAATAGCTGATCTACAAGCTCACAACATGTTGATGTAGATCGTCCATTAGAAGTATTTTAAAATGTTTTTCAAAATAGTAAAAAGAGGCAAATAAGTTTAGGGATAAAGGGTAAGGCAATGGCATGGACGAAAATATTGATCATAATCTCTAATCTCATCGAAGGAGTTCCCCCCCAAACATTCTCTCTTTTAATCATGAAAACAGTAACAAAAAATGAAGCTGCTTAAACGTTCTGTCTTGGGCTTATCCCAACCTGTGGAGGAGAACCACGCGTGGTGCCTAGATATTGAAAATCCTATAATCAAATTGAAATCACTGTAATAAGATTTTAGTGATATTTTCAAATGAAAAACTGCTTCATGTCACTTTGTGGCTCTTCAAGTCTACATAAAAATCACAGTAACAAGGCTAAAACCCAACGGCTGTACTTCTGTGTATGGGCAAAGAAGTGCACAATTGTGGGCAATTTGTTAGAGTGACAGTCAACGGTAGGATAGTGTCTCGCACAGTTAAATGGTTTATCACACATTTTATGGCTCTATTCTTCCTGACATTTACTGTGAGAGTCATAAAAACATTTGGATGCATATAATGCTGTTCCATGAGCAGCTTTCTCCAGATGACAGGATCCTATTACATGTTTTACATTTTCTAAATGGTGTCTGCATTTTTATAGCGCCTTTCAAAGTGCTTTACACATCAAGTATCAACAATGAAGAATCATTAGGGTGTATGTCTGTCTCACTCAGTGAGCAGTGAAATGTTGGTGTGGTATGTCTGCAAGGCTGTGCAAGCAACAGCAACAAACAAGATAATAATATACATAAACTGGATTTGAATGCAGTAAAAAATAACCAAGATAATAACAAAGATCAAAAACATAGAAATAGGGGGCATGGTGGTGCAGTCGGTAGCGCTGTCGCCTCACAGCTAGAAGGTCGTGGGTTTTATTCATGCCGGGGGACGCTGTGGGCGCTGGGGGCATGTTCTCTCCTCCGCGTCATCAGCGCCCACACCCTAGGTGGGGTTGGCGAAAGGGCCTTTCTGTGTGGAGTTTGCATGTTCTCCTCGTGTCTCCTAGGGTAGGTATACTCACAAAAACATGCAGTAATACCATGGTCTCTATAATGCCTCCCCCTGGCCAGCCGGGGTGCCTGATGGAGGGGATAGGAACTGTTTGGAATAACGTGTTCCTTCCACGCACTACGTCCAACCGGGGAAGCTCCCCCCTGTCAGGTGATAAGAAACTGCCTGCAACACTCCTCATGCATTGAAGGAAGCATGAGCTCAGTTCGGGGTTCTCCCCCCAAAAATCATGAGATAAATATTTTGAAAACACACACACACACACACACACACACACACACACACACACACACACACACACAGTACACATCGGGAGCAGGGGTTCAGCATTTTGCTGAAGGTCACTTTGAAAGAAAGCCAGGAGCTGCCTGGGAAGGCTGGGATCAAACTGGGAACCCCAACTACTGGGTCCCAAAAGGCATCTCAACGTCCTGATCCACATACAGTTTCTGAATCAGACGTCTGTCTAATGGTCAACTTGAATAGTAAGGAATTAGCTTTTAAAACTAATATAATTTATTTAAATTGCAGAGTTGAGTTGGTGCTCTTTTCCTTTTGTGTGACATACTGTAATACGATAAAAGGTGAGCATTAATACACGCTGTGAGCATAATTAAGCTGTCTGTCAACCTCTTATGTGCCTATATGTGAGGTTGAAACCATGTAATAGGTGATTATTATCACCTATTAACTAAGGCTGATTAAATTCCAATCCTCGCGCTCCATCTACGTCAGTTGTCATAGGTGTGCAGACATTTCTGCTGATGTACCTGTCAGATACAGTATGTCTACTATTATGAATCTTATTATAGTCACCATGTTTCAAGGCAAGATGAATAGAGGAAATGATTTACCCAACGGCAAATTGTGTGCAATTCTTCTTTCAGTCCATCTGTCTCTTGCTGTTTCCACCTCCATTATACACTATAATGTCTTCTCGTCCCTGAACTACTGTATGTGTGTGCTGTTACTGTGTACAAAACTGTATGTTGCTGCAGTGCACCCATGCCTCCAACAAAGACTCTTGTACTGTATATGTTGTGTATAGGACAATAATGTTATTGTGATTCCAACTAACAAGCAGTGTGAAGAGGGTTGACTTGATGGAAAGGTGGGCAAGTAGTAAAGTACTGTATATTAAACTTACAGCATGTGCAGATAAGCCTTACATTATTTCCCTGGAGCACCTTGACCATAGTTGCAGAGAAAGCACAGAGCTTCATTACAAAAATGGTTCATAAGTTAATATAGATGTGCAATAACAAACTCCTCTAGAATAAACCTTCTGTCAATGCGATTTCATAAATATTAGCTCAAAATGCTGCAAATAACACATCTCATAATATTCAAAGTCTATAGACCTTAAGTCCAGGAATTCGCTCTCAGCAAACCCCGGTCCCTCCAGCCTCAGGGGGGATTGTCGCTAATGCAATAAGAGAGCAGACAAATTGAGTTCTTTTTATTGCATGGAACAACAAAGGCAGCGAGCATGTCCTTGACTCAGAGGAATCACAGGTGTGTGCGCCTGAGGATGTGTCAACCCAGCATGCGTTGCAGGACTCAGGAGAGGTAGCCCAGTAGCTCCTTATTAATCAACAGCTCGTTGGGCTGCCAGATCCACCCACCCCCACCCCGCCCCCGCCATCTTCCTCCTTTTCTCCTCAAATCCCTCCTCCTACCCCTCCTCCATGACGCCACACACTCCCATTCTCGTTAGGAGCTCGCCAGGAATGAATCATTAACAGATTGCTTACTTGTTAATTAAGACCACTCCCAGATGCTCTGCACAGGGGAGAGAGAAATAAATAAAGTGGGGTGGGGGTTCAAACAGAACTGGAGGAAAGACAAGTACAGTGAGGAAGACAATCATTGTAGTGCCATGTAATGATAGTGTGTGTGTGTGTGTGTGTGTGTGTGTGTGTGTGTGTGTGTGTGTGTGTGTGTGTGTGTGTGTGTGTGTGTGTGTGTGTGTGTGTGTGTGTGGGGTGTGTGTGTGTGTTTGTCTGTCTGTCTGTCTGTCTGTCTGTCTGTCTGTCTGTCTGTCTGTCTGTCTGTGAGTATAGCCTATACTGTATGTGTGTACATTATTACTGCAGTAATAGAATTTCCATTCTTGCCCTTCCTGAGAGACCCACAAGGCATTATAAACAAACGGATGACAAGGCTCTTAGGCTGCCTCTTGCTGTTCCATGTGCAGTTGAGGACAATGGGCCATTCAACCCTGCCACTGATTGAACTGCCTCACTATTACAACAGCTACAAGCCAGAGAAAAAAACATTTATCACATTGACATAATTTAGGCACCGCTTTGATCATTTCCTTATATTTCTTTTCAAGCCACACCTGTTTTCACCTGGGGTATGTGTGAAATATGAAAATCAGGTATTTAGAATTCCAGGTGGCAAACAGTACTATCGCCCTAATTATACTGGTTGATACTTGTTATGCAAGAGACGTCACACAGAGAATGCAGTTCAATGCACCAGTTCACGTTAATGAACTCGACTTTACCAGGTCCATCCATATTATCAGTTCAACTGATGTAGAATAGGGTTACATTTTTGACACACAAAACCACACGCCCAAAGCGTAAAACACCTCATGTATCCTGCAAACTGAAGCACTGAATTCAAAACTACATAAATGTCACAAAACACACACACACACACACACACACACACACAAACCTTTGCACCAAATCGTGCACACTTCATTCATATCGCCAACCAACTATATCCTATCCAAAGACCTTTCATATTCAATCAAAATAACTTTCATCTTCACTGTGCTTTGTCATAATAGCCTCCTTCTGACTCTATGTAGAGAATTCTGCAGAATCTAAAAGACATTTTTCACATACTGGTCAAACAAATCCTTTTTCTCCGCAACAAATCAGTGCAACATACTGTAACACACTGTTTTAAAATAATTACATTTTCTGGGGCGCAGATACATAGCTGAGTGGTTACGGTGTGTACCACATAGGCTTTGATGCCTGACAGCTACTGTAGTCCTGGGATGGATGCTTCCATGGTCTGATGGACCATTATGCTACTGCATGATGGACCATTATGCTACTGCATGTCACTCCCTGAAAAATGCTTTCTATCGCATACTGTAAACAGAAAAGAAAACTTTGAGAGAAAATGTATAGTTTCATGCAAAAGAAACAAAACAAATACAAATACTGAGGCTGCATCTCACCACCAAGCTGGGTCTGGGCACAGCACTTAAACAATATCACAGGCAATACAGGCTTCCTTATAGCTAGACACTGAGGGCAGAATCGCCTTGAGTGTCGTATGTACTGGGACAGAACCCACATCAATGTCATTATGCCTCTTCCATTGTCTGCAGAAGAGGCATGCACACATGTAGTACTGTAGGACAGACACACAACTTCCACCACCATGCCAAAAGGATCTTTTTTATTAGGTAAAGAAATTAGAGTATAGGGTGGGTGGAAGGAACAGTATATCTGTATCTACAGTATGTCTTGTCTGTAATCTTTTGATATTAAAACACACTACTGAAAACGAAGCAGTCCCTTATGATGTGGCTTTCAAGCTGTGCCTATTTGTATTATTTGCCCAAATCAAGTAGTTTTGATGCTTCCTGTGCATTAGGACTACATGTCCAGATGACAGGGGCAACAGTAAATCAGCTCAACATTGGGTTTGTTCTCTGTCCGTCTCTCATTGTTAACCCATGGTTAATAACATGATCAACTAACATTGCCTGCATTTAATCCGAAGGTTGTTCTCCCCCTCTAGATAAATTCCTACTTCTCTTCTTTCTATTCTCCCCTTTCTCTCCTCCCACTATGTTGACTTCGAAAGAACTCAAAAGTACTCTCACTGCTTACATCCTGATTGATGATGAAGCATTTTGTAATAATGGCAAACAAGTGGCTTTATGTCAGATTTCTGTAGGCTATATAGAGAACCGTGTGCAGTGTGCAGCATGAAATGGCATTTGTATAGCAAATTGGGTTTAAAGCAGAATATGTTTAGTTTTGGCAACATGAGCTGAGGTTTTGTTCTCCGAACGTCAGTTTCAATAATTGTGTCATTTTAGTGTATTAGCAATTGAAACACGTGCAAGGCAAACGCATCCAAGCCCACTGGCTGAACTGATTTTTCTTGAGGTTCTGGAGACTGGATGTGTACTGCGTGACACCCTGGGAATATGCATAACAAATTTGTAAGAGGGAGAGCAGCGAAGCTGGGAAGATAAGTGTCTTGTCCAGTTGGATAAATCATAGCAGCATGAGACAGATTAATTCATCCCACAGAGTGGAGCAGTTGCCAGGGTAATAGACGAGGAAGACATTAGAAAACTTTGCATGTGGCGTGTCTGAGAGCTTCAATGATGAGATTGAGCATTCACATATAAAATACTGGATGTCACCGACCGTTTAACGGTTCAACGGTTGCATGGGGTTAAACTTTAACCACATGCAACCCAGTGTCATGGGGAGTGTTCAATATGCAAACATTCTGCAAAAAACAGCAGATCTACAGTTTGTAGATTGTCATTTTCGGCAAAGCTATTTGAAGGTAACAAGGAGGGGGCCTAGCATAGACCCTGAAAGACTCCGGTCAATTAGGGTTTAAGTGATTAAATGTGGCCCCGGGTCAAACATGCAGTGATTGCAGTCATGTACATTTGACTCAAACCATAATTTGTGAAATAGTTCTCTTTTATTAAAAAGGAAACAGATTGCCAAGTAACATTTTTGAACCAATCTTTTCTGTAACAAACATTCTAACTGCAAATAACATGTTCAGTCATGAGATGAAAGTCCTTCATGTGATATAAACTAACTTACTATGTGAAATGTCATTAGGTATGGCCAATAAAACACTTTACTCCCCCTTTTGCACTTCAGAAAAATAAGACTTAATAACAAATTAGATAGAAATGTGTTTGCAATGCCATACACTACAATACATGTACCAGTGAGAGTATGCAGCTGAGAAAGGGAATACGTTCTTTCCTAAGGCCTATGGCGAGTATCATGACAATACAAAACAATTTCTACAAAAGCATGACACGCACACTTTAACCACAAGTCAAAACTCTGTGTCAGAAAGAGTGAACTCCAGTGTTAGTTTCATAGCAACTGATGTAGTCACTATTAACTATAAACAGTAGTGTGTTATGTGGTGAACTGTGTTCATCCTTCCATAACATAAAGCTAGACAAAAAAAACCTCAGTAATGTTTTATATAGAAGACTCCTATTCGTTCTCAGTTGTAAATGAACTCACTAGGCCATTCCCAACACAATCATCTTCAGTCAAATCTTACAAACTACTGCCAGACCATTCTTTACTATGTTCTGGTGGATGAAAATGGAGCATGAACAAAGTTCATGTCTTTGGCAGAGCATCATTGTAATGCCGCCATTATGCAATAAACTGTGAGACTTCAGAAATGGCACATTTTACACACACTTTAGTACATTAAAACCATTCAACATTCAATCTCTCTGTGACAAAAGCAACACTTTTGTCAAAAAATGTCCAACATTACAGGAACGTATTGTGACAAACACAGCAAAACATGTCACTATGGCATTCTTACAACTTAAGTAGTGCAATTCACCGATGGGCAGAGAAGCAGATAGTAAACTTATAGCACTTTAAACTAAAGGCATCTTAGATGGCACATTAACTATAAATGTACTAACAGGTTTAATGTTCAGAATTCCAGAGCTCCCCATAAAAAAAAGCAGTACAACTACAACCAAAATGAAAGCAGTTATATTTCCATATTGCCCTTGGGGCAAATACTGTAAAATTGTATTATTTTGGGGAGATATTTGCCTCTTCGGGCTTCGGGTCTTATTTTTTTTTATTATTGATCATGTGTCCATTTCATTCATTCATACCGTCACCTTTTATATCGATATAGGATTGTACAGTTTTGATAACTTTAATTTACAATATAAACTATAAAGATATGTTGGAGTATAAAGTAATCTAGAGTTAGGATTGGGTATTGAGGAAATATGTTTGGCACACACTGGCCATTTCTGTGGGGGCTGCCCATTATTCTAAATCTGTCTGTTTTAACTGCATTTTGCAAGCATTTTGTAACATTTTTGCATCTGCTAAATGCAATTGTAATGCAAGTTGTAAATAATGTAATGCTACTATGTCAAATTATAGTACAAATGTGAAATCTGGGAAAATTAAAACTATCTATAGTCCTACAGAAGATATATCACTTGTACTTATAGTGCTAGCTGTAACAGTACCTTTAATCATTAGAGAAGTACATAACTATTACCCCTCTTTTTTTATCTACATCATCTTATAAATGTCTATGGTTATGGTCAAACCACAAGGCATTCATTTTAAATTATACAGTGTATTTGACCATTGACCTGAGCTTCAAGCATTATCGTGCTACACAGTGACGACCGGTTTGGTGCTAATCAGGATACATGTGCATTACTTACACCCAGCAAACACAAAGAGGAAAGGACATGTCTCCGAGTCTTTATAAGTGCCACATTGTGTACACAATGAAATTGAATGAAATCCATTCAGCAACAAAACGAAAAAAAGTTAAAGTAATAAATTATCCAGAGAATTCTGTCACAGCAACATGCTTTAGGTCCAAAACCGGGATAAATAAAAAAGGGAGAAAAACAGGAATGGTGTGAAATCAAAGATGACAGTTAAACCCATAACATTCCATAGAAACATTGTCTTAGTATGTACGAGTTGCAGTATTGCTTTCCTGGGCCTGGTCAAAGGGGTTGGATGCGCTGGTGGAAGACTGGTCCTGCTGGTCATTGTCAATGGATTGGTAGGCCTCTCTGTTCCGTGTTACAGTAGGGAAACCTGCAGAGAAGCCAAAAGAACACAACACTTGTAATGGGAATGCATTATGCATAACCATATCAATTTGAGCACTAGTGATTCCTGATATCCATCCTGAAATTTTTTCAGAAGTGAAAAACACAAAAAGCTCATATTGGAAGTCATTTTGTTTGGGGGCTCCCCTAACAAACACACAAATAGATCTGTCGTCTCATCTGTTGAGGCATATGGTACACTCCAATTAAATATGGATTTTGCAGTGTTGGAAACTAAAGTTTGCAAGCATAAACACAAGCAGCCTTGGATGATTCCTCCAGAGTCATTTCTTTAGGCGAGACTGGAAGATTCTCAGATTTCATCATTCACACAGTGATTTTTTCGGCTCACGGAAGACCTACTGCTGTCATGATCATGTGTTTTCTTTTAGGCTGCCGGCACGACACTTGATATAAATGTGCTTTGATGATGGCAATTTACTGACAAAAATCATCTGGGGGATGTTAAAGGGAGTCCTTCATGAAGTCACTTACTCCAACAAGCTATTCTAAACAGCCTCCAAATGTTAGAACACTGAGAATACTAATGACATTGCATCATGGAACTACAGAGGTTCACATTCTCTCACCTCTATCCCTCTGTGCATCCCAGGGTCTTATTACTGAATCAGAAATGCAAAATAGGTAATCAAGCATACAATTTCAATTTCATTAAGGTCAGCTTTTTAACAATACGAAACACATGTTATGCAGTTCTGAAATACCCTAAGTATCTCATGCTCCTACATGCAATGTATTACATTATGAGTGGAATTAATTTGAAAGTTCTCCCTCAATTTAAGTATAGCACAACCAGGCTACACCACAGACCTTCATGTCTATTCTTATGAGCTACATGTACATATGTGCCTTAAAATGCTTTAATTAGACCTATGCTTCTATGTTCTTCCAGTGTTTATGTACACCAATGCATGCTGTATGTTAAAATGTACAAAAAACACAGATAGGCCTACTGCATGTGTTAATGCACACCAACACACATACTGTACAGTATGTGTAATTCTGAGCTTGTTCACACTGGCAGATACAACGCTACAGTCTACCATTCATTTTCAATGACAATTGAAGCAGCGACATGAAGATACAATGCAACGCCCTCCGTTTGTAGCTGCTATACAAAATCTACGAAATTACAATTCAAGTTGAGCTGGCTTCAACTGCAGCAACAAAGCTGCAAAACCAGCAAGTGATTTTGAACTATTTCCACACCTTCTCTCTTCACACAATTCCTGGTTGTAGTGTGTGTGTGTGTGTGTGTGTGTGTGTGTGTGTGTGTGTGTGGGAGGGGGACGAACGGACGGACGGGCGACACTTACTGCTTTCATCAGCCAGTTTTGTGCCGTCGCCGACGTTGACAAGCATGTTGATCAACACTTCAATAGCGACAGACATGCTATGTGGCTTACTGGCTTTGTATCTTTGTATCTTTTGTAGCAGCCCGTGTGAGCACAGCATTAATCATGTACACCAAAAGTACAAACCTAATTGACGTATCTGGACTGGAGACATACAGTATATGTAAACTTTAGAAAAACTCATACAGTAAATATAAATATATTACAAAAAACATAATACAGACAGTGATACATGACGCACACAGACAAAGCAAATGAAAGTGACACATACAGTATGATAAGGATGACAGAGCCAGATGGACACAAAGCCAAACAGATGGATGGTGCAGCCAGGTATGTGCAGGAAATGAAGAGCAGAATAAAGCAAGAGGGGTACTCCTTAAGTCCATTACTACTTCCTGCATGAAGGTTGAAGGGGATGGGAGAGGATGACTGAAGGACAGAAATGGTGAAAAACGAGAGGCCAGGAGGAAGGGATCAGTAGCGCCGGCCAAGTATAAAGGCACTGTCAGCACTGTCCGTGGTGCAACGACTGTCCACTGAGGTCTCCAGGTCTGAAAGGCCAGGAGTCAGCCGAGGAGAGGAGAGGAGGAGTGGAGAGGGGAGAGCATGAGAGGAGAGGCAGTGACAAGATGGAGACAAAACATAAATTATCGAATCAGAATAGGGACAACATGAATCAAAATAGTAAGGACAGAGGGTGGGACATAGATATAGGCCATGGCTACACGGAGCTGGATTTTTCATATATCCCGGTTTTTCAGATATCCACATAGAAAGATATCTAGGTCCACACGGAGCTGGATATTTCATATATCCCGGTTTTTCAGATATCCACATAGAAAGATATCTAGGTCCACACGACAAAGATATCTAGGTCTAACAAGCACACACACACAGTAAAGTCTTCAGAGATATCCGGGTTCCCTGTCTACACGGATCCAGTGAATCGGATCTTTTTCAATCTCTGCACTTATTTATCCGGTTTAAAAAATATCCAGCTTCGCGGTCGAAATATCCAGCTTCATGTGGCTGCAAGCCCCAACAGCACAAAAAAATCACACTTGTGTGAACTGAGCGGTGGTGTGTGTGTGTGTGTGTGTGTGTGTGTGTGTGTGTGTGTGTGTGCAACAGCGCCCCTCCCTTAACATGTGTGGTCAGAAAAGGTTACTGCAGGGCCAGGCTACGGACACGGAGACATACATACAGACAGACAGACAAACAGACAGACAGACAGACAGACAGACCCACACACACGGCCACGTATAGGAGCGTTGTGACCACCGCTCAAAAAAGTCTAGCTTCAGAAATATCCAGCTCTGTGTAGCCATGGCCTAAGGCAGTGATACTCAAACTCAGGCCCGCGGGCCACTTCCGGCCCATGGAACAATTTTGACTGGCCCACCAATCATAAGCAATCAGTCAATCCCAAAATTAACCCAAAATAGACGGATTCTTTTGAGGTATTTTGAGATTTTTTCAACAATTCAACAACCAAAGAATTTGCCAAAAAACAGTGTCAGTGGACAAAAGATGGACAATATAAGGGGCCAATGAAAGACAGAAGTTATCAAGTATCATAAATGTTGTCATTTTATCAACTGGCACCTGGCCCCGTGCCATTTTTGTAATGTGGCCCACAGGTTCAGAAGTTTGAGTACCCCTGGATTAAGGCACATTTCTATTACAAACAGCAAGAAAGACTGTGATTGTATACTGAGAAAAACAGAAGAGGGAAAAAAAAGCTTTGGTCACTAACAATCACTATGCCAATTACTAAGGAATAGAATAATGAATAGCGTTACTGTGGTTCTATGATCACATGGAAGAAAAGCTAATTAAGTAGTAATGCGTGGCAGCCAACGTCCAATTGCGGAACTCAGAATCAATGCCTTTTATTAACAAAAAAATAAATGATAGAATAAATCTTGAAACAGTGATAGTCACATCAAAGCCAGAAGTAACACAAGGCGACGACCAATCAAAACTCAGGTTTCAGAGATGCCTGAATCAATAATTCATCCACCACACAACTGATTGCCTTGTTCTTTCTCTTCTGAGTGTGCTGCACAGCGGGTCCCACTCTAACTAAACCATGTAATCATACAAGGCAATTAAAACACACATTCAGTGAAACTCGAACTCCGGCTATATTCATCAACTCCCACATAACCAATCAAAATCAGCTTTATATACCTGTGGTGAAAATCACCGCCTTCATCAATATTCAATTATCCTCTATATAATTTTGCAAACTTCATACATCCCTGTGTTTTGTTTTCAGATGGAGAGAGCACTACATGCCTTGGGAGATTAGAGCGAAGCAGAGAAACCAGTGGCTACATACACGATAAATCAAAGAACATGTAGTGAGTAATAATATACTAATTGGCTGGTGGAAGAATCGTTCATATAATGTATTCTCTCCATTTATTAATTATCACTTATGCTACATAATTGTCATAATTCATATCATATTTTATTCTATATGTGTGGGGATTACATCTCCACACGGGCCTGGGAACACCTCGGGATCCCCAGGAGGGAGGAAGTTGCTAATGTTGCTCAGGAGAGGGATGTTTGGAGCTCTCAGCTGGAGCTGCTGCCCCCGCGACCCGACTGCGGATAAGTGGTTGAAGATGGATGGATGGATTTTCTTCTAAATGAAAACACCCAGTTTGAATTACATGCATTACAAGAATACAAGCTAATTAATAGGAAGGGATGTTTTTATATCATAAAATCAGTACACGCCTTCACCACACATATGTTTTTCCAAGCAGTACACTACTGATCATGACCAGTACAGTAAACAGCTCTCCATTTTGAATCAAATGCTCACGAGTGCTCCTCTGATTATCAAAACTGGACTAAGGCAGTGCATTATTGGTCTTGTGACTGTTGTGCTTGCCAATGGTTTGATGTGCAAGCTTGCAGTCAGTGCTATTCCATTCTTCTCTCGAAGCAAAACAACAAGGAAAGGAAGCTAGACTAGCTAGACAGACTATCTACTTTCTACAGTAGGTAGAAATAACGCATCAGGCAAAAAACACCCCAGAACTAGAGGCCTTCACGGGTCCCCACACCGAGGTGAATGCTCGTAAATGGCCCTGTTACCCGGCTCGGGTCCGGGTCGGATCCCGGGTAATTTCGGATCTGGGACCTGCCCGAAGATCTCTACCCAGAACACTGGGACAATATCTGAGGCACATGCATGCGATCATACTTCTGGTCATTTTGGTCAAAATCAGGGCTGGGTACAACTACGGAATAGGTTTTATACTGGTTGTGAAGATTAACCAGCAATACCAAATATTTGTTAAATAAAAGCTCATGTTGAAATAATGCAATGTGTCTCCATCTACAGTTGATATATTTCGAACATGTGTAAGCTACAACAATCAAGACAACAGGTGTCATTTCTTGACACCCAGCCTAGAGCCCGACTGTGTCGCTCAACAATGATGTACAGTACAAGTTATACCCTAGTCACGACCAGTGGATGGCCCCCATTTTACCACAAAGCTCCAACTTCCATAAACCATTTTCTTCAACCGTATAGAACCAAGTAGAGAGCTTGTAGATTGGTTATTTGAGTGATATGTATATGTGTCTGTCTGTCTGTCTGTCTGTCTGTCTGTCTGTCTGTCTGTCTGTCTGTCTGTCTGTCTGTCTGTCTGTCTGTCTGTCTGTCTGTCTGTCTGTCTGTCTGTCTGTCTGTCTGTCTGTCTGTGTGTGTGTGTGTGTGTGTGTGTGTGTATATATAGGGTGAAAGTGATTAAAAGCAGAAGAAAAAAAAAATATATAGGGTGAAAGTGAGTAAAAGCAGAAAAAGACAACACTTCATCAATCATGATTTGGATATTGTAATATTGGATATTACGATATCCAAAATCCCAGATGATATCTATAATATTTATATATTTACCAGTGCTCTAATTCGGTCACTTACCAAAGTTTACGTTGTACTCTCCCCCGCGCTCACGGTACATTTGGTACACAAAGAAGCAGGACATAGGCTTGAGCAGCAGACTGAGGATGGCCATTCCCGAGCTGAAACGGAACATATCCCTGCCACTCTCCACGACCACTGACGGGTAGAAATACCCAAAGTGGATGATGTCAGTCACTATCGTCACCGTCATTCCCAAGAGAAACTACAGGAGGATAATGAAGAGGAGGTATCAGTGGGGACAGTATGAAGTTAGGGTCCCGCTATCCTCTACTGTAAGTATATATTTACCACGGCGCATTACAGTAATCAGTGAAAATGAAATTAAAATGCTAATATGCTCAGATCTCCAGGACTTCCACTGCAGAACAGTGTTTCTGGTTCTCTCTAAAAGAGAAAGGTCAAATGAACTCACCAAAGTAAGGTAGGTTGTTGGATACAAAAATGGTTTAAAACAAGGTAAGGATATTCATAATATTGGAACTGTAAACCACATGTCACACTGGGTGATTCATTAGAGAGACTGCTGTGTGTTTTTTTGTCCTTGAAAGAGAAATCGACGCCCCTAGCTTTTCCAGAGGTGCTTTTCCTGGCTGCTCTTGAACTGTTGACTTCTCTGGTGAGGTGCATTTGTCTGTCTCAGGGGATATGCAACATAACACACACCTGCATACATTACACAGCATATGAAATTGCAATCCGTGGTACTAATCCTAAATATTCAGGCACCCACTCTGGTTGACAATTCGCCCTGCATTAAAAAGAAGGCAATCTCTCTAAAAGGGATACGCATACATTTGTCCTAGATTCCACAGGCAAATAGGCTAGCATGGCTATGCAGCACTGTGCCTATAGTTAGACTCCCGCGCTGTCACATGATTTTGGGATTGCAGCCTACGTCAAGAAATCAAGGCAAAGACTCACCATGAGCACAGCATCAAGGGAGTCTCTCTGAGCAATAGCCCATAAACCGACCGCTAGAACACTGAAGTTTCCCGAAGCATAAGAAGGAGGCAGCCAAGCCATGCATCCCCTAGAGTCACAATGAGACACAAATTAAAATTGTGACATTCAAAAACATGATCTTAGACACTGGTTTACAAATGGCTTGGACCATAATGTTATGACCAGTGACCACTGATTTCAGATTTTTGAGCGGTGCAAACTGCTCCTACGTTTCTCTTTGTGTGTATTAGTACAGATCTCCATACACATAAAGTAACTGACGTCACTGACAGAATGGCCCATACAAGGAGATATGCACATGTCATGTGTTTGCACCACTCACTTCGTCACTGGTGTGAACAGGCCAATGTGAGCCAATCAGGATGGAATATGAAATATCAGAGAGATACGTCTTGTCACATGACTATAGAGATACTGCTTACCGATTTGCGTGATCTTTGGATAAAGTCTGAAGGAGTCATATCAAAAAATGTGTTGTACATAAGTCGGCCTCCTGGTGGCGCTATAAAAAGCAGATTTGAAAAATGCAGGGCAAAGGTTTTTCCTTGGCTTCTAGGGAGTGCGCATTAAAAGTTTTACACTGATCGGCGGAGTTATTGGTAAAAACATGAATCGGCCTGTTATAGCGCCACCATTAGGCTGATTTGAAGTGGCATTTCTTCCTCGGCCTAGTGGGAATGTGCGGGCAAAATTTCACGGAAATCGCACTCTGTGTTCATGATTTGAGGCATTTTGTTCAAAAGAGAGCACTTGTGCAAACTGCATACCAATCGTATGGAATATGAAAAATTTGGAAAGACCTGTTTCGTTTAATGGCTATAGAGATACTGTATACTGATTTGCGGGATCTTTTTGACAAAATCTGTAGGAGTAACTGTCCAAAAATGTGTTTTGCACAAATCCGCCTCCTGGTGGCGCTATGGGGGGGGCAGAGGTTCTGCTCTGGCACCCAGGGAGTGTGGGTGCACAGTTTCACTGCCATCGTGCCAACGGTGCCGGAAATTAATTGTCCACAAACGGAAGGAGACGCATGCGGACGGACACACGGACGGACGGACAGGGGCGAAATCAGTCTCGGCCATGCCTTTCGGCCTGGCGGAGACAATAAAACCACGCATTTTCCAATAATAAAAACTAAACTAAACTAAACTACTTTGCCCACTATATAAAATAACTGAAACTAAACTGAATTTGAAGGTAAAAAGTCTAAATGAAATATAATAAAAACAAAATAAAAACGGCAAAACTATAACTATAACTTTGAGAACACTTAACACTAAATGGTTCGCAGTGACAACATAAAGGGTGAAACTGTGTGTAACTCCACTGTGTCGAGTTTGAGAGTGCACCATGAGAAGTGAAATTCCTCAGCTGTGTGAGAAAAATAAATTATAATCCTTTCAGTGCACCAAGCCAAGGAGCCAACCGTCTACTCACCATACAGTCAGTAACCAATGCACCAGGACAATGGCCTGCCATGGAGGGAAAAGAAGAACAAGTGTTATGCTAAGGAAAATATCTGGTCTTTGTGCAGAAATTGTATTTAGAAGAGAGAACACTAGTGGACACTTGAACCATGGTAAAAAAAAAAAATACTGGAGTAAAATACCTCATGGCATTATGAGTCAACTCTGTTCCAAAAATACATTATATGTGAGCAGCTACAGATCAACTTTGAATGTGCTATAGTCTGGACTGGAAACCAAAGATCATATTTGACTTTTTTGTAGTAACTGTACAGTTGTGTTGTTGGGGAAAGTTAGTTCAGCTCACATTGTTTTCCTATTGACCATTACCTGCCTTCTCCATTGTATTTACTATGTACTGTACTTCATACATGGTGGCAGTTTTGAGCCATAACATCTGAGACTTTTAGTTTGGGGATTAAAGGTAGGGTACGTGAGTGATATTTTTTGGTCAAAACTAAGTTTGTTTAGAATGTCTTTATACTTCAAAATCATATGAATAAAGAAAAAAGTTTGTTAAAAAGGTCTCTCAACATATTTTTCAACATAGGCCTATACATACATTACAGCACAATGTAATATTGATTAATTTAGTCTTATTTGAGAGTTTGTATCCATAAAGAAGGCCTGTCTTACTCTTGACCCATATGATGTGGCTTTTAGGATCCTTTTAGAAGCTCTGTATGATCATGATAGGAGCTAGGCGGAGTGCAACTGTGAAGATGGCTTTGTGCAGTGGTGTTGGCAAATAACCAATGGTGTAAAGTAACTAGGTACATTTACTTAAGTACTGTACTGTAAATTACTTCTACTCCACTACATCTCAGATCAAAATATTGTACTTTTACTCCACCACAATTATTTGAAAACTTTAGTTAGGCCTGCTAGTTATGTTGTAGATTTTTGATTATTATTACAAAACATACACTATACATTTCAACACTATATTCATTTGGCCATTTGAAAATAGCCGATCTACAAGCTTGTGAGCTTGCAGATCTGCTATTTTCAAAAGATTTGTATACATTTGAAAATGTGGAGATGGGACATTCTGCATAATGAGTTATTTTACCTTTGGTACTTTAAGTACATTTTGATACCAATACTTTAGTACTTTTACTCAAGTAGGCTACATTTAGAAGTAGCCTACTTTTTCCACCACTGCTGATTTTGTTTACTCTTAAATCCTTCAACAAACATCGATAATCAGATGATTATATTAATGTTGAACTGCTAATTGCTGATGTCATTCTTTCTGTGCAGTGTTATCTGTGTCACAGTGTCAGTGTCAACAAACGGTTCGTCCCCGTGTCGTGAGCATCTTCGCTATGCACAACTGTCAAAGTTCAGTTTGTGTAAGTCAGTCAGTAGGCTACTATTGATGGAAAGCAAACGACTCTTACCTTTAAGTTTATCGCAGGGACTTCCATTTCCATTCGGCCAACGCAGATCTCTCTCCGTCCCCTTACTTTTGAGTGTGTCAACTTGTTGAGGACCGCATCAAGAAACTTCCCATATTCCACTGAAACGTCTCCACCACACTCCTCCCTCTGATCCGTTGGCAAACACAAACCATGTGACAGCAGCCTGACTGTTTTCACGTGACCACCACCCTCCACCTCTGAGAGACCACATGAGGGTCCAGCATTGGTCATAGTGTTTATTTGTGTCTTTCATTCAGGCTGCTGTGTCACACAGCATAGTTCTAGTGTGAATGATCTGGAATGTAGAAGCATCTCTCTCTTTGAAGGTGTCATCAGCTCATGGAGAAGAGTGTATAGTGACTTAATTAGCCAATTAGGCCTATGTAGCTTGTGATGGAATCTTAATAAATGATGGGCTTTGATAGCCTACATAATTGTGATGATGTTCCATAAGTAAAGTAACTCTTCTTAGGACAAGGGTCTTCAACAGGGAGTCCAGGACCCCTAGGGGGTTCTCAGAGTTACTACAGGGGGTCCTCCAAATCTTTGTGGTGCTTTTTTTCTTTCTCCTTTTTTATTAACCACTTGAACCCCAGTGTCCAAATTCTGAGAACTTTAGCCAAAAATAGCAGATCTACAAGCTGTGAGCTTGTAGAACGGCTAACTATATGGAATCTATGAATTGTGGCCTGTGGGGGTCCCTGCATGTTTCATCTCTCTCTCTCAACTAAGGGGTCCTTGGCCTGAAAACGTTGAAGACCCCTGTTTTAGGAGTATGTGGTGTAGCTCTACAGTAGCTGTGTGTGGGTGTGGGTGTGGGTGCGGGTGTGTGTGCATGTGCGTGTGCGTGTGCATGCGCCCTTGTCCCCTAGCTCTCACCCCAAGTCAGGGCTGCAGAGTGCAAATAGCATTTATTTTTTCTCAATACGATTTCAATTTCAATAGTATACAAGAAGAAAGCCTCAGATTTAAAATGTGTTTAAATTTAGCAGCTCTGTTTATACTGTATGTGCAGTAGGTCTAGATCACAGGTCGAGTACTTGTGTGCTCTGCTGGCGCAATTAATAAAAAATCACACCTGTGTGAACTGAGCGGTGGATGCTGTGTGTGTGTGTGTGTGTGTGTGTGTGTGTGTGTGTGTGTGTGTGTGTGTGTGTGTGTGTGTGTGTGTGTGTGTGTGTGTGTGTGTGTGTGTGTGTGTGTATGCATGCGTGTGTGTATGTGTGTATGCGTGCGTGCGTGCGTTCGTGCGTGTGTGTGTGCGTGCGTGCGATTGAGTGTGAGTGTGCTTGGCCTATTGACAATATTGTTTTCAGCCATGCATATTAAATTAAGGGCTATAATGAGTAGAGTGAGACATTGACTTCTAATTAATCCATATAGGGCAAGAAATGCATCACAGATCAATGTCTATAAAACATAGACAGATATTATTAGCTGTCAATTGTTTATCATATTCGACAGAAGTACAAAGGGAAACTAGAAAAATGCAATTCTGGGGAAATTGCATGTGGTTGCCTATTTATAGCAGAGGGTGCAGGTTTCGACCCAGCATGCTTCATGTGTCACGTGGAGTTCCCTAATTTTGTTCAATACTTGGCTTTGTGACTGTGACATATATTTTATACTATGACTAACTACTTCCTATTCTATCAACTGTTTACTATTCCACCTTTCACCGTAAAATCAGCAGGAGTATATCAAATGGACACTCTGGGGCTAAGAGTATTTTTGCTGTGCTCCATTCCATTTATTTATTCCATGGTTTCTGTCCTGCGTTCATCCCACATCCTGAGGGAGAGTATTGTATTGTCTACCTCAGGCGTGACAGATGGGTCCTGTGTGAACCCTGACCTCCCAGTCACCCCTGACCCCCATGGAAGTAGGTGACTACCAGTTTTATTTAGATTTCTCCCTGACTGAAGTATTTATGTTTTCAATCATGTTTTCAAGTGCCTGTTTACCAAAGTCTCAAATCAGTCATGTCTCTAGTCTGTGTCAAAGCGTGCGTGCGTGTGTGTGTGTGTGTGTGTGTGTGTGTGTTCGTGCATGCATGCGTGCGTGCGTGCAAGTGCATGCATGTGTGTTAGGGGTCGTGCAGAGGTCTGGAATGAGATTGGGGTGTGACAGATGGATGTGTTATTTCATTTCCATTTTAATTTTCTACAAAAATCAATGAAGAGTGAATGTAATGTGGTTTTGAAACAAGGGATTTATGCACATTACAAGGGATTAGCAGGCTGCTCAACCACAACCACAACACACATCAACACTGATCCTCAAAACGCACAAGTACAATGGCTGCAAATGATGTAAAGTGTAAAGTGTTTTAGCCATTGAGTGCACCAGTAGAAAACCAGATGCATCAGCGTGTCCTTTCCCCTCACTTTCCTCTGTTGCTATCAAAAACAAAGAGGGGATGGGGAACAGCCTTAAAATGCAAGATTGCCCCAAATAATACTTTAGGGCAATCTAATCAATTTTGTACAGAGTCAACAACATGTATTGTCGGAACAATTCATAGCTTCACTACTCACGCTTTCACTGCTCCTTGAATTTTAGGACAATACAGTGCAATATGACCCTCTCACCTAATTTTGTGTGCTGTTTTACAGTCTCTGAAAACTAGAAAAATGCAACAGCCTTAGCCATATCAAGCAAGACGCTTCCTGGACTAACTTCGGAGTTGCTCCGAAAACCTTTCTCCCACATCCTTCCCAAATCATAGCAATTTTGAATCTTTGTGCTAGGGAAACTTCACTTATTAACCACATGAACCCTTGCATCCCTATTCTCGCCATATCATAATAGGCGAACATTGGGGCTTGGGCAGAAATAGAGGAACATTCTCTGAACATGTATTTGTAGATCAAATCTTTGCTATTTGACATACAACAAAGTATTTAGGGTTTAACAACTTAAAAACCCTATGTACTGTATACTTCATTGATCGTTGTACCTCAGTGGTCTCTAGCTCTGTACTTACCCCCTTCCTTTTTCCCTTGATGCCAAATCTCTTCACCCAAAATAGCAGATCAACCCATTATGACTTGCCCAGAATAGCAATGCTATAGAGTTCATGTGCTCAAGTGGTTAATGAAAAAGTATTCCACAATAAATCTAATAGTGTCTTCCTACTTTCCTCTGTATCCTGTTGGAGCGTGTCTGTGTGCAATCTACTGTACCATTGGTGGCTGGCGTTGAGCCCGGTTTGGGCAAAGCATCCACTATCACTGTACAGACTACAGCATTCTCTCAGAGATTAGAGTTAAAAAAATACATCACTGCTGCTTTTATTCTGCAGCCGTAAATCAGGATGGCACTATAATACTCTAAGTGAGCCAATCATTAGCTAAGAAAAATGGATGTAAATATTTGCCATATAGGCTATATTTATATACTTGCACAAGGGCTTGTGTGTTCTATAAAAGATAATAACGAATGTGCTTATTTTAAACTGTCTGTGGATATTTTTCTTGGAGATCCCAGTCTCCCCCCCTGTGTCAAAACTTTTTTGTAACAAAAGAGAAATTCAAGCATATTCCTGTACGGGTGAAACGGGTTCAGCTTTGATGGAAAATGCAAGGCACTCAAGGTCTCACCCTCCTTCAGGAGCTTCTGGCACACAATTAAATATGAAGTCACACCACACACACACACACACACACACACACACACACACACACACACACACACACACACACACACACACACACACACACACAGAGAGAGAGAGAGAGAGAGAGAGAGAGAGAGAGAGAGAGAGAGAGAGAGAGAGAGAGAGAGAGCACTCATTCCTCAGCTTGGCTGCAGTGATCAGCCAGAGAATGCCAGGGAGAGCCATTTGTTTTGGGCCAGTCGTCTCCAGGAGATCTATCCCACCTGAGCTACTGCACGACCTTGCGAGGTCAGCGTCAGAGAGATAGAGACCAGACCACACATTGATAGATATTTTAACTGGCCCTGTCTCTGCATGCTGCCCTATATCTGCCCATAAATAGAACCATGCTGTAGGTTCAACAGGACTGCTGGCTGAAGGATTGTTGATGGTCACAAAGACACTGAAACGCAAGGGTTATATTTTAACCCTTGCGTTTCAGTGTCTTGCCATAGGCTATGTGTGAAGGAAGTGTCACTGAGCTGATGCTCTTTTTTAAACAGAACATTGTCTCTGATGGATGCTTCTGATGGATGAGTGGTTCCAATGGAAATATACCCCCCTGGCAATGTACTGCGTCTGCATGTGTCATTGTATATCCACTGAACAACCCACAATTAATGAAAATCACTCCGCAGTTCTGTGTCTAAATAAAAATGGGCATAAAATGTGGGAGCAATGTGCCTGGATATGTTTTGCGTCTCTTTTGACGCAATGAGGTGTACCGAAGTTATTTGTTGAAAATAAAAATGAAATACAGCTGCTTGAAATTAAACATGGACTTGGTGATGAGCTATCACTGTTCATCGAAAAACAAATTAACAACCAAGCTATGTATGGTCTTTTAGGAGCAGAGTAAATTAACACAAGGTCACTGAAAACCAATAAAACAATCGTTTCACTAAGTTTGGCTCTGTGTAAACAGGCTCTTAGATATGTGTTTGCATCAATATCAAAACCTATGTTTTTCTCACAAAATGTATTTTAAGATGTACATTACATATACTGTACACGTATGTCATTTCAAGATGTTCCTTTTAATGTAAGAGTGGTTTGCATTTAAAAGAAAAATACACAAAAATAAGGTATATCTTGGTAAATGTTTAATCATGAAAGTAATGAAGCTGAAAAACACAATATATATATATATATATAGACAAAGAGTCCTGTTTAAGAAAAGTATATAAATTAAACATTAAAAAAGGTAAAATAAATGTATTCTTTTTTTGTTTAATTACGGAGTGATTGCTTTTTAAAGAAAAGTATGAGGTTACAGATAAAAAATACATTCAAACAATTAAAACATATTTACAGTATAGGACACCAGACATGGGTCAAATAATAACGGCTAGTAATGTTCTACTTATGTCCTTGGAGTACCAGATAGGTGGAGTTTCCCCACAATGTACAATCTATTATACATACATGTGAGTCTAGACAATGACACCGCAGTTTAGTAGGCTACAGTATATATCTTCCTGTGGGTGACCACTTAAAGGACACTGGGCTGTCACAATGCAGTGAGGCCCCACCCATCTGGGACACCAAGGATGTTAGAATGCAAATAGTATTTCACCTGTGTCTGTACTCTGTAGGAAAGACAATCAGGCAGAGCAGAGTCTTTGCATGTTTCTTGTTTGGACGCGCATATACAGTACATGATC
The DNA here is from genome assembly GCF_963921795.1 of Nannobrachium achirus. Taxonomy (NCBI): domain Eukaryota; kingdom Metazoa; phylum Chordata; class Actinopteri; order Myctophiformes; family Myctophidae; genus Nannobrachium; species Nannobrachium achirus. The sequence goes on along the minus strand of NC_137815.1, from coordinate 53,047,994 downwards.
CTGTGGAGATGCTGTAAAGGTCAGAACCAAACATGATTGAATGAATGAATGAATGGATTGGGTGCTTAAAAAGATGGTGTCTCTGTGGCGTTTTGCACTCCCAGCCTATCCCACATGTGTTCCACAAAAGGAGTCATATTTTACAACTCACAAGGGTGTAATTGCAAAGCAGTATGTTCTGTGTTGAAGTGTTTCTTTATAAAAAAAATCAGTTGAGAAGTTTTGATTTAAGAGTTGTTTGTTCACTCATACCGGTAGGACTGCTATGGCTGAAGGACCGGCATCAACTGAGTTTGGCTAACCAAATAGCCTAGTTAATTTCACTGGTATTAACTTTTATGAACATTATACGTCCATTGTGTTGAGTTGATTTACACTGTCACAAATGAACAGAATGGTTTTGTGTTACATTTGTATGCTTTGCGCTATTGAGATGAAACAATCTTGAAGGTCCACCATCAGTGTTACGCTGCGTCTTGCTGTGTGTTCAGCAGTAGTCAAGGGCTCTTTTTTCTCCTATTCCTCCACCTTTATCGCTACATTTGTCCTGTCCTTGTCTTCTTCAGATAGTGATGAAGGCTCCCTGGTCGCTGTTGGCAGACTCTGGTACCACGCAGCGACCCCTCCTCCTGGTCACACGTCGCTTCCGGTGGAATTTGGCATAACAGCGGAATCCTGTGAGGGAAACATGCAGTAGCAATAGCATCCATTAATCGTAGCCTCACATAGATTATCGGAGACATCTAAATTCAATGTAGTTGCTGGAACAGCGGCGAGAATGGACTCTAGCAAACCTAAGCCTACTGCTTTGAAAACAAATGGTCACAAAATGAAGGACCACCCTAAAGCATTTGCATTGGTTTTGCATTGGTTCTTTTAAATCTCTGCATTGTTTCTACACAGTTTTAGCAACAAATTTAGATGCCTGGTAGGTGGAGATCCCTATATAATCTGGCTTCGAGAGACTTGACACTAAATGAGACTTGACACTACTCCTCCCACAGTTTTCGTGGCACATACTCAAGCCATAATTATGTCGAATCGACCGGCTTCACCGGGAACAGTGTCCTTCCAAGAGAAATTCCACAGTTTTGGGGGAGTATTGTTACATGATAGCAGCAAGAGTGCCACTGGCAACATGAAGCTGGAGATGCACATTGGAGCCATGCCTTTTCCATATAATTCCATTAATGCACAGAGAGCTAAAAATCCCTCAGCCACCAATATTACCTACTCTGGGGACCTCTAGTAGTTATCACTACCTTGAAGTTGTTGGTGGAAGTGGATCTTGAGGGCAAGTAATATTAGTGGTTGCCTGCATGCTCCTGAACCAAAATGTTGCACCAAAGTGAAATATTGCCTTAAGCAATGATCCAATGTTAGCTTGAGTCATTATTTGAAGTGAGTCATATTTATGTGGTAAGGTGCGGTATCATTGCATGGTATGAACTTGCATTTCCCCACTTACCCTCCTCACACATGCAGTCATCATAACACTTGTTGTTGAGGCCTCGGTTGTGTGGTTTACACTCATGTTGTCTCAGGTCACAGCAGGAGCCTAATGATAATCAGCATAATACACTTTATGGTATATTACCCTTTTCAAAAACAAGGCTTAAAAGATGCTTCGGAAGGAAGGAAGAAAGAAAGAAAGAAAGAAAGAAAGAAAGAAAGAAAGAAAGAAAGACAGACAGACAGACAGAAAATAATCAATCATATATGGGTATAAACTTTCTCACTGATAAAAGCTCATCTAAAGGTTGTACAGTATGTTTTAAGAATCCACTAAAGATATAGATTAGAACCTATTATAATAGACTACTACTACTATTACTACTACTACTAGGCCTAATAATATTATTATTAATAATAATAATAATAAATTGGGAACAATAATATTCAGAAGTTCATTATATAATATCACAAAAACACATCAGTGTTTAAACTGCAGAATAAACACAGGCACTGCATGAAGTGATATACAGCACCAACCGACCTGGGAGACAGTCTAGGTGGTGGTCACATGGCTCGATGCCATCATTATAGACGGTCACATTCCCACTGCTGAGGTTCTTACTGCGACGCTTGTCTGCAGGCAGAAAAATATGCACAAGATTGATATTAAAGGTCGCTGATCAATACCATGCAGACTTGCACACACACACACACACACACACACACACACACACACACACACACACACACACACACACACACACACACACACATATGGATTACTGATGAGAATGCTTAATGTCACTCACTGACAAATGGTACACAATCACGGATGGTGTGGTGTCATTGATTTCAGTATATTATACTGTTATATTTCCATGGATAACACACTACGGTACCAAGTCTGGATTTCACTACCTCATTTTGTAAGTGCTCAAATCAAATCGTGCTCAAAGTGTTCAAGAGCTGCAGAGCAGACGTGAGGAACTCCACATTGAAATTATTACAAATGTGCACGAATTGATTTGCAAATACTTAACCATCACATTTTTAACAGCTCAGTTTATAATTGTTAGGCGTGTCTCTCTCTGGTACATCATGCAAATGATAGTTTATTTGATCATATTTGACCAAAGTCTGAATTAGACTGACGGTTATGATAGACTGAACAATATTGCATTTTTAAGGGGGAAATTAAGCCGAAACAAGGAATTAAGCATGCTTAATTAAGCATGCCACCCTCAACTAAATGTTGACAGTGGTGTGCTTTTGCATTGTAAAATATCAATTTGCTTTGACTCATGGTGCAGTGACAGCTTAGTGAAGGTCTACAGACAAAGTACTTGTACCTGAGCAAACAGGACGCATACAGACATGTTAGTGATGCATGTTTCTAAGCACATTATAGAACATACAATACATTCAGTTAGTGCTAAAAGATAAGCCATAACAGCAGACGTCTCATAACTTAATATTTAAGTAGTAACTGAAATTAGAGGGAGGGTGGGAGACTTTTGTTAGTCCCACAGGGGAAATTCAGTATCAGCTTCACCCAGCTGATGGCTCCTCAGAGGATTATGATGAGCGCCTGGGGGGGGGTTAGGGGTTCAATCAGGGACACTTCGACACGTAGCTGGGGCTGGGACACTAACCAGGGACCTACTGTTCCCAGACGGCCTCCCTACCCCTTCAGCTACGGCCGCCCGATGGTAGCAAACAGCAAATGTATAAGTGATTCATCAGTTCATAAATGGTAAAAGAGATAAAATGTTGAATTTACTGAGGTACTGCAATCATATAATTATTAAGCACCCTCTATTTCAGGGTCAGAGAGAAAGAGAGAGAATCTGATCAGATGTCATCATCGTAGTTTGAGGCATGCCCATCAGGGCATAAGAGCAAAATGTCCCACATATGAGAATGGTCAATTTATTGTCCTCATACTCTGTGTGTATCTCTGATGGCAAGTGTCTGCAGTGCACCAGTCACCATGACAAATGATTCTGCATGTACAGTCTAGTTTGGGAATACACTACAGTGATTCTGCGTTGAATTTCGTCCATCGTTCAGTCGAGCAAAAGTCACATGAGCCGCCAGATCCAATATCCAACCACCACCATCACACATTATGGTGGGCACATGGTGTTCAAAGATGGAAGGATTATTGACAGCTCACCTTTCTTCTTAGAGGGCGGCCAGGAGTCGACAGGCTTCATGTCTTCATAGTCCGTCCAGTCAAAGAGATTCATGTCCAAAGTCGGCATCACGTCTCCTTGGCCCTTTCCTCTGCCAACCTTCTGACAAAAGGGAGAACACCATGCATTTACACCCAATGACTTATCAATGACTTCTAATAATCACATCTATCATTGAACCAAACAAAAGCAATGAGTAAAGAGCAAGAATAACTCACATCATAAAATAGGGCAGGTGACAGATTGATACAAACAATTGATGATCACAAGGGGATGTTCACACCGTGATCGATAGAAACTCCAAAACAGGGACATGCAGAGAATGTTACAGAGGCAGGGGCTGAAATTTCTAAAAGGGCCTTTTGGTGAAAATATTGACAATAGCAGACCTCCAAGCTGAGGTCAGCTATTTTCAGTACTTGATAACACACAAAACTAAGCATAAAAAGGCAATATTGAAGATGTGGCGTAACGGCATGGGTTTCTACACAGAGAGGACAATTCTTTCAACATAAGATGATGCATTCAAGTTCAGGAGAGATTGAACAAGGCAATACTCTTGAATGCTGCTTTCATGTATGGCATGAAAAGAGGGCATTTGCATTTCTTTCACCATAGTGAAAACTGCATTCATGGTCTGGAGAGGGCACTTTTTACAGACGGATAAAGGGGCAGGGGTTCAAGCCCCCTTTCATGTCTATGTGTGCAAGTGCCTGCAAGGGGATGATCACACTGTGATCGATAGAAACTCCAAAACAATTGTTTTCCTATGTGTGGTGGTGCTGGCTGCCAACTGTGCCAAGGCATTCTTGAAGCGTCTGTAGTATCTGTAGCGACGCAAATCGGTGTCATCAGAACATACAGTATATGCCTATTTATGCATACAGTCTGATGTAGTGATGTAATCAATGTAAAAATGGTAAATGGTGCATTTATATAGCGCTTTTATCCAAGGCGCTTTACATAGATTGTGCATTACATTCACCCATTCACACACACATTCATACATCGGTGGCGGAGGAAAACATGCAAGGCACCAACCTACTCACCAGGAGCAAATAGGGGTTCAGAGTCTTGCTCAAGGACTCTTCGACATTAACTCAGGGGGAGCCCGGATTCGAACTGGGAACCCTTCGTGCTCTAATGACGTTTTCTCTACCCCTGAGCTATGCCGCCCCAATGTTGAAGTTGTTCTTCAGATTTATTTATACTACAGATTTATTTGTACTTTAATAGTTTTTTTTATTTATAGTTTTTATCACTTTGTTTGTTAATATGTTATGTCCTACAGTAAATCATTGGCTACACCAGGACTCTGACTAGCTAGTACTAGTAACGGTAACATTCTCAAGTTAGAAACAGGCTCTAGTAATAGGCTCTCTTACCTCCTCCTGTCCTTTCCTAAATAAAGTCATAATAAAGTAGTTCAAAAATCTTCTAATATATATATTACGTACTGTAAAACAAATGCAAGAGAAATTCTTTGATATCGTTTTTGTGAACATTGTATTCATAAAAGAAAGGACCTTGTCTAAACAAACAGTGACATTTATGGATTGCCAAGGACAGCTATTGTCAGAAGCTGACTCTTCAGCAATTCATAAAGAATTCATAAGGTATGCGAGTGAAAGAATGTAAATCTTCCACGAGGCAGAAATATTGCTTTAATTTCTACCATTTCCATGGACATTGCCATAAGGAACAGCTGCAATGTGAATTGTTTTAGCTATAAATGCCATAAACCTCCAGTAAAAGTTTAAAAGTGTCATTCCCCTTCACGTCAAGTAAGACAAATAATCGTGTTGGCAGGCCTCCTAGAGGCGTCTCGGGGGGAAATGTGGGAGGCTGGGTCATTGAAAGAATCATCTATCAAAACATAAGGATCTAAGGCAAGCCCTTCATCGATCCATACTCATTTCCTCTCACCCTCAGGAAGTGTATGGAAACATCAATTAGATTAATTGCAATGGACTACTAGTGCTCGACTGCTCATTTAGCCATCAACATGGGATCGAACATTAATTAAGAAGTCTTGCAGCGTGGCCCGTATCACTGAGCGCAGGTCCAAGGGAGGTGGGGGCGATGACTTGTTTTCCACCGGAGGCAACAGTAATATCTGACTGCTCGCAGATTCAGAATAAAGACATGCTTAGTCTACTGGGCAACATAAACAGCATACCAAGCAGCCTAACAGTTCAGACATCAAACACTCGACACAAGGACAGCAAAGCCACACACACTGTATGCCATAACTCATAGCCTAGTAATGACTTGAGTCCATTTATCCAGGATATAGCAATGGCTAAATGCATGTAATGTGGCGAATGCAATGTGAATGTAAATATCATCCTTGTAATATATTGTTTAAAGTCCAACTCCACAAGTTGACTTTCCTTTAGTGTTTTTTAGTCAGTTCAATGGAGAAAGGAGGGTTTTTGTTAAGTGTGGGGCATAACATAAATAATGGTTCTACAAGCATAGATCTTAGCCTAGCCACCTCTATCTCTATCTCTCTATCTCCCTCTCTCTCTCTCTCTCTCTCTCTCTCTCTCTCTCTCTCTCTCTCTCTCTCTCTCTGTAGCTATAGCCTGGAACCAGACCAATCCGCCGGGGCAAAAACAAAATGCCCTTCGGCAAATATGGGTCTGGCCCCGCTCAATTGTGAATCCATTTCCTCTCCGCCCAAATTTGGGGGAACCAATCAGGGCCCAGCATTGGTCTGGTCTAACCAATCGTGTCCATTTTTTAACCCAACCCTTGGAAATGAAAATTCTGCCCACGAGTCCAGACTAATATCCTATAGTATACGCAGTGAGGAATTAGTATGAGCAACGCCAGGCTACTGTAGCTATGCCTCATGGTCATTTAGGAATCGATCCCAGGCTCTTCCTGGCTTCATCTCAAAGTGTCCCTGAGCAAGACATGAAGCCTTAACTGTTCCCGATTAGGGCTGGTACAGTACCTTGCAAGGTCGCCTCTATCGTCAGTGTTGGTGAATGGGTGAATGTAATACATGTTGTAAAGTGCTTTGGACATAGGTGCAATAGAAATGCAGACCATTTACTATTTGCAGCTGGGAGATTTCAGAATGACCAGTCAACTAGCACTAGCATCATCAATGCAGAGGATCAGAAACGATTAGCCTATCATTTGCTGTGGTTAACGATGTCTTAATGGTTTTATCACACACGATTGGTCATTATGTGTGTCTGTGTGTCTCTCTCTCTGTGCGCCTGCATGCGTGCGGTCATGCATGCACGAAGTGTGTGTGTGTGTGTGTGTGTGTGTGTGTGTGTGTGTGTGTGTGTGTGTGTGTGTGTGTGTGTGTGTGTGTGACACACAAAGATAGACAGAAAGACAGACAGACAGACAGACAGACAGACAGACATGCACACGCCCTGTTTCTTTACTTTAGACAGTGTAAGTATTACTATTAGAGCATGCCTCCTGGTGGAGATATGTGAAAATATTTTTTTAAACGTATAGTTCATGAAAAATGAACAAAGATTTTACAGTTAAGATTCAGTGGAGAGAGGGGGGCATATGACACTGAAATTATTCAATGGGAATTTTCAGCCAGACACATGCAAGCCAAGCAGTAAATTAAGTACACATATTTGTTCTGCCAAAGTACAGTGTGCAATAAAGGGACCAGGGGTGACAGTTATGGAGTGAGTACTACTCGACCCAGCGGCAGTATAGTGACCCAGGGGGCATACATGCTATTATGCGTGGCCATATCTGTCATATATACCGTGACCAAAAACCCACTGAGCCTGGCTCCCCGGCTGCTATTTCTCACAGCTGCCACGGCCACCGGTGGCTTCCAGTGAAGGCAGCGTCATTTTCCAAAATGAGATATGTGAGCTTTATTGTAATATCACGTCTGTAAGGGAAGAATGGGGAAGGAGGGTGGGCCAGGCTTACTCGCTCTATTTCCCTTGCACATTGGGAGCCACACAACAGATGCACCCAGCTCTTTAATGAGCACTACTTGGGTTTCCAATAGAGGGGTACCTGTGGTTTGGTGGAGGCTGGGGGCAGCGTTGGGGGATGCTCGTTCATCACCGTGGCAACCATGGATGAGCCGGAGCCAACAGCGGTGGCAATGGGGGGAGGAGGTTCACTGGGCTGGGTCACGCTGAGAGAGGGGGAGGAGGAGGAGGAGGGAGGAGGCTCCTCAAACAGATCCCTGTCCTTTAGAAGAGTGCTGAGCTCAGGCTCTGGAAGAAACCCTGGACAAAAGCACAGGTGGGGGAGGAGAGGAGAGAGCCACTATTGATTATTCACACACCAACAGCAACTCTGACTTCACACCTGATCCTTTGCGTGTGTTTAACTGGCAAATACAGTTGTGTTTGCCATATATATGGTACTGTACATCCAGTCAATGATATACTGTGATTGACAACTTCAGCTTCCTGAAATACAAATCCCCACATCTCTGACAAAACAAACATTGAGCTATTTGTAAAAAGTATTTTTACCCCTGTTTGGTATAGTGTACATCAGGGGTCTTCAACAGGGGGTCCGGGACCCCTAGGGGGTCCTCAGAGTTACTACAGGGGGTCCTCCAAATCTTTGTGTGATAGAAACTTTTCTCCTTTTTTATATAAACCACTTGAACCCTAGCGAAAAATAGCAGATCTACAAGCTCGTAGATCGTCTATTTTCGGCAAAGAGCTTTGGTGTAGAGGGGAAAAAGAGCAGACTAAGTACAGAGTGAAAAGTTTTGACGGTTCAAGTGTCTGTGTTAAATATCTGAAAACACAAATTGACATGAATCCAAAATGCACTGATGATGCTGAAACTATATGAACGATGAAACTATATGGAATCTATGAAAAGGTTGTGGGGGTCCCTGCTTCATCTCTCTCTCAACTAAGGGGTCCTCGGCCTGAAAACATGGTGTACATGAAGAATGACAGACTTGCATACTGTACACTACAAAACCAGTTACTACAGTTCCATGTAGTCCATGGAATCATTGGACCACTCATAACTTCCCCCTCAACATTGATGGCTCCATTGTCACCTCCCTCCACTCAAGTCTGCAACCTTGGTGCAATGGTGTCATCCTGGACCCCACCCTCTCCTGTCAGTCCCATGTCAACCATATCACTAAAACTGCCTTTTTCCACCTTTGCAACATTGCCCGCTTTCGTCCCAGCATATCACACACTGCTGCTGCCTTCATCACATCAAGACTTGACTACTGCAATAGCTTCCTATACGATGTCACCACCAACGTTCTCAAGAAACTGCATTATGTACAAAACTCTGTCGCCCGCCTGCTATTCAGAGCCCGATCCAGGGACAGCATCACACCAGTCCTCTATGACCTTTACTGGCTCCCAGTTGCTCAAACAGATTTCAAGATACTGCTCACCACCTTCAAGGCCCTCAACAACCAGGCTCCCCATTACTCTATAGTTTTTAACCTAGTTTTCTTTTTTTTCTAATAAAGTTGTTAGTGTGGTTACCTCTGCAGGGCAACCCGACTATAGTACTTGTCCGACTTTATTCCATCTTCCATCGTTTTATCGACCGATTTCATCAGGAAACACATGCGTGCTATTTTGCTAAGAGATACGTTATATAGTTTAATCTATATACATTTATTCGTGAATTAATTTAATCCATTGGCTTAAACGATTTTAACTTTTCCCAAATATGGAGATGCATGAGCGTGATTCCTAAACCCACCAGGCTTGAGTTAAGACCCGCCTCGCGGAAACGCTGCCTGACACATGGAGGGTGGATAAAGTCAGAGGCATGAAGACTTGTACTTGAGAAAAGCCTGCATTTGCACAATGCACAACTATTAATTTCTCACTACAGTGCTCAAAATAAACTGTGCTAAAAAAAAACTTGAAACTGACTTAATTGTACTGTGCTTTAAAGGGAAAACTTTGTAACTTTGCTAAAGAGAAAAACGTACTGAGAAAGCTATTAATTTGTCACTACTGTGCTCAAAATAAAAACTCTTACTTATTATCAGTTAAATTGTTATGGTTTGGATATGGCTTTGGGCCTATTATGCTGCGTGTATTATTGTAATGGATCAGTAGGTAGTAGGTACTTTGCACTTGAGCGAGCAGCACTAACGTTCATGGGCACTTTCATACTTAAGATTATCGAGAGGAGGCGGGTCTTAACTCAATCCTGGTGGGTTTAGGAATCACGTGATGCATGACATCATAGACCACATGAGACTGACACAATTGCATCTTTCTAGTTTTAATTTTGTTTCTGTTTTGTAAAGCGACTTTGAGTATTTAGAAAAGCGCTATATGAATTGTTTTATAATTATTATTATTATTACATAGCACGGAACTGTAGGTATTGGTTTTGTAGCAGTCTTCTGCATATATATCCAGAGTCAAAAGAGAATGTTGTACTGTAGTCTATTGTGACCCCCCCCAAGGAACACAAATTGATAAAATTAGGAGCAAAGGGAAGCGATTTGGAAGCATGCTGTGTTAAAAGCCCATTTCTACACAGCCTACGTGAGAACACCAGCTTTTTCTGGATGTCTTGGTCGAACAAATACATTTTCTTTCGAGCTAGTCAGTAATGTTTTAGAACCTGGCTTTGAAGATATGTGTCTGTCTGTCTGTCTATCTATCTATGTAGAGAGAGTATACAATGCATGCACGTATGTTATTATCTACATCTTTCACAGCTTACCTTTTCCATGCCGACCTTTATCACGTCGACTCCCTTGTCTCCTATGGTCAAAGTGGTGCCCATGGCCGTGTCCTCCGTGGCCCCTGCCCTTGCGCGGCCCTAGCGGGTGGTTATCGTTCACCTGGGACAGGCTCTTGAAGCTGGCACGGACCTTGTCTCTCTCCCGGCCAGGGCCCATCTCCAGCCTCACAGGGCTCAGGCCCTCCAGACCGGTGCCATCGTCCTCAGGCCTGGCCAGAGGATGAACTGGCCTCCGGGAGAGCAACCCGGCACCACCTTTGGCAAACCGAGAGCCCTGGCTCCCGTGCCCCCCGTGTTCCCTGCCACCGTAGCTGCCATGGTTGTGGCTCTGGGAGCCTGGGCCGGGGTACTGCAGGGCATTGCTGCTGCTGCTGCCACCTGCTGAAAGCTGTGCCAGTCTCCTCTTGCTGCCATGCGGGGTGGCTCCAGGCTCAGCGCTGCGTGAAACTGCCAGGGTGGCAAGCAGGAATGCCAAGATCAGACTCCAGGAGACAGCCATTGTCTGTAAACACAGCGCCACCTGCTGGGGAAGAAAATAGCAAGCATTGTCTCACACTAAACCTGACTGGTATCCAAAGATTTACAGTTTAAGGAATACAAAAAAGCTGTGATTGAGAATTATTCGGATTAAGCACTTTACTTGCTAAACTCTACACTTTGTTACTTTATTATTACTTGTGCTAAGTTTTTACTTGTATTATACCTGTTAATAATAATGTTAAAAATAATAATATCTGGCTTTGGTTGATATACTGTATATTGTTGCACAGTCTAAGGAGCAACTCACACCAACGTTTCACTGCACATGTGAGTGAAGTGACTCAAGTGAGCGATGAATAAATCTTCTTGAAACTTGGATTAATATTGTGTTCTTGTTAAAATGTGGTGGCAGCAGCCAGCAGGGTAAAAGCTATGGGTCTGCTTCGGATGGTGGCGCCCATGTAGCATCTAACAGCATAATTGATTTGTCTTTATGACTCAGAAGTCTGTGGAAGTGCATCCCCAAAAGAGATGTTACCAGCAGACACTCTCTTTTCAGTAGTTGATACTCACAGGGATAACTAAACTAACAAATCAGCTGGGTGTGAAGACACTGAAAGCTTTTTCTTTCTTAATTCGTTTAAATTAATGTGTCATATTCATCCCATATTTTGATCTAGTTTGAAGAGGATCTGTTTTCAACACAATGCTGATTGCAACATACTACATGGACACAAGAAAAAGTCATGTGTGTTATAAGAGTGCATTGCAATGAAAAGTAATGCACATTATTCCAGACTAGACACAAGGATGGGAGTACTGTAGCACCTTTTATATATACTCTATGTGTAGCACACATCACTACGTGCCTCTCAAGCTGGCTAGGTTATCTGGACTCACAAGCTTTATCAGTAGAAGGACACTAGCGCTCGTAGTAATAGATGACTCCCATGCATGCTGTCGTGGAGCACCACTCAGACTGAGATACTGCACTGCGCACATCCTCCATCACTGCCTATTCACTGGTCTCGTGAGCCCTCCACTCCTTGCTTCCATCCCCAAAGTCTACGAGGTGAAACTCAACTGAATCTTTAAACCGAGTGCTCACAAATAAGTCGCTTCTCTTCTGAAAAACACTTGACTGGAGGCATTGTTTTATGCTACAGTAAATGACAAAATACAACTTCTATGTGACAGCTGTGTGGCCCATTTTAAATGTATTCAGAGGCTGCAGAATGTGGTTGCCTATATATGCAATGCCTGCAATCCAACATTGGAAAATATATGCATTATGCATGTAGCATACATGTTACAGGTACTAAATGTGTTTTGAGTGTATGAGGAAAGCTTGGTTTCCAATCTGCAAGCTCAACGAAAAATCAATACAGTTATAACCCATGACTGAGTCACTAAGAAAGATCACCAATGGAGTCTTTAATAATTCAAACTGTCCATGGAAAGCCGGCATCTTAGAGCCGAGGGGCAACACGTTCGCACCAACACATTAACTGATGCAACGATAGTCCATAAAAGAAACTGTGGTTTGACGTGCTGCGTAAAGAATGACAGTTTCAGAGGTGATTCCTGAATATGTGTGTGTTGTTGTGCACCTTGATAGGCGGGAACAATCCAGTGCCATTGGAACACAGAACACTTGGTGGGCTGTGGCCAGAGCGTCCTTTTTGTTAAAGGACAGGCGGCGGTGCAGGGTGTACATAAAATCGATATGGGAGAAGTATTGAGCTGTTGGTGCTGGTATGTGATTGTGTGTGTGTGTGTGTGTGTGTGTGTGTGTGTGTGTGTGTGTGTGTGTGTGTGTGTGTGTGTGTGTGTGTGTGTGTGTGTGTGCGTGCGCGCGCGCGCGCGCGCGTGTGTGTGTGTGTGTGTGCCTGTGTGGGTGTTCGAGTGTGCACATGTCTATGTGTGTGTGTGTATGTGTGCGTGTGAGAGAGAGAGTGTTTAAATGCACTTTCTTGTGTGTGTGCGCGCCTGCCCTGCACATGCATATGTATGTGACTGCACAGTGTGTGTGCGTGTGTGTGTGTGTGTGTGTGTGTGTGTGTGTGTGTGTGTGTGTGTGTGTGTTGTGTGTGTTACTGTTTATACAGCATGTTTGTGTGGAGTGTGTGCTGTGTGTGCAAAGTCTGGAAACACACAGATAGTGCACCAGTCTGTGTGTGTGTGTGTGTGTGTGTGTGTGTGTGTGTGTGTGTGTGTGTGTGTGTGTGTGTGTGTGTGTGTGTGTGTGAGAGACCATGGTGAAGGACGGGAGAGACCTTATCGACCACAAACGCACACGCGCACGCACGCACGCACGCACGCACGCACGCACGCACGCACGCACGCACGCACGCACGCACGCACGCACGCACGCACGCACGCACGCACGCACGCACGCACACACACACACACACACACACACACACACACACACACCCTGGGGTTTACATTGGGGTTATTTAGGTGATTCTAGAAATGGGGGCAGCTGAGAGAGAGATGGCATAGAGGGCTGGGAGAGGAGGGAGAATCTAAACGCTGTGCTCCAGCACGGCGCTGCCCTGCAGGGATTAGATGGCTGGCTGCTCCAGCTCGCCTCTGGGAGTTCAAGCAGCTGTGCTGCTGTTTGCAAACAACATCACTGCGATGCCGGCTGCCAAGGTGAGACCCTCTGAGGGGAGGTCAGGGTCGTATCACAGCACAAAGTGGTTGGTCAGTCATCAGGCCAGCGTGTTTGACAGATGAGGTGTTGCTGGCGTGTGTGGAGCCAGGAAAATAATAAGCATGTTGGGTATAGAGAGCAGTGGTGGAAAAGGTATTGAGATTTGTATCAATACTGCAATGTAGAGGGGCATGGTGGTGCAGTCGAGTGCAGTCGGTAGCGCTGTCGCCTCACAGCTGGCGGGATGTGGGATCAAAATTATAAGAAAAAAGAAATACTGCGATGTAGAAATGTACTTGATTAAAAGTACAAAAGTATTTATATCAAAATGTACGAGTTTAAAGTACCAAAAGTAGAAAGTACTCATTATGCATAATGATTCATTACATACGTTAATTGTATAAAACATTTGAAAATAGCAGATCTACAAGCTCACAATGAGTTGTGGTGCGACACGTTGTGAGCTTGAAGATGATGATTGAAATTCTTTATTTAGGAATAAACCCATTGAGATGTAGCATCTCATTATAGAGGGGGTCTTAGACACATGTACAGATCAGCTATTTTCTGGCCGAAATGTATATAGCGTCTTATTTACGTTTTGTAATAATAATCAAAATCTACAAAGTAACTTAAAGTTTTCAAATAATTGTTGTGGAGTAAAAGTACAACATTAGGAAATACTCCAGTAAAGTAAAACCACCTAAAAAAAGAATAGTACTTAAGTAAATGTACTACATTTGTCATTTCTCAAAGTCCCTGAGCTTTTGGGCACATGGGCTACTGCAGACATGCTGAAGATAGCATGAAAGTCTTCACTCTGCTCCTTCAAATGTGTATGCTCTGAAGTAACAACAGTTCATTACAGTAGACTATTATGTTAATGTGTGTATTCTTATTTATTCTGTCCTGTAAAATGCTAGCTTTGTTGGGGGTGCACACTCAAAATTAAGAATGGAATTCATCATCACATAATAAACCATTCTGGTGTTGAATGACAAAGTAAACACAGATCAAAAGATTACCTCTCAGAATCTATTAAATCTGACACGGAATGAGAGATTGCCATCATGCAGAGCTGCTTCACAATTTGAGATGTTTCCACACCACCTCCTCTCCCACACAAAAGAGAGAGAAGTGATACCTCCACAGAGACCGAAAGGACTGTGCATCAGGACTCAGCTAGGCTTGAATAGACCTGTCAAGGCAGGGCAGTGGTGATGGAAGTCCCCCCCCGTCCCCCCCTCCCAGCACCATGGCACCCAACCCGTTGCTTTCCTTTCTGAAACATTCATTTATCCGCAAACAGGTGGTCCTTTAAATGACATAGTTTGCAAGTGATAATGGGACTCGGTGGGAAGCATTCCTCGTCTCAAGCAAGCGCGGTCTCTCTGGTGTGTGTGTGCGGTACACACCCTGCGAGAACAACACAACCCCCCACCCTTCATGAAGCGTCTGTAGTACACATCAGTGTGTGATGTGTACAGCACAGCGGGCAAGCAAGCATCTACTGCTGAGTCTCTCGGAGTGCACGTTGGTGCAACAAGCGGGACAGCGGATCAAAGTGTGAAAGAGGTGCGATTGTGGAAAGGGCATGGAGGATGAGGAACCAGGACATGTGGCGGTATCTAAAGTGGGTACTTAGTCTCAGACCCAGGGGTGAGGAGGGCTGCTGTGGAGGAGGGTGTGCATCTGATATACCCTGCTGTTCCCAGGCCCAGGTCCTCTCTCTTCAGCAATCAGGAGGTGGGGATTTCTTAGCTGTGGTCCAGAGCGTCAGCTGCACTGACACTCTGACAGGCGGCTGGCTAAAAGACTAGACCAGGATTTCTGTACCCCTACGAGGGCTCAACTTGAGTAAAAATAAACAAAACGACTTTGCTACTCACCTAACCAAAGTTAGTTTCGCGTTGTTGAAAGTCTATTCTCCGCGGTGGGACCTCTCAGCACCCCACCCACTCTGTAAAATACATTATGGATGCGTTTTATTTCATGACAAAAATAATGAATTTTACAGAGTGGGTGGGGTGCTGAGAGGTTTCTCAACGCAAAACTACCTTT
>NC_137815.1:52644933-53027433 GCF_963921795.1 Nannobrachium achirus | reverse complement strand
CGCCTCGAACGGTCGCTCCTAGCCCGAGCTAGGTCCGTTCCAAGGAGCCCCTGGGCTGATCTCCCCTGTCCCTGCCTTTGAAAAACTCTCCCGCATAAAGTGGGAACACCCTCCGTCACGGAGGTATAGATGCCGCTGCTGGGTGGCGCCCCCCTCAGGAGGGTGTCCCAAGTCGGGCTGAGGGTCCGGCACGTCGGCCCTGGTGCTCTGGGGGTCCGCGGACCCTCCGTCACGGAGGTATAGAGGCCGGCTCTGGGCGGAAAGTGGCCGAGGAGGGTGTCCCAGGTCGGGCTAGAGGGTGTGGAGAGTCGGCCATGGAGCCTTGTGGAGGTGACGTCACATCCTGCCAAGCGTTGAGGTGCGTCACATCCTGCCTGTTGTCGAGGTGAGGTACGCCCATAGGTCTGCATCTAGGGGCTCCTCGAATTAAAAGCCTTCAGCCTCCTCAGGAGAAACATGCGCTGTTGGGCCTTTTTGTGTAAAGGACAGGTGGTGGTGGATGTGGATCTCAGAGCCCCCAGGTACTTAAAGAGCTCTACCTGTTCCACCACCTGCCCCGGCCTCCAGCCAGTGGCGTCAGTTCAGCAAAAGCTAAGGTATGGCAACATGACTGGTGTCATCTTGCCATACCTTAGCGAATTTATTTTAAGAAGTAGGCTACTATACTATGGCTACTGAAACCAAATGAAGATGAGAACTTCGAAACAACAAGGTTAAACCAGTGAAAACCGAAAAGAGCGCTTGGCATTTTCAATCACTGTAATTAAGCCTCATAGCTTGCTGAAAGAAAGCCCAGACTGGGGCCATCTTTTTATAGTTGCTTAAATACAACACATACAACAGTGTCACTCGAGGGAAAATAACTTCCTATAAATAATCATTTTAAGCAAGTCGCTCCCATTGGAACAAAGATAAACTTGCCCGCCTGCCATGCCGTGCTGAGTGGATCTTGCAACTGCACTTGACAATATAACAAGCACACTCACAGCCTGGTGGAGAGTGGATTTTATAGCTATCATCCAGTGCATTTTGTTTATTGTAGTATGAACAGCCTACTGCAGGGGGAACTAACAACATAAGTGTTTTTCTATTTCGTTGGCTCCATTCTGTAAAAAAAAAAAAAAAAGAGAGAAAAAAACATTTTGTGCAATCTCTCAAGTGTTACTTTAGCTCAAACTGTAGTAGTCACGCACAAACCTCAATTGCAAATGATAGGCCATGAATAATGCTGCACCTAGAATAAAATGTTCATAATGAGATGCCCTTAATTTGGTTAACATTTTATTCAGTGATTGTGAGGGTTTTGTTTTCCTTGCCTGGTGCCTCAGCCTCACAGAGACGGGCATCTGCACTTCATCTGATCTGATGCTCTCTACCCTGACTGACTTTAATTAAAATACTTGTTAATGACATGTCAGGGACATGTACAGGGACCCCTCACCTGCCTTATGGTAGGCTATGTGTACACTTTTAATATCACAGTCTCACACTGAGCCCCTCAGTTTGATCAACCCCCCTCCTGCCACTCTCCAGTTGCTCAATGAAAATGGAAATAATTGAAAAAATATTGCTCTGAGCCTCAGATTGACACTAGAGCAATAAGAATCAGCAGCACAGAATAGATTCAGCAGAACTGGGTTTAACTTTAAGCCTAGTTATTTCCCCCATACAACAATTAAACTACTGGCAAATCATTCACCATTAGCATACTCCACAATTTCACAAATCACACTGTTGAGTAGGTAATTATTGGTGCAGCAATGTCGCTTAATTGGTCTCTTTATTAGACGGCCTGATCAACATATTATTGCACATCAAAGTATCTTTATTGCAAGATTAAGATCTCTATGCATTTAGAAATTAACTTTCACTAAATTACAATAGGTCTGTCTAGTTTAAATTGAATCTGTTTAAACACGGATTGTCAATCATACATGCCTCACATCTACGCATAGTAGGTTAATTAACAGGTAATAAAACATGTCTTACCGGTGTTAGTTGTTTCCTTTGAGATGTATTATATTTGTCAAAGCAACTGATCGGTCATATGGTTGCGGGTCTGTGTAGTCCGCTCACCGGGAGGATGTGTGTGCTGTGCGGAGCGCCTGCTTTATGAGATGATGATAGTAGGACCAACTCAGAGACAGCGACTACTCGTGCGAGCTGCGTTATGCCGAAACCTGTTATATATCGAATTCTGTGACGGCAGAGGTCGCTGTTTTGCCTGCAATCGGCAACTGACTGAGTGTGCTTGATTTCACCACGTTGACGCAAGTGTGGTGGAAACTACAACCACCTGCCCACTATACCAAGACATCAGAGACACATACTTCCTGGCAGATAACACACACCCAAAGTGAGTTTGAAAACATGACCATACCTGCTGGGAGAAATATAACAATGTGCGAACACAGCAGATTTGTGAATTGTTGCATAAAAGAAGGCTAGAGAATGGAATACAACCACCTTAAAGGATGACTTCAGCACTTTTCAACCTATGTCCATATAGGCTAATTGGTTCATGATAAAATATAGCAAATTTTTTTTCCTACTTGGTCTGTGTCTCTTAGGAGCGCTGTGGGCAGTTAAAAAAAGGCTGTCTGCCAGTGACATCATCGTTAGGCAGTTTTTTAAAAAAAACGTTATATTTATATTATCACGAGAACAATGGCTTCCATTATAACATTGTAACTTTTCAGGAATAGAAAGCCTGCAGTTTCTATTAGCTTGGATTCCCCATCAATGATGTCACTGGTAGACAGGTTTATGAACTGCCCTCAGCCCTCCTATGAGACACAGACCGAGTAGAAAAAGAATTGTGCTATATTTTATCATGAACTTTAGTGAGGACCAATTATATGAAGGTTGAATAGTGGTGAAGTTGTCCTTTAAGGACTACAAACCATTGAGTGACCTCTAGACCAACTGCACATAATATAAACAGCTACCTTTAAACATATTTTAAATCTGATAAAAAATGAATAGAAAATGCTGCTATTTGTTCCAAAAAGATTTATACCCTGTATAGCCTAATGACACAATGCACTACAATAACTCTGTTTACACAATGCTGTAGGCCCCCTCAAACTGTATATACGTTCCCAATTTTCAACTGTTTTTATAATATTTTTGACACTTTCTTTGGCAATGTAAACGTATGCCAATTGCTCGTTTGAATTGGAATGATAAAAGGGCAATGAAGATATTAACGAGTTTACGGCAAAGACACACTGAACATTTTTTTTTAAATGACCACCTCCTGCCACCATCTAGGCTACCACATCCACGCATAACCACATGGAATTAATCGAATTAGCAAAATAGCGTCCTCCTTCGTCAAGCCAATCATTTCGGTGTAACCAGCCATTAATAGCCCTGTTCAAGAAGCCTAAAATTGTGTCCAAGTTTCAAAATCCAAGGTTCCAAATGACATGATCAGAGTTTCCGACTGGATCAACAAAATACTTTGACTATAGGGAGCCCACATAGCCTAAGCCGACCAATAGTAAATTCACAAAGACACTGTAATGCCTATTGTTTTGATTCCTCAATGGGATAGTTTGACATTTAGACACTGCATGTTTTCTTTCTTTGTTCTTCCGCATAAAACGCTTACAATGTCAACAAATTGGCATGAAGCTGCTTGAATTAACAAGCGGTGCATATATTGAGTTAATTGAACCTCCACACTACAGCCTACATGCACAAAGGTGTACCTTTGAGCAACATCTAAATATCCTGCATTGTGAAGTGTGCACTTTTGAACTTTATTCCTTTAGGTGGAGATTTGACAGGACAGCTCAGTTATTTCAGTATTCACGAGAGGGAGAGAGATGTCTGTTTGTACATGTGATGATATGAAAGCCTTGAGTAAACATTGATATGAATCATTTGATAAATAAAACATGCTTTCTTTTTGCTTCTGTATTGAGGTATTTCTACCTATTGCTTCATACTCTGCTGTCTGTGTGAATATTGCAAATATTTTAAATTCACAGATTGAATTCCTTTGGAAGAGGTAACCTGTTCACTGATCAGGTGGAGGGTACAATGTCAGGACAGGAATCATTTTTAGCAGTCAGCTTGAAGAATTAATCACTCTTTTTCTTTAACATTACATTGTTAACGTGCATCTTTTAACGTGCATCTGTGATATCACATTTCCAGTCAGATTACTTTTTAGCATTTTGTTTAACTCCAGTTCTGTGAAAGAGATGTCACAGGTTTGAATCATAGTACCTGTTGAAGTGATCCAGGGAATGTAGCAAAAACCTTCTACTGCACTAGATGGTTAAGGGTTGTAGCAGAGTGGCTTAGAACCTCTTCCTGAAGACCAAAATCCTAATATATCTTCCCCAGACAATGTTTGAATGTAGTGCCCTTTGCTGCGCAGGAGACCCGGGTTTGAATGCTGGCTGTTCTGCCTACAGTAGGACAATATGAGCACCTAGTTTAGGCAATCACAGTAGAGTTTTAATGCAAAAAAGTTTAGCTTTTCTTTGGCTGTAGCTTCTATACCAGTAAGATGCCTAGGGGGCGAAAACGCGCAGGACGGAATTCGGTTGGTTGTTTAAGTTGGACAAAATGTGGACTAAATATTTTCCCAAATATGGATATGACTGACGTCTGACATCAAAGATGTCTTATATTTTCCACAAGTTTCCAACGTCCGATTATGCATTGCACAGAAGATGGGCGGCAGTTCCGGCGGCTCAGCCGAGCCAAGTGTGATCTATAAGCTCACAACAGTCGCATCTGCGACGCGAGCTTGTATGTCAGCTGTTCTCCGGATGTGTCTCACACATAATTCTACAGTAAATTCCTGGTGGATAGACCACATGAGACTCACAAAATATGTCCATATAGGGGCATTCCAAGCTATGGGCTCGATATTGATGACATCAGGGACCTCCATACTGTAAATGGACATATAAGGGACAAGGACAGAATGTGATGTCACAACAATGTGATGTCATACTGTAGGTCAGCTATAGATATTGAGGCATTACCCGGGATCTGACAGGCGTTACTGACAACCTGACGTTTTTCATAGTTTACTGCGACCTTCTGTCGCAATTAAACAATTTTCCTTAATCCAGCAAATTCCACCCATCTGGTACTGGTGGGGTACCAAACTGCAATACGGCTCACTACACTATTGTTGAACTCACAAGCTGATAGAATATACACATCACTTGTCAGGGTGCTGGACTAGAATAGCATAATACAAAACATATATATCTATTTACAGATACAGAATAGAACGCACTCTCACATGCTCTCCAATACATTTATTGACAATGTTTCGGACCTAGGCTCTTCGTGAGGTCAAGAGTTTAACTTGCCTTAGAGTCCAGGCTTGAACTGATTGAATTGAGTATGTGATTGTGTCGTTTCTATTGTTAATCATCACCATGAAACAGTTTTTCAATGAGCTCATTAGCTTAATTTGTGGAAACAAATGTAAATAAAATAAATAGAACATGAAAAGGGAAAGCATTTTGAGATGTTAATTGAACAAAAGCTAGTCTGTTTACACAGAATATCACTCACTTTTCCTGACATGACAAATTACTGCTATTGCTACTCAAATGTCAACAAAAGGTTAATGCAGCGGTTTACTCTGCTAGAGTAATTAATGTTATGGCAGTATTTGTAGTCACCACCACTGTCAATTTCCCAAGGCCTGGAACCAAACGGGACTTTATGGGGTTTTCCTACGACTTAAGAAGATCAATTACAAAGTCAACATTCTGTATAAGGAGGCTAATCCTATTGCAGCAGTTAAAATGGGGTTATTGAGCCTGTCTCTCTGTGTGCTGCCATGTTAAGTGTATACAGTACATAATCTTATCAACATTTGAAAAGATAACATACAACATGGTTATGTTAACATTGGACACATCTACAGTACACTAAAGTCAAAACATAGATGGGTGGGTTGTTCTGTTCCTATGCTATTTTGTGTATAGTTTCTAATGACTACCAAAGACGGTTACGAAAACGATTTAACATCTTGGCATTTCAAATACCCGAAAAACAGCATTTTTCCTGTGAGCAAAACGTGGCCACGTTGTGCTCAGGTCAGGTTAAAAGAGAATTAAGAAAATGGAAGTTGACCCGGATCTTTTCAGTGGTGATGATTTTAGAGAAAAACAGACTCCAAAAAGAACATTCTAAAATAAAATGCAGATTAAAAGTTGCAGACTTTTCCGACAGATTACCCCAAACACAACGGCAGCGGAGCTAGTGAGGGAGAGGAGTAGCAGGGTTTTTGGAAGACCCCCTGCCAGGCACCTTCATGCATTATAAGCTTGCAGCTCCCCAGCAAGTGCGCACAGCAGGCATCCACTACCACATACTGAGTTGCCTAGCTTCAGGGGTTCAGTTTAAAAGCTTTAAATATGGGTGCATGTGGCACTTCACAGCTCTCCCAATCTCTTCCTAGTTCACCGAGTTCCTTGAAACTCCCTTGCTACTGTTGCAAAAGATGAACAAACATAATACACAAAAACTCCCTTGCTACTGTTGCAAAAGATGAACAAACATAATACACAAACCAAATGAAATGAATAAAATATAAGTGTTCACCTTTTAATTAAAACTGATTGTCTGGAGAATATAATACATAAAGTTGTGCTTTGTCAGCGTATGAAGTTATGCAAATGAATTATATACACACAAGTACTATATATCACATATATGTATTATGTACAAAATAAATGACAATGCAATTATCGCAAAAGTGAGTCCACTTGACACACAAATATAGCTTTGGGAATCATTTTGACAGCAAGGCAGGACAAAATCTCATCAGCTTGAAGTGAACTTGTCAAATCACAAACACATTAGTGAGTCACTTTCCAATCTCACAGTGTAGCATTTGTACTAAATTAAGTGGTGTGGTGTTATTGCATTTAAACAAATGTATCTTTAATCTACTGTATGTAGGTGTATTTATTTCAACATTCCAATATCATCGTGACAGTAATGTACCTGTGCCACTTAGTGCCTTCAGCCCAACAGTCCATTGGTTCACTAACAAAAACAACAAATCAAAAAATGTCAAGGTGTTTTGATGACAGAATAATAATTCAAAATCATTTAAACCTGAAATATGCAGTGTTGACTCTGACATCAGGCACCTTCAGGAAAAACACAAAAACTTAATTCATAGTTGAACACTGCCGCCTTGTGGAATAACAAAGCCAAATCAGCCCAAACAACCCACTGTAAGATAAAGTGCTGTTACTCACATCTGTTCAAACTAACTTCCCTGAATCAACATTACCAGCTACTAACAGTGCTGTGGAAAAAATAAATTACCCCAGGAAATCTTTTTTTCTTTTTTTCAGGACGACTGCAGCAGCTGACCGTGAAAAGTGGAAAGCGCACTTACGCTGACTCCCATTCTAAGCGTGGAAAGCGGACGTGACGTCACTATTTAGCGTACTGGAGTCTGGTGGGATTCCTGCTGCTCTTTAGCCTCGTACAACTCCATTGTAACCAAGGCATTTTCACTCGCTGGAAAGTAGACTAAATCACGTCTTTTCCCCCTTTTAACGCATTCACGGGCCTCTCCAAGTTAATTTAAGTACATTTTAAAGTCAATAAAGTAAATAATTTAAAAGTCAATAAAGTCAAATGTCTTACATTAAACATTAACTAGAACCGATTACGTGAAATAATAATGTTGGCTACCTTGGAGAGGCCCGTGAATGCGTTAAAAGGGTGAAAAAGACGTGATTTAGTCTACTTACCAGCAAGTGAAATAGAATGGAGGTGAACGGGGCTGAAGAGCAGCAGAGGCTTGTTAAGAATGAAACCAGGCTCCAGCGACGCAACTTCCGGTCTGCAGCGAGATCAAAGCGTGACGCTATTCTCCTCCCCTGTACTACTCTGGTTAACAGGTAAGGAGCCTGAAGGTAGAGAGAGGGCAAGATGTGCAACACATGACTCTAGGTCGAATTGAAACACATATTTCAGCCACATGATATTCAATAAATACCGTACATTTTTTCCATAACCACTTAAAGTTTAAGTAATTATTTAGAAAAGAAAACCGTGTAAAACAGCCAATCTACAAGTTCAAGATTTGACACGTTGTGAGCATTTCAGATCACTTTTTGTTGTTGTAAAACGTTTTGAAAAGTCAAATGTTTTCATGGGATGACGTAATTTCTCATAACACTGTAGGTAATAGTAATATACATTATAACACCTAACCATTTGATGACCTCAATTTAACCATTGGCAGTAATTGGATGAAAAAGGAGACAAATTGATTCAGTAAAAATGACTGTGAAATTGCTTTAAGAAGATAATAAATATATATGCAACCTGCAACAGGAATTAAAAAGCATGCTGGTTGCATTTGTAATGAATGACACTTTCATTACATGATAACCTTAGCCTCAAGGCACATTAGCCACACATTTTCTTCTCCTTTTTTTGTGAAATAAGCGCTTTACAGTGGTGTGCACACATACACACACACACACACACACACACACACACAGGCTAAAGCATCTTCATTGTGCAAGCGTGGCATTGGTATGGTAACAAGCGGATGTGCTTTAGACAGGTGCCATCAGCTGATGATGTCTATAAAATGTGCCTGCTGTCTAAAAGCTCAAGATCATAACATTCCAGTCTATCAAAGACTAATCTCTCAAGACAGATTCAAAAACACTGAATGGGTTCCCAGATTGATCAAAGACAATTTCAAATCCAATGACAGCGGTCCTCAAGTCATGGAATGAGGGCAGTGGGTATCAGAGATGGTGGCAAACTACTTGCACAGCCGTTGAGCAGAGACAAAGAAATCAAACCAAAATGGAGCAAGAATGTAAAAGAAAAATCTCCCTGATCAGGATTACCTTTAAAACCTGTTTAATTATACACCATCAGTCATTCACCAAGTGGCAGTAATATCATCACCATCACCATCGTCATCACATCCTGATATCAGGTGTCAAGGTTCAGGCCCTCGTCCTAATGAACCATGACATTCCTGGGCTCACGAGGGCGTCGGTGGCGCCATAGGGTCCTTGCTTTGGTGTTTGCCGCGTGGTACCTCATATTTGAAGACTACGCTGAACAGCTTGCCACCCAGCCGGTCAGCCAGCCAAGAATTCTTGATGACGGCCATTTTGAGGCTCTCACAGCTGAGCATGGCGTAGTAGTTGGTATGTATGGCCCGGCCCATGCCCTCGATGACCACCAGGTCGGTCTTCCGCTCCCGCACCACCTGTGCCAGCACCTTGTCCAAGCGGCTGAGGGGGTGGGGTTTGGGAAGTGGAGGAAGAGACAGAGGATGGAACATGTTACTCACAGGAATTCGGACAACTCTCCTAGCCGGTTCAATACTGTCTGGAGACGACTTGCTCTCTACGAGAGTAAAAAAGTATTTTTGTATACTGTGTGCTGATTCTAATGAATGTCAGGAACAAGGTAATATCCACACTCTCTGGAGTAGTTTCGGCCTGTGGCCTTCCTCAGCGTCTCAAAACATGAGTTTTGAGACGCTGATGAAGGCCACAGGCCGAAACCAGTCCGTCTATTAGTGAGACTGCTGTTGTGCTAAACTATTGAATGAAACAAGAAACTACTCCAGAGAGTGTGGATATTCCCTTTTTCCTGATACTCACAGGAATGTATCTGCACCTTTTACAGCATGTAATTAGTAGACATTGAAGCAGTTTCACATGCTCTCAATTACTGCAACCTTCTGGGGGGAATTTGTATAAAAAATAAAATATGTAAAGACTCATTTCTTACATCTTTTCATTGGGCATTTCCCTAAACAAGGCCAAGAAGTTATCAAATAAAAATGACATACATTCTCAAACACTTGGAACCTGCAAGTATGGGTTCATGTTGCTCAATTGCTCACATTTAATTAACAGTTAAAAATAGGTGGAAACCTTGCATGGCCAAAACCGTTACTTCAGAAAATGGAACAAAAAATAACCTGTGTCCACTGTCCACTGTCCAAATTTCGATGCTCTTGCATCGTGCCTTTGTGAGCTTGTAGAGTGTCTATTTTGTCTATTTGTCTATATACTGACAAAGTAGGGCATTGACGAAAAAAAACAAAGTTGAAATATGCAGACAAAAAGCTTCAGACCGACAGTAACGATATCAAACATGACCGGTGTTGTGTGAGTGTGAGGTGAGTGTGACTAACCTCAAATCCAGGCACGGAGAGCTGGAGCCACTCTGCACTAATGTCAGCCTGTCCTCCTTCAACCCCGACCTGCACAACAATAACATCAACACATTTTACACTTTCACCAAGGCTCTCTGACCCGGAAGCAATTGCAATGAGCAAAGAGGCATTGGCTCAGGAGGGATAAATGTCTATAGGGTTTCACAGTTCATTTAACGAATCAATTTCATCAATAAAAAGAAAATCACACCCATGAGCGGTGCTCACTTCACGCTAGAAAATATTGTTCCTGAAGAAACAGTGTGGGTTCGAGTAGCACGCTAAGTACAGTATGATGATGATGATGTATAGACCCACATGATGTCACATCATTATATTGTCCAAACAGAAAAGAGACATACAGATAGGGGTGTACATGTCACGGTTTGTTAGAGAAACAGTACGGTCGAGAAACGGAGCACTCGTGGTGCGGCACAGGCGGAACAAGCGGTCGCCCACAACAACGTCCTCCAGGCGGAGCCGCTCGATTGTCCACGACATTGCAAGCGGCGCGAGGGCCGCGCGGCCGGCGGAGCGCCGCGCGAGTTACGAAGCCGTGGTGAATGCAATCGTTATATTTATGCCCAGGCCGTAAGGCCTGGGCAAGCCCACGATAAACGCTCATAGTAAGCTAATGGCTAAGCTAATGGCTAAGCTAATGGCTAAACACCGCCGAGCTAGGCTCGTAAATAAAGAAAGAGAGTCGCAAACGAGTGACGTCAGCGCCTGCACTAGTGAATGGCTGTCGTCGCCATCTGGTGGTGATTAGTGTGTGGTGAACGACAAAACAAGCGCTCTTACAATGAACGTCCTGAGTTACCCAAACATACTGTAACATACATATCTTTGCTGAAAATAGCCTATCTACAAGCTCACAACGCCGCGTTGTGAGCTTGTAGATCTGCTATTTTTGGCTATACATGGACATACACAAAAGTCACATATTGGAGGGGCTAGCACAAAAAAAAAAAAAAAAAAAAAAGACAATCATTTATTAAAATAATTGGTTAACACATAGAACGGTTGCCAGGGTATCGAAAGTTCCCGGTATGATCCCAGGTTGTCCAGCATCGTGTGCCATTGAGCAAGTCATTTTACACCCAAGTGTTCACTGGCAGCTGCTCAATTCTATGCAAATGTTCTTGGCCAATTTAATTGTCCATTTCCTACAGTCTATCTGAAGGACACTTTGACAAGGCACGTGGATTCTCGATTGACACATTTGTGGTTTGTGCTGCTCAAACCTGTGACATTTATGCAAATGGGACGTTTCTCCAGTCACAAGGCCACCCAACCATTAATGCACAACCGTGGATCTTTATTGGGAATCGGAAAGCTCTTGAGCTGTGTAATTAGACTCTTATAAAACCAGATACAATCTGTATCGTTGCAGAATGTATTGAAGTAGAGCAGGGGTTCTCAAACTTTTTTCTAGCACAACCCCATATTATGAGGGATTTCTTTTGGCGACCCCATTTCAAAGCCACCCCATCCCCTTGCGATGGAAAACTCTGCAAGGGTACAGAATATAGATGGTTCTAAATGGACCACTTATTTGTACCACCCCCCATAAGCATTTAGCCAAAATATGTTGCTACTAGTAGTACTTTAACATATTGCAACAAGGATTTTGTGATCCAACTCTGGATAACTGGTCTGGTTGTCTGTCTGTCTGGATTCTGGAATGATCTCCTCAGTCCCCACTCCGAGCGAGCCCCGGTCGGTAATGTTAGCCTACATGGCGTCGCGATCGAAATTTAACACCGCAAGGGTACAGATGGAACCAAATGGACTAGTGGTCCATGAATTTGAACCATCCGCTGATATTAAACATAATCCTAGAAAATTGTTCAGTTCAAATCAGTTTGTGTCTCTAAGCCTCAACAGGGCTTGTGTTGAATGGGTCTGCTATTAACCTCGGAGGAAACTGTTCACTACTTCTCGTTGGGGGCGGAGCGGTGTTTGTGTGTGTGTTAAAGGGAGAGGAACGTCCATTCGCTGTGAGGTGAATGTGAGGTCGCTGGTCGCAACCTCAAATTTTTTTAAGCGTTGATAAAATATATTCATTATTTTTTTGTCTGCCAAAGTGGGACCTCAACAGCACCTTCCCGCGACCCTATTTTGGGTCCGGACCCATAGTTTGAAGACCGCTGAAGTAGAGCATTGTTGGAGGAGACCGTAAGACGCAATTAGACAATTAAACTTTGCCTTTGTTTTTTAAAAGCATTCCCAATACTCACTGAATCACAGGATCCATTTCAGCTATTCGTTGTGTCACAATCTGCAGCTCACCATTTGTCACATCATTCAGAGCTGGACCCGAGTTGCTGGCCAGCACAACCTATGAAGACAACCAGGAGATAGTGCATAAGTGATAAACCACATGAACCCTAGTGGCCCTGTCCCTATTCCAGGCAAACATTTGGCGAACATTCTGTGAAACTAACTGATCAACAAGCTCAGCTATTTTCAGTGAAGAGGTTTGGTGTAGAGCAAGGGTCTTCAACAGGAGGTCCTCAGAGTTACTGCAGGGGGGCCGCCAAATTCTTGTGTGATAGGTTAGTTATTTTATCCTCGCATCCCTATACTCTGAGGAGAACTTCAGCCAAAAACAGCAGCCAAAAATAGCAGATCTACAAGCTCTCAACGCCTCGCGCAGCTTGTAGATCAGCTATTTTTGGCAAACTAAGTATCAACGATTTATGATTTTAAGTGGTTAAGTGTCAAACAAGTCTATGAATCTATCTATGAAATCGATGAGAATCTCCATCACACGTTTATACAACATGTAGAGGGGGTCCCTGCTTCATCTCTCTCTCTGCTAAGGGGTCCTTGGCCTGAAAACATTGAAGACCCCTGGTGTAGAGGGGTAAAACAGCTGGGTGCCATGTATAGACCCCATGGAGGACACCGGTTAACCACTTGAACCCCAGCATTCATTACGGGGAAACATCACCCACAAATAGCTGATCTGGCTTTTTTTGAGAGAAGGGATTTGCTGTAGAGGGAAAAACGTGAGCAAACAGCAAACTCAAGTCTGATCACCAAGTCTAGAGAAAAGAAGTATAATAGTGTTTAAGTGGTTATAACTGCACAATAAAATATCCTTTTACAGTACACACATATCGTCACTTTTGGGCAGAAACCTTGCATCTCCATATTTGAACTTTGTATGTTTTTCCCCACAAATGAATGTCCTACTTAATCAAACAAGAGTGTCATGCAAAAGCAGTGAGAATAGCCGATTTACAGTACAAGCTCACAATGCGTTGCGATATGCCATTTTTTCAAAGTGAAAGTGTGTGGGGGTTTTTGAACCAATGAAAATTATTAAGATTTTGTGACAAAATAACTACAATGGATTCATTGTAACAAAGGTTCTATTTTCTCTCCATTTTACTGAAAAGTAACTGTTTAGGACATACAAAGTTTCCACCCGACGCAACAATAATTTATATTAGGGATGGTTTCTTACCTCTGTCCCACGACAAAGAAGCTCTCTAACAAAGGGCATCACCCCTAGAATAATGTCCATTCCACTATTATCTACGAAGAACAAGGCACACTTGTGAGGAGGACCCTGTAAGAGAAAATCAGGATAGACTACGTTCAAATGCTGCGACACTTACATTTTGCATTCCAGCAAGACAGACATATGCGAAAAAGCCTCTGCACTTTTTCTCTATGTGCTAAATTAACACGATCATATAAATGCTTTAATTTTAATGTCGAGAAAAAGACAAAGGTGAGCAAAAGTCAGACCTTCAATCTTTCGATCCACTGCTCATAGCCATCAACAAGCCATGGCCGCTCTGAGGAAACATGCATGTAGAGATATGCTAAATCAATAGGCCAGTGTGATTTAATATACCAAACTATATTGTATAAAAACCTTTCAATATTACTTAAGTGTACTAGTAATAGCTTATAGGAACTCTTAAATTTTTTTTCCAACCTTATTCCCATAAATCGATCCTCACTAATGCTAACTATAGGTCGATACCATTTCATGTAGTAAAAATACAAATGGTGATGAAGAGAAGAGTAGTTTCCATACCTTCCAGCTGCCGTTTAGCCTCCTCAAAGCCAAACTCGGGATCGGATTCTAGAACACTGCGTAAATGAACAACAGTGAAGATTTGCACAGGTGTCCACCAGTCAATTTGTGAATTTAAATGGCTTTGTTCATACAGTGGAGCAATAAATAATTAAATAAATAAATAAATACATGAAATCATACAGGCTTGTTATACAGACTTCATTAACTGTAGCTTAATTACTGATTCTGTATTTCAACTTTCTTTTTACATAAAATTTACAAAATAACCTACCAGCCAATCATGCACTAATCCTTGGTTTTGGGTGTTACATTTGGCAATTCTATCAGCTCTCCAACAAACTGTGGCAACAAACTAATCAACATTTAGAGCAATGGATCTCTATGTGGGGACTGAGGACCACCAGGGAACTTGAGTGGGTTCCGGGGGTTCCCAGCTAAATGATTGATAGTTAAAGGAGTAGTTCACCACTTTTCAACCTGTCTTCATATAATAGGTCCTCACTAATGTTCATGATAAAATATCAAAATGTTTTTTCTACTCAGTCCAAGTCTCCTAGGAGAGCTGTGGGAAGTTCAGAATCCATCGTCTTGTGACATCATCATTTTCCAAAAAAATAATTAATCAATATTTTTGAAAAAGATATTTAGATTTTTATTATCGCAAGAACAATGGCTTCCACTTTAAAATTGCAACTTTTCAGGAATAGAAAGCCTGCCGTTTCTATAAGCTGGATTGGCAATCGATGATGTCACAAGACGATGGGGTTCTGACCTGCCCACAGCCCAAAGAGGATTGTACAGTGTAGAATGGGGTCCTAAGACTCAAAGATAACAAATAATCTATCAAATATCTGTGGCTTAATGCATATCAAACTGGGGTTCCTTGAATTCAAAAGGTTGAGAACCACTGATTTAGAGGTCCAGTTATTGCTTGCAAACATGTCAAGGCGATTTAAATGACTGTCTGAAGCCTGTAATTTAAAGAAAAACCAACAAACACTGAAACCATGAAATCTACTCACTCAGACACAGCCTTGGCCCCCCAGTCAAAGACGTTCCCAGCCAGGACTCCTCTGGCCAGGGCAAACTGCCTCTCCTCCCAGCTCAGTAGCTCCAGGGCCTTTACAATAGTCTGGTAGTACTTGAGAGCCATGTCATTCTCCTTCTGTTTGATCTGGAACAGAGCACAGACAAACTGTATGAGATGCAGTTTCCATTTCCCACTGAAAAAAATATATAAAAAACATATACTACGAAATGCTGTAATTACTGAGGCCAAGATAAAAAGTTAAAGACTACTTGTCATCGATTAATTCCCCTTTGGCTTACTACTCCAGATTTGAGGTAACAAATAAAAAATAAAATAAAAATAATAAACTGAACTGACATACAGAGCAGATCTAGACATAAGAGCAGTTCTAGTACAAGGAACAGATGAACTACATAGAGCAGTGGAAACATGGAAAAAGTGAGTGAGAGAGAGTGAGTGAAGAGAGATCGATAGATTTCACTCAGACCTTAGAGTATGGATCAGGAAAGTTGAACTCGTTTAAACAGTGTTCCCTCGTGTCTAAGAGACTTCTGACAGTGAGGGATCCATAAGCACTAGGTGAGAAGAGAAGCACTCTACATTAGCAAGAGAGAAATGTACACAAAACACACAACGGAACTGGGATGACAGGAAGGCAGCTCTGCTGTTTGAGGAACAGCAGTTTGGACATTTCAAAGTTAACTACTTCATTTAAAAATTATACAAGAAGTTACTTCTATTAATATTTTTGTGGCAGTGTAGTCAAATGTGTAAAAGCAATCGTCTGTGCGACATTTGACACATGCACAGACGAGAGAGAGAACCCTTACAATGGCTGATGGCGGAGGGTCTGCAGCTTGTGTCTGTATTTCTGACGGAACTTCTCGGCTCTCTCAGTAGCCTCAGGGATGTCCGGTTGGCTGGCCACAGCTCTCTTCACCACCTGTTCAAAGACACAAAGGTCCAATTCATCAGCCATGCTGGGAGTTAAAGGACAGTGTCTGTCTCACACTCTCACACACACGAGAATAAAAGCTGACGTCAGGCTGTGTTTTAGTGTCTGTGGTCGACAAACGCCCATAGTTTTTGTGGCGTCTTGGAAAATCTCTAAATGGTGTAAATATGCAGTAACTAATATACTTTATTTGTCAGAATTCTGCCTGTAGCAGTCTGTCATTTTGGCAAGTTAGCAACAATCATTTTCAAAATCAATTCAACCAAAACCCTCGTTTGGGGGAAATCACACCGAGTAAGCGTTGCCTAGCCTACTCTGTTTGCTGTATGCTGGTGTTCAAGCGGTACTACCCCCCCCCCCCCCCCTCAATAAATGCCTTTATTGATAGGACAGTAGACTGACAGGAAATGTGGGGAGAGACGGGGAGTGACTTGCGGCAAAGGTCGTCCGGATCGGGAATCGAACAGGCGACGCCTATGTGGCAATGCCTAAGTGGTATGCACCCGGACCAGTAGGCGCCCCCAGGCGGTACTACTCCAGTCTACTACTACTACCGTCTCCAGTTTTGTATTGGATTCAGCTGCAGAAGTTTATGCCATCTCATACAGACAGACAAACACACATGGTCAAATGTAGAGCACCTGGCTCCGCTGAATAAAAATGAGGGGTGTAAAGGGGGTAGGCACTCCCTGAGAATGACGTAAGAGCAAACAGACCGCTGTTCTGAATATAGTAAATTTTGGCGGTAGTGCAGAGGGTAAGAGCAGCATTGACACATACAGGGGTGTCGCACCAAATTCTGGGCCCTGGGTACTTTAACTATTGAAAAATAGCAGATATACAAGCTCACAGTGCGGCACCAAGTGCCGCGCTGCGAGCTTGTAGATTTGCTATTTTCTTCCGTTTTTTGAAAAAACTGTTTCTATGTCAGTGGTGCCTCAACTTCTTCATGTGAAGGACCCCAAAATGATATTTGTCCACAGACCCCCCATCTCAAAATATTTAGTTCCAGGGTCCCCCCCAGAAGCAAAATTTGAGTTACAAATGTTTGCTTAGAAAATACATATATTCAAAGATTTGCACATATTTTCACAACTTTTCAAAAATAGCAGATCTACAAGCTTGTATATCTGCTATTTTTCAATAGCTAAAGTATAAAATAATTTAGGCTCCTCCCTTGTGACGCCCCTGGACTCATACAAAACAAACTATCATCATCACACACCCCGTCCAGGGCTTCTTCGAAGCAGAAGAGCCAGTATTCCCGGGCGAGGGCGTCTTCGGAGAGGTCCACTGTATCTGGGATGTATGAGGACGGGTCCTGGAGCAGAGGCAGGTTCACAAGCTTCCTCTCTAGACGATCCATCTCCAACATGTCAAACTGGAGGCAAAGACGAGACGACGCAACATGAAGCCTTGCTCACTTTCTCTCACAATGACATAATATACGTAGATGCCTCATTGGCCAGCCACCCGACTGACTTTGTGTTTTATCAATTTTAGGTACATTCAGTTTGTTTTTAAAGCCGGTTTGCTAGTTTAGTTTTAATCTTGTGGAAATGCTTAAGTTTGTGTTTAGTTTTTTATTAGTTATTGGTTTTTTTCATAATTCTAGGTGAGATTCAAAAAGGTCAGAAAAAGTATATTGTGAAATAAAAAATACATACCATTTAAGAAAAGGATCCACTACTGGCATGCTATCACACAAAAGACTTGGTGGACCCCCTGTAGTAACTCTGAGGACCCCCTAGGGGTCCCGGACCCCCTGTTGAAGACCTCTCTGATCTACGTGTATATCTACTGTATGTATGCTCCCAGATGCATCAAACACACCCTTCTCAAGTCCTACTCAAGATAACCACTTAAACCCTATACTTCATTGCACGATTGTGTTGCATGAAAAAAAAAATCACCAAAGAGAAGTACTTTAAAAGTGCATTCAGGAAAGTGCAGTCAGTGAATACGTCACACACAGCACACACCCATGGCCATTTTACAATGTGGGCTTTTGTGAACACCCCAGGCAGTTTTTTAAGTTGCTTGATTCAGTATTGAGATATTTGAAATAAATTTTAACAGACACGCTCCCTTCCTATACAAAACCATTGTTACTTGAAACTTCATTTAATAACCACGTTAGATTAATTGAAAACACGCCAGAAAAAACTGACTGGGGTGCTCACAAAGTGAAATAGCCCTTTAATAGCCTAATTCCCCACATTATAATCTTAATAAGATTTCAACAAAACAACTCAAAACACCAGGTAAAATCAAGCGATCACTACAGCATCTGCAGTTAGCAGCTGGGAAAAATTACAAAGCAATTATAGAACTGTGACCTAAATTTTGGAATAAATGAGACAGTTCCGAATCCTAACATGACCGAATATTATGCTAGTCAAGATTGCTAGAAAGCAATGCACTGAGCATGTGACATCTCATCAAACCAGCGCACACACATAAAGCATGAGGAAGTACTTACAGGGAACTGAAGGAAAAGGTTAGGCAAACACAGGTATGAAGAGTTGTGGAGAGGAAATGAAAAAAGGACTGTCAGATATGAAAGAAAGACAAATGATTTCAAGAAACGGCTGCGGATTCGAAAATTCAATGACGGTGACATTTCCACAAGCGTGGTCAAAATGACAGCTCTGGTTGAAGTCAAGAAAATGATGAGGAAAAACTTTTGTAAATCTATAAATATCACCATGGCTGAATCATGTCAGTGTGTGTTAGGGCTGCAACTATCGATTATTTCCTTAGAGATAATTATATCGATAAACGTTAGAGTTTCTTTAATACATAACACAGCATCTCAATGAACCCATTATTAACCACCCTATTTATACTTAACATGTAACCAGAACCGGAAGCAGATATCGTCCTTCCCAGCCCTGGGATCATTTACACTCTGTTTAAACAAAATGGGACGCAACTACAGAACGGGGCGACGGTTGTTCATGGTTCTTGTTTTGTTTTGAAGCTGTGAACGACGTACATACGCACAATGCATGGTCCGTGTCCGATCGTGCACGATGGACACGATGGACAAAATAATGCTTAAGTGGTTAATCGATTTGTTTATATTAAAAATAATAATCTGAAAAATCGCATACCTACACACAGGGCATAGCTTAATGAAATGAACTGTTCGAATGCACAGCTCCACTTCAAACTGAGTTTTTGTTATCTATTAATGTATGGCATAAACGGTCTTCATGCAAGAACGAGGAGCCAGCTGTGATTCGGATGTCATGAGAACACAGGCCGGGTAAAGAGACATGGATTATACTGTCAGATTTATTTTAGAGTTTATAAACAGATAAAATATGTTACAGTATTTTTACTATAGTTTTTTGCTGTTGATCTTATTCTCTTAATTTTCGATTCTTCACCCGCCATGAAGGAATACGTCACAAAAACTCTCCAAATGATTCAAGCATTCATAGGATGAGTAATTAATGGAAAAAAAATAATAATCATTTTGCGTTGAAGTATTCTTTTTAACAGTGGTCATTGGCTGTGCACTCACCGTTCCGCTGCGTGCGCGTTGCATGGGATTCATGTCAGGAGAGACGCTCATGAGGCCAGAACTCCCAGCATAATTCTCCCCCCAACTGTACTGGTTGGGATCTAAATAAAGACAAGGGACAGTTATGGCTTTATCAATGTATTTCCTTTTTTCTGTTTATCAAAGTCGCTCAGAATCTAGGTTTTGGATTTTGTTTGGTTGTTTTTGTTACATTTTAGTGATGATTCAATGATTTCTGATTCATTGCTCGATTTCTTTTAATCATTAAGATCTCTGGATATTTCAGAATAGTTATCATCAAGTCAAGTGAATCTCAGATACTTTCGGGCTTTATGCGCTCTTGTAGTACAACATCCAACAATCTTTTCTTTCAAAATGGTCCTATTCCCAAAACAATTAGTACATAGGAGGACTGAAAGAAGTACAAAGGAGCCCTAATAATCAGAAGTAGATGGATTGAGGATAGGCCATACTTTCACCCCTTAAAGCCTGAGATGTTATGCATACTTGATCTCGGGAAATTGAAAGTTGATTTATTTTTGTAATACCAAGTTTCCCAACCGTTTTCCGGTTTCGCTGTAAGTGTGGGAGAGGTGGAATGGGCAAGAACTGAGGTAGAACAGATGAAGGGTAGAGAAATAGGAACGAGTTAGAAAATCTCAATACAGTTTCAGGCTTATTATATTCCAAAAATGAAACTAACAATTATTTTAATCTGCGGTATGTGACAATAAGTAAAATTCTGTTATATAAACAAAAGTACATTTCCACCAACACATTTACATTGATGTTGCGAAAATCAATGGGGCAAGTTGTCAAACTTTTGCAGCACAATTTCCAAAAACATTTTTGGCATTAACGCCACTAAATCATGTTGGAGGGGAAATTGTGTTCTGTGAGGGTTTTTCCCCTTACTGTCTTCCTCGGCTCCTTTGAGAAAAGCTCCAATGGCACCAAGATAGCCTTCATGTCTCAGGAACAGAGCTTGAACTTCACCCTATAACAACAAGCAACAAAACTAAGCTGATAACAGGCCTGAACTGGACTAAAACAAAGTTGTTCACATTGGCTTAACTCACTTAGCGCCGAGCGAGCCAGATTTCAATATGAATCTGCGCTTATAACGCCAGGAAATAGCTATATTGAATCCCCAAAATCACATTACATAAGCAGGTACACGTGCCTGCGAATGCCACAAGATGACCACTAGAGTGAGCCATAGCCAATACACTTTCCATGGTCCCATGTTAAGTCAGAATAAAAAACAAGGTTCAGGAGATAACAGGATGGTACAATGACATGCTCTCCATTGACATTCAATGGACAGGCCGCGGGCCGCCATTTGAGCTCAATACTGCTCAATTCGTGCTTGATCGTCTCAAACCACCATTGGTATGGGCATCGGAACGTATATAGATGCCACACAGAAAGTTTCCGAATCAAATTCCGACCTAGTGAAGCTACGTGAGGGTCGGATGGTTTGCATTGAGCCTAGCGGCTAACAGAGGCCTACGTAAACAGGAAGCTATGGCTTAAAGGTGACGTCATAATCGTATCCTTTTTTTTCACGGTTTTCATCTGTATGCTAGTCGAAGGTAAGCTAACCGTTCCGCTATCAACCCAAATTAAAAGCTTAAACAATGCTTTTATATAAAAGTCGCTCCGAGTCGCTCGGCACTAAACGCCATCATTAGTTAGTCGCCCCGAAAGTCGCTCGGCGCTAAGTGAGTTAAGATGATAATGAGGAACTCCAGGTGGGCAAAACGATTAAAGGGGTTTCACTTTTGAAAAAAAAAAAAAAAACCTTTGTTCATTTTATCGTCTAATCAGGCTTTTGTGAGCACCCTGGACAGTTTTTGAATTGCTTGATTCAGTATTTCCTGTACAAACCCATTGAAACTTAAAATTCCATTTTAACCATGTTAGTTTCATCAAAAATGCCTGTTCTTTTTTCTGGTGACTCCTGATGCCCTCCTAATAAGTGAGCTGGCCGTGTTTTTTCTATATGTTTTTTCAATTATTTGTTATCATTTATGGGGAAAATGAAAATAATTAAATACAATAAAGAATTATTAAAAATTAATGAAAAGAATGAAAACAGCTCACATATTAGGAGGGCGTCAGGAGTCACCAGAAAAAAGGACAGGCACTTTTGACGAATCTATAATCATTAAAATTGAGTTTGAAGTTACAGTGGGTTTGTATGGGAAGGGGGCGTGTCTGATAAAATGAATATCAAATACTGATTCAAGCAACTTAAAATCTGTCCAGATGCTCACAAAAACCTTGATTATACGATAAAATGACCAAAAGATTTTTTTTTTAAAGTGAAATATGCCTTTAAGTATTTAGAGAGTTGGAGACTTGCCTATACTTTAACGGTTTTGGGGGTTTTAAAACATATTTCTTAGAATGTTTTTTTTTATCCAAGATCCAAAATCCAAGATCCATGATATAAACTATCATTCTTTGTGTTTTAGAGGGGGGTTTAGCTAACACTTAAGGCCTCTCCATACTTCGACCGAAATGTTCGATGAGTTGTGTTTCCGAACTCTCGTTCGGTCCAATGCTTTTCAGAAGTCCCGTGGGATATCTTTTTATGGTAGAAAAGGACCTTTTGACCGAAAACGGCGGTTTCGGTCGAAGTATGGAGAGGCCTTTAGGGGAAATACAGAGCAGCAAGCAGAAGAGGAGTCCTTGCCTTGGTGAAGAAGTTGATACTGTAGGTAATAGTGTGCATTGTGACAGGATGACCTCTAATGAAGAAGCCACCAAAGTAGACTCTGGAGAGGTTGTGGAGCTTGGCGTACAGGCAGGCCAGCTGCCCGATGTCATTACTGATCATGTGGAGTAAGCTCTTGGCCATATCTTCTTTGGAGAATTCTATGGATTTGATGTTAGACATACATGCACAATATATTAAAATAAATAGACATAAAGTATTATTAAAAGGGAAAATTCAGACTAGTTTCATTCTACTGTGAATGCACTGGTGTTAATTGATCAGAAACACAAACAGAACGAGGAGGGAGCCCCTTTTGAATGTTCAAAACAGGTACTTAACAGGATAGGAGTGTTTTATTTATTTTAGTTTCCCTTATATTATGTGTACTTGTAATTTACCGGAAGACGGATAAACGTTAAGAGTTCACGTGAGTTTTTAAGTCATTTTCAGACCCACAGGTTTACCCACTTCACAAAAATCACAAATGGTTCAATGACAGAGGGAGAGTGTCTATATCTTGGCTCAATGCCATGTCCACATTTCTCAACAGTAACACAACTAGGCTGCAGTCCAACAAGGCCTAAAGTCAGACAGTCACCAGTTATTTCTTTCCATGAATGGGAATTGCCAATTATGCGTTATCACGAGTCTAGATGCAATCTGCCATCCCAGAGAGAAATAAGTCTTGGTCCCATTTGAACACTTGTGAGTTACAAATGTGCTTCGGAGGGAGTAAAAGAGGGGACCACGTATAGGCCCCTGGGGAACCCCGGCCAACAAACCACAGTATATAGCAGGGATCTTCAATGTTTTCAGGCCAAGGACCCCTTAGCTGAGAGAGAGATGAAGCAGGGACCCCCAGATTCCATATAGTTTCATCGTTTGACAGCACAATCATCAGTGTATTTTGGATTCATGTCAATTTGTTATCAGATATGTAACGACTTGAACCGTCAATACTTAATTAACTTGACCTTTCACTCTGTACTTCGTGTGCTCTTTTTTCCCCACTACCTCAAACATCTTTGCCAAAGCTGCGAGGCGTTGTGAGCTTGTAGATCTGCTATTTTCGGCTAAAGTTCTCTGAATATGGACATTAGGGTTCAAGTGGTTAATATAAAAAGGGATAACAAAGGTTTCTATCACACAAAGATTTGGAGGACCCCCTGTAGTAACTCTGAGGACCACCTAGGGGTCCCGGACCCCCTGTTGAAGACCTCTGGTTTAAGTGGTTAACACTGAGGATGTTTTACTGTGCACGCTGAAGGACTTCACTAAAATGTCTAGTTTTAAATGTATCGACAGTATGTAAATGAATGCTGTGACTTTTCATTTGTGTCAGTCAAATAAGAGCAAAGTATCCTTGCATCACCTGTCTCAGCAGTAGCAGACTTCCCAAAGCTACTGGCAATAAGATCTCCAGTCAAACCCAAGCATCCGTACGATCCTCCATAGATATCTTTGACAAGCATATCAACACTTGTGTGCTGTCCTTTTGAGGCCAACTGTAGTAACTCATCAAATCTCTGAAAGACAAAAGTTCAAAGTTCAATTGGCTTTTCCTGAAAAAAGATCACACTTTGCACTGTTTTCCCAGTTATTTTGTGGGTGAGGGAGAAAAAAGAAGAAACAAACAAATGCAAATTGCTCCTGGAGTTTACAGGCTGTTATAACTTATGGTATTTCTATACTATACGGTGATATGCAACATACATATTTTACACTGTGTATGTATTTGAGTAAACACACTTATGTTTTAGTGGGCAGACTAGTAGATTGCTTCGTAACTGTCTTGCTTGAAATGCTATATTAAGAGTAATGAAACATGATGACACGTATGATATCTGGACATGTCACAATGACCAGCAAATGGCCCTCGTGTGTCTAAAGGTCAGTGATTCAAATAGAGATGAGAGAAGAGACTTTTTTTTACATATTAGGACTACAACACAATTGTGGTGATGGATGCAGGATGCGAATATTGAAACACCTTGTGAGTGGCAGGTAAGAACAGCTTTTTATTCTGTCGGCCTGATATGGAATGATAAGAGGGTACAGTATATAAGAAGCACCCAGAAACTACATAATGAGCCATTGCTGGTGCCAGCTTGTGCGCTCGCTACTGTAGATTAAACCTAGGATGTTGTGATGTATACTTCATACTGAATAAATAGT
This sequence comes from Nannobrachium achirus, assembly GCF_963921795.1. Taxonomy (NCBI): domain Eukaryota; kingdom Metazoa; phylum Chordata; class Actinopteri; order Myctophiformes; family Myctophidae; genus Nannobrachium; species Nannobrachium achirus. The sequence goes on along the minus strand of NC_137815.1, from coordinate 53,002,746 downwards.
GAACACGCAGAGTGGTCTGTCATCCTTGCTTGCTCCTCGAGAGCTTCCACCACAACAGTTTAATGTGTCTGTGTCTCGTCTGTATACTGAATGTTTTGAGTCTTGATGTGTGTCTTGATGTGTGTGTTCCATTCTCTGTCAATATTATTTTAATCCCATGTCTATTTTTATTTTTGTTGTAAAGCACTTTAGCTAACTTTCCCAGGGAGGCTGTGATACCTCGGTCGTTGGCACACACACTCCGGTCCCCCTTTTTGAAAAGCGGGACCACCACCCCGGTATGCCACTCCCTCGTCACTGTCCCAGACTTCCACACAATGTTGAAAAGTTGAATGTATCAATCAAGACAGCCCCTCCTGTTGTTTTAAATATGCAGTATATGACATGCACTTACACAATTATGTGACCAAATAATAAAGATTGCTGAGTCAATTATTCACAGTCGACTTTGAAGACAAGGTAAGAACTGTTGTAGTCTGACACCAAGCATAGTTATGGGTCAAGGCTAGAGAGGTACCTTTGTCTTAGTGAGCAATGCTCCAAGGCCCCAGAATGTTCCTCCGCCTATTGAACTCCCTCCAATACGCTCAAATTTGTCCTCTGATTCAACCTATTTAAAGGAAAAAGAAATGGAAATGATATGAACCTCAATGAACAGAAATTATCATTTAGATGAACCCAAGTCAAACCAATATTAAGTCAAGCGGACTAAGAAAATAATTAATTGCTTCAAAGTAACTTGTCTAAGATAGCAGTCAGACAGACATACTTTTTTCTGCCCACTATGTACGTATTATTGTTTGTAATCTCAGTGTTCTCAGAAACCATAGCAGACTGTGGAACAATATTGTTGCTGGTCTGCTGTATGTCAGTCTAGAGATAGGAGAACATAATCTAAATCTAGGCTGTAAATGTAACTAGACCTTACCCGTTTGAAGATATGTGCAGAGTGTGGGTTATGGAGAAATTAACTGTAACTGGTGCGTGTGTGAGAATATGTGGGAGCATCATAATGTAAGGAGCAACCCATGGAGGAGTGTATATTTTTTGATGGATACAAATAATTTAACAGCTAAATTAGGTGAATAGAAGTATGGGGATGGAAGATAAGACACACATCAAATGCACCCGGTGCATTAGTGACCCGTGCATGCAGAGAGAGAGAGAGAGAGAGAGAGAGAGAGAGAGAGAGAGACATTCCTAACTGTGAGATTGGTGTGTGTTAGTCTGATACTTCAGTCCGCACATCACCACCCCCTGTTGGTGGGTGGTAGCATTTACTGACTGACTGACTGACTGACTGACTGACTGACTGACCTACTGACTGACCTGGATAATTATATGTTAGATGGACAGTATGTTGTAGTTTCCTGTAGTGTGCTTTTAAAGCGTAAATCAAAAAGGCACCCCGGTTCAGTCTGGTTCTTGTAAAGGAGCGTATGTTTTCGGTGGAGATGACGGAGGCGTGCAGTCTCAGGCGACCGTGAGCCAGGTGAGACACCGCCGAGCCAAAGGTAGCGAGCGAGCCATACACCGCCGAGCGAGCAAGTCGCTGTGTCAAGCGCTGCGAAGGTCGCATGAGCCGAATCAGCGCCGTTAGAAGTTGTAAACCGGGGGGCCAGAATAGTAAATCTTCGTCGTCGTCGTCTAACCCTATCCCTGAAACATAATTTGGCAGGTCAAAAGGAAACCCTGTTTCCTGCAGCGCTTTATTGGCCAGGCGGGCCACCCAGCCTAAAATCTGTAGCACCTGGCCAAGAGTCTGGTGAAAATTATGCAAAATTCCTCCTAAACGTGCAATACAAACTATACTTTTGCGTTTGTGTTTGTTTAAGCAACTTCTCCTCCTATGTTGAGGGCAAAAATAAGAATTAATCAAAATTAAGGGATGCCTAGCCTACCCAAGCCTTTTTCCTGCAGGAAACCCTGAAAAGATGCACTTATTTGTGAAGGTAATGCCTAGTATTGTTGTCCACGATATCGAAACATCTATATATATCTGTTGACAATTCAAAAAGCATATTTCCAGTTTCCAACCCCTTTAAGAGCCTAGTCTAGCTTTCTCAACTAGCAACACACGACTACAGTAGAAAGTAACCACCCACACACACACACACACACACACACACACACACACACACACACACACACACACACACACACACACACACACACACACACACACACACACACACACACACACACACACACACACACACACACACACACACACACACACACACACACACACACACACACACACACACACACACAGTAAGCACCTTACCATAATCACTTAAACCCTCTAGAGTCTCTAGAGCAGGGGTTCCCAAACTTTTTTGTCTCAGGGGCCAGGGCACCCCATAAATATTGTTTTAATCCGAGGCACCCCTACATTATAATTTTCACTCCCAGCACCTTATATTTATAGCATATCGTCGTTGTCGGGTGGAAACCTTGTATGTCCAAAACCTTTCGTTTTGTATTTATCATCTATAAAATGTACTAAACTATTGAAAACAGCAGATCTACAAGCACACATTGCAGATCGGCTGTTTTCACTAGTTTTGTGCGACAGTCTAGTATGATGAAGCAGGGCTTTACTTTACCAAAAGACGTAAACATTTGAAACTTTCTGCCCGACAGTGACGATATTTTAGTGATTATGTTGCGAGGAAAAGGTTGAGATAACAGCCATTTTGGTTAGAACTGACTGAAAATAACTTTGTACTTAAAATGATATTAAATATTTTTTCAAGCGTCCAAATGAATTCCAAATATTATGAAATGATCTCGCGGCACCCCTGGACAGCCGTCACGGCACCCCAGGGTGCCCCGTCACCCACTTTGAAAACCCCTGCTCTAGAGGGTTTTTAAGCGGTTAAAATGAAGTAAACCTTGGCTCAGATATCATTACCTTCACAATAGAGACCCCTGAACCGATGTTGACCAGTAGGTAAGGGAAGATGTCTGGGTGGGTGTTCTGGAAGCGGAACTCAGAGTCGGCATGCTTGGCATAGACAAAGGCCTCATGGGGGATGTTCCTCAGCACAAAGTTACAGCCCTTGATCAGACAAGTCATCTCATCCTCCTTGTCCACTCTGGCATAACGCAACACATTAAAGGCCAATTAGCTCAAGGTTTTTAGGATCGCTAACTACTTCTTTCCTATTCTTCCAATTCTTTCCTATGGCTGGCTATATCGGCTGGTGCTAAACCCCTTTTTACTTTTATATTTTTTAATTATTCTTTGTTGAATATGACGGTTAAATCATGGTTAGCTAGAGCAGTGGTTCTCAACCTTTTCAGGCCGCGACCCCCAAAATAATCATATTTTAAGTGGGGACCCCCCCACCCTACGAGCACTAAGAGTTGAGGCATTACAGTACATTTTGTATAACACGGTTCTATTGTGAAAATAGCTGATCTACAAGCTCACAACCCTGTGAGCATGTAGATCGTTCTGCCTCTAATAGTTGACAATTTGGCCAATGTACACTTAAACATTTTGTTGGTTTGTTTACAGTTGTTGTTCATTAAGTTAATCCTCTGGGGACCCCCCCCCCCCCCAAAATAATTTGGAGACCCCCCCTGGGGGTCCCGACCCACAGGTTGAGAACCACTGAGCTAGAGAGGATTCCAGACATTGCAAATAGATATCTGAATTTGCCTGGTGGGTTGTGCTCATTCCCAACCTTGTACAAGCTTTGTTCTTTCTCATGCATAGAATAGAATAATATCATGGTGAAAAGCAGCCTGAGTGATAACAACAACAGATAGCATATTAGAAACAGTATTTTTGTGAATGTTTAATCAAGAGTTCACTGGGACACTCACTTGAGTCCAATTTTCTTCTCAATGAGGTCCTTGAACTTGTGCGCTCCTCCGCCTGTGGCTTTGATCACTTTGGTGTCAGTGTTGACCAGGTGGTCCCTGATGAAGTCCAAACACGTTTCAATGTAGGCATTTTCGAATTTGATAAAGTGCAGGCGAGCTGTGATCTCTTCCTGCACGGATATTTCGTAAACCTTGTCTTCTGCAGCCTCCTAGACGAAAATGAAAGCACAAAAGCATGGCTGAGAGATTGCACAACGTTCACGCCACAAGGAAGCAATCAGTGTTTTTCTTGCTCATGCTCAGCAAGAAAAAAATATGAAATAGTAGTTTTAAAAAGTCCACGATGTCTCTCAGTCAGTGTCACACACACACACACACACACACACACACACACACACACACACACACACACACAGTACCTTTGCAGAGTGGTCAAAAGACCGGACTTTTGCCACTTTGTGTTGAACAGTGGAGTAATAGGCGAGCTTTGTTAGGGATCCACCTGCATAAAGCAATGCAGCATTTATTGCAGCGATGACTAGTAACAGGCTACTACAGCTAGAAAACAGACAGTCATTACAAGGTTCAATGACAAATGGTGTAAATCATTTGTTCTCAAAGTGGGGTCCGGGGGAGGGAGTTACAGGGGGTCCCCAGCCCAGCTAAATGATAGTTGTCCAAATGGACCCTTACTGGTATGTAACTCAGAGTGTTCACTCTCAGAGTAAAATTAACATTGATTTTACAATAACAACTGGGGTCTGAGATAGAAACACCGTTAAATGGGGGTCCGTAGCCTAATGCATGTCAAACTGGGGGTCCCTGCTTGAGCCGTGGGGCTCACCTGGGGGTCCGTGGCAATGGCATATATTTTCAAATGGGGGGTCCACGGGCTAATAGGTGTCAATTTGGGGGTCCTTGGCTTGACATGAGTTAAGGTGGGCAACTGGTGGTGGCTGCCTGTGTGTTTTGAGACTTCCCACATGCTAATAGGGCTAGCTAAAGGGCCATTGTACTTCTTAAAAGTTGATCGTGTATACGACTTCAGCGACACAGTGATCAACGTGACGAACAGTCAAGGTGAACCGCATGCTTCGTGACAAGTTAATACGATCACTCTAATCTAAAGCTCAGTCTTGTTTATTTCCACTTAATGGCATGCTGTGTTGTTGTCATTGTGTCCAACCTGGAACCCATGGAATCCAAAACATTGAACCGCGTTGTCGTAGTGAAGTGATCGAAACATACCTATGTCTATCGCGAAGCGCTTGGCGTTCTCCAGGTTTCGGAATATCTCGTCCGGTGGCAGAGTTATGCTCTTATCCATGCTGTGACTACTACTAGTGCTGCTCCTGTCACAAGGATCACGTTCCGCCATGGTCGACGGTACACAAACACTGAAGCCCCCCGTGTCAATCACATCACAGCGACGAGCTGACGTCACCGCGTACGTCCCCAACGACCAATCACCGCACACGCACGCACGGCCGTGGGCGTTGTCCTTTAAACATTCCAGCATTACATTGGAGTGTGTTTATGTTTGTTTGTTGTTTTCATTCTGGGAACAAGTGGTGTAAAGCAATCGTTATGGTTCTCAAACTTTGAAATGTCAACTCTGACAGTGTACATTTGTCCATTTGTACTGTCAAAGTTACAGGCTTCTAAGGGTAAATTTAGGCCCCAATAAGGAACCCAGATAGTCTCTAGAATTCACTTTAAGAAACACTGGTGTAAAGTAACTAAGTACATTTACTTACTGTAAGTACTGTACAATTTCCAATTTTGAGGTATTTGTACATTACTTGTACATTACTGGATCATTTCCAATTTCCAATGCTTTTACTTCTACTCCACTGCTTCTTGGATCCAAATATTGTACTTTTACTCCACTAGAGTATTGTAGCCTACTAGAGTCGTTGTAGCCGGGGACCCACCAGCCTAAAAGCTCAAGGAATAGGGTAGGACCTGTGATTTTCTGCCGTACTTTTTATTTCTGTTTTATCTATTAGTTTGGTCATTAAGGTCCACAGAATGAGAGGCCTGCTCTGCCGGAAACATCGAGAAAGAAAGTTATGGCCATTTGTATATTCACTGTCCCATTGACTCCACTACACTGTGACTACACAGGAAAAGAAAAAAAAGTTAAAAAAGGTGATGATTCATCACTTTTCACCGTTTTCTGGGTCTGAATATTTGCCCAAGGAATGTTTTTCATGCAAAACAAATGCTTGCAATGGATTTTTTTAAACTTTTTTTTGATGACTCATCACTTTTCACCATTTTCTGGGGTCGAAATGTAGCCCAAGGAATGTTTGTCATGCAAAACAAATGCTTGCAATGGATTCAGAATCATGAAGAACCCCCAGTTTGACCCCTCACATGCTACTTTTTTTCTTTTTTTAATATTCTTCTTTTCCTGTGTAGTCACAGTGTAGTGGAGTCAATGGGACAGTGAATATACAAATGGCCATAACTTTTTTTCGCAATGTTTCTGGCAGAGCAGGCCTCTCATTCTGTGGACCTTAATGACCAATCTAATAGATAAAACTGAAATGAAAAGTACGGCAGAAAATCACAGGTCATCTCACATCCTGTAGGGGTGGGTCCCTGACTATACCAAACCGAGTGTCCGAGTGCTACTTTGGGGTTTGGCCTTGGGTCAGTCATTTGGAACCTGTGCAGAGCTCTATGTGTATAATATCTAATCTAATGTCTATATTTATTCTGACTTCCTTATTCCTTAAGAGATGTTTATTGAAATGAAATGGTTCATGCGGTTCTTCTAACTTTCACTATAGAGTTCAGTAGGCTAAGCATGAATTTCCCTTAAATATAAAGTCAGAAGATCACTTCTGGTCTTTATACTAATTGGTGCTTAATTTTAGATAGTTAATTAAATTCCGAGGACTCAGAGTCCATTTGGTTGCATTTGTATAAATGCCACCGCTGTCTAACCCCCCCCCCCCCCCCCCCCCCCCCCCAAAGTGTGTAGTTAAGCTGAAATCTCAATCCTTTTGTTCTGAAAATAAAGTAAAATATGATTCATTTGTTGATACACTTGCTGAGTGCATCATCTTGGAAAATAATGACAAAGCAAAGTGTATATTTTTGGTTGATGATTATTTATTCAAAAAGTATTTATAAAGATCCAGTATGGGTAAATTATTCCTTATGGTTAGGACAGCATCATGGAAGATCCATAACAATTTAAGATTTAAGAAATGTGGAAATAATCATAATCATCGATCTTTAAGATGTTTTAACACAACATTTAATTACTTAAACTTTTAATTAAGATGAATAGAATTTAGAATTGTGCTGTTTTCAGCATGTTTTCAAGAATGCTGAATATTAAAATGCCAACTTGATTAATAAATTGTTGAACTTTTCAACACAGGACAATGTCTTAGTGTTCCTTTAGTGGAAAACGACCTCAAAGGAGGTGATGGAGTTGTACAGCATTATTTAGTTTCTCTTCCATAAATGTATGCCATTCTGGCACAAAGATATTTGACCAATGCAATGTGGTCAATTGAATGTGTTTGAGTTGCGACAGTCTGTTGTTTTCTACCAGGGCCTCCAGAGGGCGATGTTGACTGGACTCTTTGGTGATGCTGGACTGAACTGGAGACCTCAGCTGAGGTAAACAAGTCTCCTTCATGTTCTTGTCAGAGGATGACTGCAGGTTCTGGAAGTGGTCCAGCAGTCTTCTCTGGGACTGTATCTTCACCTCATCCTTGGACAGGAAGTGCACCACCTCTTGGACACACCTGGAGTATCCCTGATTGACAGGTGCTGAGTTGACAGGTTGATGCTGCTGCAGTTGTGTCAGGAAGCAAACTGTCATCTCCAGGATGTCTGCTTTCTCCAGCTTGGAGTCATTCTGTTGATGGAGGATCTCTGGACCTAGGAGAGACTTGAGCTGCTCAATGCTGCTGTTGATTCGCTCTCTGCGCAACTTCTCCACCAATGGTTTTCTCTGCAGAAAGCAGAAGAGCATAATTGATAAACTAAGAACAACACAAGTTTGAATAAATTCAACAAATTATGAACAAGATTTAAGTGTCCATCAAGTTGAGTCTTCAATTTACCTTGTGGTTCAGAGTAAGCTGCTCTATAAGAGCTGATTGGTGAAGTGATTGTAGGAGCCATGCATGGCTGGTCTATGTGCTGTACAATTTGATCTGGTTCTGATCTGACCACTGGCTCCATCCCTAACTATTTATAGTCCCCAATCTCTGTAGAATGTGTGGGTCTGGGCCTGGTTGGACTTTCTTAGCCAATCAGAGAGCAAGGAAGGACAATGAGCAATTCAATTGAATTAATTTTTTTTGAAGCAATACAATGCTGCTGTAACGTTCAAAATGGGAAAGTGGTGACCCTGTAAAGAGAGCAGATCTGTTGCCTGGTGTTGAGATCAATGACTGAGCACACGCTTAGCCTACGTAGGCCAGGAGACAGACAAAAATTACCCTTCTTTTTTTTAAACGCTCTACCTCTTTACAATGCAATGCGATGCGAGAGTGTGGTCTAGCCCAGTGGTTCTCAACCTTTTCAGGCCGCGACCCCTAAAATAATCATATTTTAACTGGGGACCCCCCCACTCTGACGAGTACGAGTTGAGGCATTACATTTTGTATAACACAGTTCTATTGTGAAAATAGCAGATCTACATGCTTACAACGCCTCGCGTTGCAAGGCGTTGTAAGCATGTAGATCTGCTATTTTCACAATTTCTGCCTATTTTGACAATTTGGCCAATGTTTAATTTGTCATTTTATAGGTAGTAAAACGTTCACTTTAGAAATGTGCTGATCACTTAAACTTTATGTTGGGTTGTTTACTGATGAGAGAGAAAACAATGTTTCACATTAAGTTAACCATCTGGGGACCCCCCCAAATAATTTGGGGACCCCCCTGGGGGTCCTGACCCACAGGTTGAGAACCAATGGTCTAGCCAATACCTATCTGGACTCCTGAATCGCTGCCCTCCATGCTCCATACTCTCTTATCTAGCATCAGGGTCTTAGCTCTACAGTGTTGTTAGCTAAGCTGTCGTGCTGCATGCAGTGCATTGTGCGCTTCTTGCCTTTCCTGGCTTTGCCCTGGTTGGCTCCCATATAGTGTAGTTTGCTTGCCACTTGTTCCGGGTGCCTGACAGCCTCATCCTTCTCTCCCTGACTTTGTCTGTGGTCAGCTAGTCCTACCACATTTCTGATGTGGTTTGTCTTTCATCCATCTGACACATAGTGCTATTCATAGCATTCTTGTGTAGACTCCATCCAGGGCCCTTTGCCCCACACAGCAGTACTGACTCCACTGTGCTGTTGCCAGATCATTTTAACATTATAAAATGAAATGGGTGCTTTGGCATGTACCCTTCTGAGCTGGTCGAGTCATCACTGTGATGTCAGACCAGGTCAGCTATATCCATATATGGAGTCCATGAGGTCAGATGTAGAGGTATTGACCAGCTCCATATATGGGGATCTTTGCAAATGAATTCTGTCTTGGCCATATTTGGAGCGTCCATATATGGGCATTGCCAAATATGGGCATTCCAAGATATGCGCTTAATATTGATGACATCAGGACAGAGATCTCCATATATGGGCATAAAAGGCACAAGGACAGAATTAATTTGCAAGTGTGACTCGTGTCACGGCAACCGACTGACACAATATGTCCATATATGGGCATACCCAGATATGGCCTTAATATTGATGGGCATAAAAGGGATTCTATTGTATGGGCATTCCCAGATATGGGTTTAATATTGATGGGAATAAAAGGGATTATTTGTGAGGTCAGCTCCATATATGGAGATCTAGGTGATGATCCAGTCGTCTCCATGTATGGCTATCCAGGTCAGTGTTGTGATCTTCATATATGGATATCCAGGTGCTAGTCAGTAGCCTTGATTTGCAAATGAATTCTGTCTTGGCCATAAATATTGGCTTTATATTGATGACATCAGGGATCTCCATATATGATTGCCAGAACAGGCTGTCTTTGTCATATATGGAGACAGTCACTGTCAACAATGTGATGTCACAAGAGGTCAGCTACTGTATAGACATTGAGGTGTTACTGACTGACTCAATGACTCACTGACGGACAGAATCTGACAGGTTTCATAGTAAACTGAGACCTACGGTCGCAATTAGGAGAGTAATAGCCTACAATTGAATCAAAATGCTGATTAAAATCCATATAATTAGTAATGGGTTCTAAATATAGTTCAATTTCATCAAGGAAACTAATACCTCAGAAAAAGAATAGTAAATAGTTACCACTCATCCAGGTGAGAAAGATATTTCTCCTGTCTTGTGACTGGAAGTGGGTGTGCGTAAAGAGTGGATCAGAGTTTCCCACACTGAGTCCTGTGTGCTGTGGTGTACAAAAGGATGTTGAATGGACCTTTAGTGACGGCTGTTTAGCACTGTGTTGTCATAGAGACAGAGTCTGACGTCAAACCATCTGATGGGAACGAATAGTAAGAACCAAGCAGGATATCATGAGTGACTGTCTGAACAATAATAATAAGAATACAACTCACAGTGCAGTATTAAAATCCACACCAACAACATGCTCTTATATGAATAAGAATGTTGGTCTGCTGGGTGATTGATTGTTCTGTTTTATACATAGGCCTAGACTGCGGTTTTATTCTGTTCTGAGCTTCAGCAGCTACCGACTTTGTCTTGGGTTGCATCATGGGTAGAAAGTTAAAAAGTCGGTATGACTGCAATATCCTTGGACTGGAAAGTCAAAAAAAAAAAGAAAAGGAGGGGGGAAAAAACTAAAACTAAACAAAACAGTCTGCATGCTGTAATCTGACAGTGCCACTGCCATGAACATGTAATGTTGTTGCTATAAATATAAACACAGAAGCAATTGGGAGGAAGTGGATTAAGAAATGGGAGGAGCCAAACCAAGTGCAAATGTGAAAGCAGATGGATTTTCCATCTTAAATCTGAACAGCCTTAACTTGGCTTGTTTTCATTTGATGTATTTATGATGTTTATAATGCATTTACCAGCAGTTGTCTATTGGTCATATCTTTGCCATCATATGGACAGGACAGGGTTCTCTTTTCCCCCTTTCTTTATTTAAATATATCTTTGTTGAATAAAGTGTGTTAAAGATAGATCAAATGGGGAGTGACATGCAGCAAAGGCTATATCTGGATCGGGACACAAACCCACAACACGCTGTCAGGCTACACTGAGCTAGCCTAGCTGGAGCTAGACATCCCAGCCATGTTAAAACAAGGTAGGGATGGATAGATAGATACTGCAGTTAGTTAGCTAGATGCATTAGTATCTAGGCTGGCCCCAGGCTAACACTGAGCCTAGGTGCCATGGACCGCTGCGGCAGTGGCTCAGACCAATATTTAACTTAACTATATTTGTTTCTAGCAGAATATTGAATTCAAGGACTATCACTGTTGTGTTTCCTTTGTGGCCCTTGTTGTAAAGGAATCATAGTCTTATGCTGACCAATTAAAAAATAGGTACAAAGAACTACATTTGATACAATAGAAAGTTGTATCAAACCCTAACCCTAAAGAAAATTGAAAGAGAAGAGAGTAGATGGAAATTCCTCTCCAAAAGTGTGGCAATTCTCTTTTTTTTAGAATAGTCAGGAGCTGGTGGGGTTGAGGACATGAAGAAGACTGTGACTCTGCTCTCCTGAGTTTTCCCACACTCTGTTCATTGACAGAGCTCTCTCTGAACAATAGACGTGTGCCTAGTTAAATGTTAATTCACCCCACACAAGCAGCTCCCAATAATCCCCTGAGGGCAGGGTTTGTTGTCTAGACCCTCCTCAATTAGGACAGCAAAAAACCACAAATATTTGTATGCACACTACAAAAGCATAATGTACAAATCCACTGCATTTGGAGATGGATGTGAAGTCAAATATAATATCTGTAAATTATGTATTTGCATGAATGAAAACAAACAAACAAAAAAGTTATTTAAGATATAGGCCCTGCAATATTGTTCAATTTGTTGGATGCAAATTTATTTCACAAGATATCATAAGAAGAGTCTACATAATATATAAAATCTTTATTTTTATTTTTATAAATGTATAGAAAAGAATGCCCCTCGCCATCTCTCACCACTCCGTCTTGGGGTCTGGGTGTATTGTCTCATAGGGGCCCTGTGAGTGAGGTTTCTCTGGTTTCCCACACTCTGTTCATTCACTGCTTTCATTAAGAACAAAAGAAGTGTGTCTGGTTGCACATCACATTAACTATGGACTCGGTCTGGGAGTTGCACCTCACTGTCTGTGAATGGAAATTCCAAACATCAAGACGTGTCCCCGCCAGGCTTTTGTGACAGGGTCCCATCAAGTTCCTAAATGGAATGCAGACATTGCAAGGATTAATGAAAATGCAGATGCTTTCTGCTCAGCTCAGACTTGTTGTTCTGCATTCCAGGCTGTTTATTTTGACTGAGTGGATAAAAGAGAACGCTTGGTGAGGTCTTGTCTAATATGGTACAATGTAATTTCACACTGGGGGACATTGCTCAAAATGCAAAGCAGAAAAATGCAACAAAATTCATATTCAGTGCTTGTTGTAAAGTTGCTTAATCATCAAGGTGCCAGCCAATCCAAGGTCGTTGTTGAAATGTTCAATATTAACACTATAATATGGACCCTGTGTAATATGCCCACTTAATGTTTATTTTAATACCTCCAAAGTTACTCCTTATAATATTAAATTGGTTAATTTCATTTTTATATTAAAAGACCACCAGCAAAGATCGCTGAAGAATAAAGTAAGGATCAGCGCAGTGATCAGGTTGCAGGTTAGATTCAGGCCTAACAGTCTAGATTAAATCTAAAACATAGAAATCATAGATTATGAACATGACATTTTATTTTAATTTTCATATCTATGTCAATCTCCCACGTGTGTGATATGATTATGAGCGTGTGCGCAAAGTCATTGATCTCAACATCAGGCTGCAGATCTGCTCTCTTTACAGGGTCACCACTTTCCCAGAGTCACACAAAGTCTCTCTCCATCACCCCCCAGTCGTCCACCTGTTCCCCTGAGATCTAACCATTGTCCCTCAGCAGTAAGAGCACTGAGCATGATGCATTCTCCATTGTCTAACCAAGCAATTCTATTGGCTGAGACTGTGAGAAAGTCCAACCAGACCCAGACCCACACATTCATATGTAGATTGGGGACTATAAATAGGAGGGATGAAGCCAGCTGAGATCAGATTCTCTCTAGTCTGTACAGAGACCTCTACAGCACAGACCAGCCATGGCTCCTACAATCACTTCACCATTCACCTCTTCTAAGGAGAACCCGACTCTGAACCACAAGGTAAATTGAAGAATCAACTGAATGGACAATTAAAACTGTTCATAATTGCCTGTACTGTAACATAATGTATGTTGTTCTTCAGAATATGTTTATTAATGATGTCTTTCTTCTTTCTGCAGCAAAGAAAACCATTGGTGGAGAAGTTGCGCAGAGAGCGAATCAACAGCAGCATCGAGCAGCTCAAGTCTCTCCTGGGTCCAGAGATCCTCAAACAACAGAATGACTCCAAGCTGGAGAAAGCAGACATCCTGGAGATGACAGTTTGCTTTCTGACACGACTGCAGCAGTATCACCATGTCAACTCAGCACCTGTCAATCAGGGATACTCCAGGTGTGTCCAAGAGGTGGTGCACTTCCTGTCCAAGGATGAGGTGAAGATACAGTCCCAGAGAAGACTTCTGGACCACTTCCAGAACCTGCAGTCATCCTCTGACAAGAACATGAAGGATACTTGTTTATCTCAGCTGAGGTCTCCAGTTCAGTCCAGCATCACCAAAGAGAAGAGTCCAGTCAACATCGCCCTCTGGAGACCTTGGTAGAAAACTACAGACTGTAGCAACTCAAACAAATTCAATTGACCACATTGGTCAAATATGTTTGTGCCAGAAAGGCATACTTTTATGAAAGAGAGACTAAATAATGTTGTACAACTAGTTGTACTTACAGTGGACTGAAAAAACTCTATCACCTCTTTTGAGGTCTATGTATCAGTTGATTTATTTTTGCTTTCTTATATTTTTAAGGAATACAATTATTTGTTACTAAGATGAACAGATCAATTATGGTGATTCACCATGTCAACTATTTTGATTATCAAAATGAATCAGTTTCTAAAAGTAAATGTTACATTTCCTTCCCTATGGGAATATTTAGTGTTAATGGCATATATTTCTATTTGTGATATTAATTCTTTTTTGAGTTTAGATATTGATATTCAATATCAAATTTTAAAGAAGATGTGCTAAAAATATCATCTGTATTTTTGACAGATTTCAGTATTCTCTCTGTTGAGAGAACTGTTCCAAACAAACGTGCTGAATGTTCACTCTGTGGGTGACAGCACCCCTACCTTCAATGAAGTAAATGTTTCTGTTGTTTAAAACAAATTCTTTCAGAAATGAATGTATCTCTCAAACCAAGTGGATGCGAATAAAAACAATCTTAAAAAACAATGAGTGTCCTTGTGTTATTTTGTATAATTGAAGCCCAGCGATTAGTCTACTCATAAACATGTTAGGATGGTATTGATGTAGGCCTTTACCAGTGGAGGAAAACTTTTTGCTCAAGAAAATGTATCAATACTGCAATGTAGAAATACACTGTTACAAGTAAAAGTCAGTAATGCAAAACATACTTGAGTAAAAAAGCAAAAGTATTGGCATGAAAATGTTACTTAAAGTACCAAAAGTAAAAGTACTCATCATGAAGAATGTCCCAATGTATACAAATCTTCTGAAAATAGCAGATCTACAAGCACACATTGTGAGTTTGTAGATCTGCTATTGGCTGAAATATAGGGTGCATGCATGCATTATAATTATAATCTAAATCTACAAAGTAACTAGTAACTAAAGTTTTCAAATAGTTGTAGTGGCATAAAAGTACAATATTTGGATCTGAGATGTAGTGGAGTAGAAGTAAAAGTATTGGAAATTTGGAAATACTCAAGTAAAGTACAAATACCTCAAAATCAAATGTACTTGTTTACTGTATTACACCACTGGCCTTTACGCGGTGTGGATTACAAGGTGCCTTCAATTTCATTTGACCTTTGAAGTCAGCTGATGGCGTTAGTTTGTTTGAAAAGCACAGGAAGAAATTGTACCAATAATAATAATCATAATAATTGTTATGATTATTCTTATTCTTATTATTGTTAATCATAATAATGTGTACATCAGGGTCAATTGTGATACCTTTGTGACCACTTGTCATAGCTTGAATATATTCTCCAACAATCTCCATAACTATTTAAATGTTGGGGAAATAAAGTAAATATAAATGAGAACAGAAATATTTTGACAATTGATCATTTAGTTTCCTCATCCAATAAACATGTACACACATTATGTAGATAGCATGAAAAGGCAATGATGTAACCAGAGGTGTGAAGTGAGTTGCCCTCATATCGGCCCCAGAGACCACTAGAGGTCCTTGAGGGTGTCTGTTCCAGGGGGTTCTCATCTAAATGGACCCAAAGTGTGCAAAACCAAAAGGGCTATGTATGGGTCCATTTCATTTCATTTGAACATTCAGATTTAACTTAAAGGCAAATAAATGATATTTTTGGGTTAAAAACTGTTTAATGCGCTATATTGTCAAAGTAATCCAGGATATTGTGTTTGTTCGGCCTCTACAGAGAAAATACATTTTCAGTTGGGTTGCCAATTTCAGCCATTAGCCTTTTTTTTTACAGTGTTCCTGTTCCAATTTTGTCTGCTAATTTCTTTGTGTCATCACTTCCGATATAACTTCTTTGATCTGTATCCTGTATGCATTCCCTCTCCTGATTGGATGACATTATTATCCCGACCTGAAAATGCATTTTCTGTTGTGTTTACTAAAGAGTCAGAGACTGTTACTGGAGACGGTTACTGAACAAAGCAATAAGTACTATCAGAACATCAAGATATCACTTACCCTACCTTTAACCCTGAGGATTTTACAGTGTAGTCTGAGGTCATAGAAAAAATATCATGTCCTTGTCCTTGAAACGAAGAAGGTTGAAAATAACTACTGTAAACTACTGGTGGTTTACTATCATACACAAGTAGCTTGCTTTACAGAGATCAAAGCCAGGTGTTTCTAATTAATTGTCATTATGATATTATATTATATAATATTTCATGGTCAGTGCCATGTCGCTATACAGAATTCAAGTTCTTATAACTAAAACCAAAGTATTTTCACATTAGACCCAGAGGAACCAATGTGATGTCAGACACATGAATGGGAATATACAGTTGGCATTTTTTATGACTTTAATTATTTGGAATGAGTTTTCAAACAAAAATATCCTTTGGCGATAAAAAAGAACACATGCATCTGTATTACACAGTAAATATAAAATATACAGTAATAAATCTTTGTATGAATGACTGAATGCAATATGCTATACCTTGAAACAAGGCAGTATTCACATTTTCACAGAAAGAGTAGATAAGCATTATTGTGTTCTGCATGCATTGTACGCTACACAATTTTGATTCATACAGACCTCACTGATTAAAAAGATGGAGTCATGATGAGGCTGTTGAAAATACCAATTAGATATCGCCTATACACATAATAATTTGGTTGCGAGCATCCACCCATAATGTGAATGCATTCGATACATAAAACTCAGCAGCTTCACCATTTCTTGCATAGTCATGAGTCTTTGTTGGGAACTTTCGGAAAGAGGAAGAAACGGCCACTCTATACAAAGCAGCAGAAAGAACAGTTGCAGAATTTATGTTATCTGCTCCTCGTGAACCTCCTTCACCTTTGACTCGGAGTCCATTCATCCTTCCATGCTTATTCTCATCAGTAGATTGATGCTTCATCCTCTGGGGCAGGAAAGAGACAGAAACAACCCTCAATAGTTGGAGCGTCTGTTGTGTGACAGCAGGGGTCTTCACTTGAATAATTTTGACTCATTCTGTCGTTCTCTTCACAAAAAAGCAATTGAGGGGTTTGTCATGCTTGCATATAAGCGGAGAGAAAATCAACACCAATATGTATATGTTGTGCTATAAATACGCAGACACAAACAATGTCTCTCAAATCAATACAGTCAATCTGAAGACACTGAGCAACCAGAGAAACCAAATAATGTCCAGGGGTACTTTCAGGCACTTGAATGTTTCTTGGTCACGGTTAAAGCCACAGAGGTGCTACATCTTCATCTGCAGTGGGAAAGAGACGGAGGATGTCTCTTGAACATTTCGAGTAGCCGTTGTGTGACAGGAGGGTCTTCCTCAGAGTGAAGAAGGACAAGGTCTTCTCTAGGAGGTCTGAGGCAGGGATCCCATTCTGCAGGTGTTCTCCGATCAGAACCTTCAGCTTCTCCACACCCGTGCTACATTTCCTCTCCAACATGTGGAGGTTGCATCGGTACCTGTGAGAATGAGAACAGCCATGAATACTTAGTTTGTAATCACTTACTGTACATTTTAATCACATAGAGTTCACAACAGGATCTGGTGTGTTCAATAATAATTCACAGGCCTAACATTGCCTTAAACCTATTCATATTGTATTATTAACATGAGAGTTCAGTAGGTAATGGTCCAACAGACTTTTTTTATTCTGTTTTTATTTGGATCATCATTTATATTCCTTCACAACTTCAATATTTCACAAATACAGATCAACACTCTTTGATGACCAATATTTAAACAGTACAAATGAAATGACAGACTATTACAATTTCTATAATTATCCTATAAGATTTCCCAAAGTTCCAATAGAATCCTTTAGGATCCTGACATTTTAATATGTCAGAATTGGATTATGGTATATAGTTTGAAAACATTCAAAAGCAACTTGCACAAAGAACAAAATGCAATACAGGTAAAATCACTGGTCACATGTTAATTGATCAATGTACAGTTAAATTGAAACCCATAATTTGTGTGTAGGCCTATACATGAATAACAAGGTTGACTTTATAAAAGAGCCATAACATACCTAATGTAGATGTTCTTTGTGGTGTCCTGAAGAGCAAAGTCAAAGTAAGCCATTTTCAGATGAAGGTCCTCAGTTTATTGTTTTTCCTAAAGAAATGTTTTGCTTGATTTCGGCTGCAGTTGATCTCATATGTGTTGAGAGGGTCTTCTCTGATATCTGCTGTATCTTCCCTCTGAATTCATGCTTCTTATCCTCATCGTCTCTGCCGTCCATCCAATCAGGAAGCCCAGAGTGTGGGACAATAGGCTGAATTTAATGGCTGCTGCAGTGGAACAGGTGGGATGTTGTGTATGCCCTTCATTACAAGGTCAGCTAAATTATTCTCTGGGAAAGTGTCAGTACCCATGTGGACACAGGGCAATCTTTATTGCTATTCTGAGGTTTGAACACAGAGGCTATAAATATAACAGAATATGTTACATCACTTGAAAAACATGTGAAAATAACTGTATGCTATTTTCTTTTCTTTTTTTTCTTTTTTTTCTTCAGGAAATCCATCAAAACAGGATTATGCATTTAACATAGGCCTATATGAAAAAAATCCC
Organism: Nannobrachium achirus; assembly: GCF_963921795.1. NCBI lineage: Eukaryota > Metazoa > Chordata > Actinopteri > Myctophiformes > Myctophidae > Nannobrachium > Nannobrachium achirus. The sequence continues at coordinate 52,984,338 of NC_137815.1, read as the reverse complement.
AAAGCTAGGAACAGGACAGCCAAGCCTCTTAGTACATTACAGTTTCTGGGGCAGAGAAACATCCAATCAGTTAAGTGTTTTATGGACAATAACAGTATCTCAAGAGATTTCAGAAGATCTATCTAATCTATCTATAATCTATATTTCAATACCAAAGCAATAAAATGTGTGACAGACATGCGCACGCGCGCGCGCGCACACGCACACGCACACACACACACACACACACACACACACACACACACACACACACACACACACACACACACACACACGCACACACACACAAAAAATGAATACACTCCCATCATAATGCTGTAAGTGTGTTGTTGTTCCTACACACGCTGCATCTTTCACCAGTGAGCTGCAGCTCAGCCAGATGGTTTATCTGTAAACTGGCCCTTAAGCCTATAGGCCTACCTCTGTCCTTTGCATGGGACCAGTCCTGGGCCCTGGGGCTTTGTCAGGGCCGACACACTTCCATTGTGAGAGGGGCTGACAGCCTGCATAGTGAAGTGTGGGAAGCCGTGTGTGGCTGTGGCTCCCAGCTCCAGAGAGAGGAGGGCGTGTGACCAGGGCACGCTCACACCTCCTGCAGGGAGGGAGCCAGCTGTGGGAGAGGAGACGAGGGAAGGGAGAAACCTGAGACTCTGCACAGATAGACAGACTGATAACGGTGATGTAGCACAGTGGTTCTCAACCTTTTCAGGCCGTGACCCCTAAAAAAATCGTATTTTAACTGCATGGGGACCCCCCCACCCTGACGAGCACTAAGAGTTGAGGCATTACATTTTGTAGAACACGGTTCTATTGTGAAAATAGTGTTCGGCTATTTGCACAATTTCTGCCTCTAATATTTGACATTTTGGCCAATGTTTAATTTGTCATTTTAGAGGTATTAAATTGTCACTTTAGAAATGTGCAGATACCCTCTATATATATATATATATATATATATATATATATATACGCTTAAACATTATGTTGGTTTGTTTACTGTTGAGTGAGAAAACAATGTTGCACATTAAGTTAATAATCTGGGGATTCCCCAAAATAATTTGGGGACCCCCCTGGAGATCCCGACCCGCAGGTTGAGAACCACTGATGTAGCATACTTTACTGATGTAGCATACTTTATTTGTGTGCTGGCGTCGTGCACCAAGAACAGCCAGTCTACAAGCTTGTAGATCTGCAGACAGTCAGAAAGATGGATAATGGAAAGCTGGGAATCCAGCTTTTCGGACATATGCCCATAATACCATCCAACCAAAACTCCTTTGTGTTCAATTAGCTGTAAAAATGAGTGTAAAAATAGATCCATCCAACCTGTTGCAGTCATACCTGTTGCTATAAGTTACAGCAACATCCATGTCCATATTTTAGGCATATCATTATGCGAACATTTTGACATTTAAATAAAAACAAATGTATTTTATTTCATTTCAGAATGTTCAGAAGCTCAGTGTGTGTGTGTAGAGATGGGATGCATTGTGAGCTTGTAGATTGGTTATTTGCAATAAACTGAATAAAGTATACAGTATACTGTGTAGGCCTGTAGGGCTTAAGTGATTAAGAGGAAAGTAAATTGTATTGTAATGTTTTTTCCTGTTATGTTTTGCACTTGTGTTAATGTCAAGAATAAAACAGTGTGCTCAGCTGCACACCAAAATATATTTACAAACCAAAGCTGATAAAACAATGTTTTATCAGTCCCATTAAAGTTATTAGGAACAGGGACATGCAGAGAATGTTAGAGAGGCAGGGGCTGACATTTCTAAAAGGGCCTTTTGGTGAAAACATCGAAAATAGCAGACCTCCAAGCTCATAACTTGTCAAGCTGCTACACGTTGTGAGCTTGGAGGTCAGCTATTTTCGGTGCTTGATACCATACTGAACTAAGCATAATCAAGTCAATACTGGATTTCTATTCAGGTGAGTTTTGAAAAGGCAATTCTCTTGAACGCTGCCTTCAGGTATGGCATGGCATTTTCATTTCTTTAACCATATGAAAACCACAATCATGGTCTGGAGAGGGCACTTTTTAGAGACGGATAAAAGGGAAGGGGTTCAAGTTCCCTTTGATGTCTATGTGTGCACATGCCTTATTAGGAATCCATGAGAAATAATAATGTGTGCTATATTTTTAGAATGGTTCTAGTAGGCCTACTAGTGTTGATTTAACTGTGAGATGTAAAGGAAAGGGCAGATTTCCAAAAAATAATTGTTCCCTTAATTTTCACACATTTATAAGATAATCCACTGACATGTAGTCAAAAAATACAGTCAGAGAATCCTAATAACATAACACGTTTTGAACTTTGTAGTTAATTTGGAGACCTTTATCAGTGAACGGAGAAAAGAAAATTGACAAAAAAGATTGCAGTTGATGTTTGTTTATTGAAAAAGACTCAATGAATCACATCAGCATTCAGCAACACATTCTTTAACTGAGCTGAAGGAAAATAGAAGTGATGACACATCACAACAATAACTTGGATATTTCTCCAAGACACTGTACTCAAATAGAGTAGAGGATTTACAATGAGAACTTGTCTCTATGAGAGACGTAGGACATTGTATGACATGAACAATAACAAAATAATCTCCATTCTACAATGGGCTGTTGAAAACAACATTACATTTTGTAGGAAGAAATGCTAATGATCAAAATAAGATCATAAAATATACCAGGTTTTGCCAATCACATAAGTGATGATAAGAAGAGTTAAATAACCAGTGTATTCAGTCAATAACATTCATAGAATTCATTCATAGAAACTTGTGACAGTATAAAATAATAAGCCTTTTTTTAAAACAAAAGGATAGCTTTGACCAAAGACTTTAAGGACAGTACAAGTTTTAGATCAGTATAATTGATCCGTAACTGTCCGGCAAATACATTGTTGTGTCAGTGAAAATATCCACCGCATAGCTTCTAGGACTAGGCTGACAGGTAAATTCAATATTACAGTATATTGCATTATAATGCTGAAGATACTTCACAATACACATTGTCATAACAATGTTAAAGTCACTCGAAAATAATGACAGTATAAAGTTGGATATGGCTTTTTAACAGAAGCGCATATTAAAACTATTGATCTTACAATAGATCAGGCTTAATTAATCACTTAGATTAAAGGTATGTGTCCACTTGAGGACAGTAAAGGTTTTGGATCAATATAACTGATCTCTAAATGTCAGGTAAAAAACATTGTCATGGCAGTGAAAAGATCCAAAAATCTGCATTGACAGAAAAATGCAACATCATAATACTGATGTATCAGTTGCTCTGCGCCTTAACATAAAGCACAAAAGCAGTGAAGTTTCTTCGGTCTCTAGGAAAATGTTACTTTTCTGATGAAAAGAAAATGATGTTTTAACATAAAACATTAGCCTACAAGTAGCCTAGTTAAAAAAACTTCTTTACAAAGTGTACATGCTGAAGACCAAGTCTTTCTGTATTGAAAATACAGCTGTTTGACAGAAATCTAGGACCAATATGGTCAACTCAATTGATCAGGTTGGAGTTCCAGTCTGTAGTTTTCTACCAAGGCCTCCAGAGGGCGATGTTGACTGGACTCTTCTCTTTGGTAATGCTGGACTGAACTGGAGACCTCAGCTGAGGCAAACAAGTCTCCTTCATGTTCTTGTCAGAGGATGACTGCAGGTTCTGGAAGTGGTCCAGCAGTCTTCTCTGGGACTGTATCTTCACCTCATCCTTGGACAGGAAGTGCACCACCTCTTGGACACACCTGGAGTAACCCTGATTGACAGGTGCTGAGTTGACAGGTTGATACTGCTGCAGTCGTGTCAGGAAGCAAACTGTCATCTCCAGGATGTCTGCTTTCTCCAGCTTGGAGTCATTCTGTTGTTTGAGGATCTCTGGACCCAGGAGAGACTTGAGCTGCTCAATGCTGCTGTTGATTCGCTCTCTGCGCAACTTCTCCACCAATGGTTTTCTTTGCTGCAGAAAGAAGAAGGGCATTATTAATAAACATATTCTGAAGAAGACAAGTTTGAACCAGTGAAAACAATTATTATTGACATTATTAATTAATAATGACATGTGTTCAATTTACCTTGTGGTTTAGAGTCAGGTGTTCCTTAGAAGAGGTGAATGGTGAAGTGATTGTAGGAGCCATGGCTGATCTCTGTGCTGTAGAGTAGAGGTCTCTGTAGAGAGAATCTGATTCTTTACTTGCTTCATCCCTCCTATTTATAGTCCCCAATCTACATATGAATGTGTGGGTCTGGGTCTGGTTGGACTTTCTCACAGTCTCAGCCAATCAGAGAGTCAGGAAGGACAATGAGGAATTTAGTGCTGACACATGCTCAATGCTCTTACTGATGAGGGACAATGGTTAGATCTCAGGGGAACAGGTGGACGACTGGGGGGTGATGGAGAGGGACTTTGTGAGGATATGGGAAAGTGGTGACCCTGTAAAGCAGAACTGCTGCCTATTGGTTTGGGATCAATGACTTTGACTGAGCACACGCTCCTCATTACATCACACACATGTGGGAGACATATAGCGATTGGTGTAACATAGACAAATATAAACAATTTACAGGCCAGTGCATATTTAACACTGTATATCACATTCTACTTTATATGGGATATCTGACACTTATACTACAATTCTTATAATCTATCATTAACACAAACAAATGATCCCATCACACCAAGCTTTACTAAATGAGTGACATTTAATTACATGATCATTACAGGATCTTGGAACATAAGTGAGAGCATCAATTTTGTTTCATGATCTGGGTCTATAGAATTTATTCTGAGAAAAATAAAATATATATATATTTTTTTGAGATGCTGTGATGTAATGTGTATGAATGAAGCATATGTTTCTCCTGTCTTGTCACTTGACGTCATGTGAGTATAGAGTTGGTCAGAGTTTCCCACACTGAGTCCTGTGTGCTGTGGTCAATGCACTCAAAAGGACTTTGAATGGCCCTTAGGCTTAGTGACGGCTGTTATCACAAACCATCTGGAGGGAAAGGACCTCATTGGCTGGCACTCAAGTTTTAGAATTAACATTGAAGAAACTATATTTGTCAGGGAGGATGATTAAACTATGTGAATTAAGATCAACTATACTAATGTACAGTATAATTACCTGGCAATAGTAATAGGAAATTCATAACAGTAAACATATGTGACACACAAGGCAATCAATTCGTCTTGGTATGACTTCATATGTTCTTGGACTTTGAATTTTTATAGCCTTCAGTCTTTCTATTTTCAAAGATGTTGTCCTGGGAAGTTCAAAATAACATTTGAGGAACACAAGTAACTTTATCAATAGGCTACATAATGGTCACTTTATTATGTAACAACGGCCACTCTTTTGAGCTTGAAGTGATGCAGTTTAAATTGTAGAAATCAGACATCAAAAGTCTACCTGATTTACTTGATCAAACTTTTAGTACACAGTCACATCCTCTGTGTTAATTTAACAATTTCAGTCTGATTTGGCCTATACCACTGTATACAGACCTTTATGGGTCATTCTAAGAGTGTACAAGTGAACGTTGGTTACATTTGTACACGCTCAGAATTAACTGAGGATTTTATGGTGTATGAAACATGTAGTTGGAGGTCGGTAGGTAATGAAAAGGGTGCCATTTCCCCTGGAGGGTTGAGGTGACCTGGGACTCTGCTCTCCAGAGCATTCCCACACTTTGGTCATTGACAGTCTCTCACTTAACAATAGACATGTGCCTACTACTTAAATGCTAATTCCTCCCTGCATGCTGATTCAGTTAATGATCTCATTGTATACCTATTTTGTTTGCAAACAAACACAAATCTGTAATTAATGCAAGCAGGTAGTGCATACATTTAAAAGTAAACAGTCAATAAAGTCTTAATGGTTGGACTTCTAGCTTCTGCCTAGACAAACAAATAAAATAAGTCAAAAACGGAACATGGATTTTGGCGATACATAAACAAACAAAAACTAAACAGTGGCTTATCAGGCTTACCACTCTGTTATATTCCAACCACATCTGTTCAATAGGCTCCACTTGATCAGGGATTTATTTTGAGGAAATACCACTGAAATTGAAGACTTTGAATACAAGTGAAATCTACTCTCATACATACAGTACATGACATGGCATGATATTTAAGCAAAGTGTAGAAATAAAAGTAACATTTTTTAAATACATTTTTTGGAGTACAAAATAGCATTGAAGAAGAAGCATTGCCCATTCTGGTATGTTGAAACATAACTATAAAACACAGTTCAAACCTCCTCGCCCCCCGAGGGCAGAGGTTTGGGTCTATTGTCCCATCATCACCCCCAGGGCAGAGATTTGGATCGATTGTCTCTCTGTGAGTGAGTTTTCTCTGGGTTCCCACACGCTGTCCATTCACAGCTTTCATTGGAGGAACAATCAAAGTGTGTCCCGTTACCAATCACATTAGCTTGAGTGAACTTATTGTCTGAGAAGGTAACAGTGGACCCTAACTTAAGGATTCAAAGTGAACTTCTTTTTTTTGTTTCTGTATACCCTATCCATGCACCTTACATTTGGGAATTTGACTCAGAAAAACACTATTGAAATATAGTATGATTTGCATGATCTAAAATTGCAATCATTATTACCGGTATTATGTTTTGTGATGCATGTTCAACTCCCATGAAATTCAAATGTGGATATCTAAAATTACATAATTGAGGTTTACAAATAAATGTATGTAGTTAGAAATACCAAATAAGGTACCTCATTCGTCATTCTAATCTTTTACATAACAGTATGTAACAACATTATATTTCTATGGATCTGGTAAAGAGACTGTGTCAATGGGTAGAGAAAATGCAAATGACAAGAAAGATGGCAGTTGAGGTTGGTTTATTAAAAAAACTCCATGAGTCACATGATCTCATATCATGTGTAAATTCCTCCACTGAAGGCAGATAGAAGTGATGACACATCACAACAATAACTTGGACATTTCTCCAAGAACTGTACTCAAATACAGTTGAGAGTTTACAATGAGGGCTTGTCTTTATGAAAGACATATCACATGATATAAATTGAACAATAAACAATATTGTGAGTAAATATTACACTTCATGTAAACTGTTCACGTGGTATTCAGTAAAAAAAAGAAAATAAGGAGAAGACCTTAAAACAGATCATAGGTTTTCAATCAATGTGATAACAAAAATCTAATGATACACATCATCATAAGTGTCACTGTCCGTGTCACTACAAAAAAGTGACAGCAGTAAATAAAGTCCAGTCTTGCATTAATACCATTATAGGAAATATAATGCATAATGGCAAAAAACCATTGAAATGAAGAACTTCCAGTTCAACTTGAACTGCAACAATCAGGTAATAAATGTCACAATAATATGACAGCTTGAATCCAGCATACATGCTGCTATCCGTCTTTGCATTAAAGAAACAGTGACAATTCTTTTAATTTCCTCAGAAATATAAATGTTCTAATCAACATAATAATGTCAGTGTCACTACAAAAAAGTGACAGCAGTAAGTTAACTATTCCTTTTAAACAAAAGGATCATGTAAAGACCTACATAACAACATAGGTCATATATGGTAGGATATTAAATGCTACCATATAGCATTGAAATCCTTCCTATATTATAGGATATGAAATGCATAATGGTAAAACATAATTGACATTAAGCACTTACAGTTCAACTTGAACTGCAACAATCAAGTAATTAAATACATGTCACAATAATATGACAGCATGAATTTAGCAAACAAGTTGCTATCTATCTTTGCATTAAAGACACAGTGATCCTTATTTTCATTTCCACTAAGATATTATTTTTTCTTATTGAATTAGTTTAAACATTAAACATTAAAGGTATTGAAAAGCTGTCAGTAAATACAGAGAAATAATACATTCAGTATCGAATGATAAAGTTCTTTGACAGTCTAGGACCAATATGGTCAACTCAGTCAGTCAGGTTGGAGTTCCAGTCTGTAGTTTTCTACCAGGGCCTCCAGAGGGCGATGTTGACTGGACTCTTCTCTTTGGTGATGCTGGACTGAACTGGAGACCTCAGCTGAGGTAAACAAGTCTCCTTCATGTTCTTGTCAGAGGATGACTGCAGGTTCTGGAAGTGGTCCAGCAGTCTTCTCTGGGACTGTATCTTCACCTCATCCTTGGACAGGAAGTGCACCACCTCTTGGACACACCTGGAGTATCCCTGTCCCTGATTGACAGGTGCTGAGTTGACAGGTTGATGCTGCTGCAGTCGGAAGCAAACTGTCATCTCCAGGATGTCTGCTTTCTCCAGCTTGGAGTCATTCTGTTGTTTGAGGATCTCTGGACCCAGGAGAGACTTGAGCTGCTCAATGCTGCTGTTGATTCGCTCTCTGCGCAACTTCTCCACCAATGGTTTTCTTATCTGCAGAAAGAAGAAGGGCATCATTAATAAACTTATTCTGAAGAACAACATACATTTGAATCAGTACAACCAATTACAATATTTGTGTTCATAAAGTTGAATCTTCAATTTACCTTGTGGTTCAGATTCAGGAGCTCCTTAGAAGAGGTGAATGATGAAGTGATTGTAGGAGCCATGGCTGATCTCTGTGCTGTAGACTAGAGTAGAGGTCTCTGTGGAGAGAATCTGATCTCTGCTGGCTTCATCCCTCCTATTTATAGTCCCCAATCTACATATGAATGTGTGGGTCTGGGGCTGGTTGGACTTTCTCACAGTCTTAGCCAATCAGAGAACCAGGATGGACAATGAGGAGTGTGGTGCTGCCACATGCTCAGTGCTCTTACTGCTGAGGGACAATGGTTAGATCTCAGGGGAACAGGTGGAGGACGGGAGAGAGACTTTGTGTGAATCTGGGAACGTGGTGACCCTGTAAAGAGAGCAGATCTGCTGCCTAATGGTTTGGGATCAATGACTTTGACTGAGCACACGCCCATCATCACATCACACACGTGGGAGGGAATTCAATTCAAAGGATTTTTATTGGCATGAGAAAACATACGTTTACATTGCCAAAGCAAGTGTCAAAATGTAATAAAAACTGTTGAAAAAGGGGAACGTATATACAGTTGGGGGGAGTACAGCACTGTGTAAACAGAACAGCACTGTGTCACTTTTTGTCATTCGAGACATGTTATATAGACCTATACAGGGTATTAGCTTTTTGAAACAAATCAACAGCAATCTTTTGCAGTCGCTTTGGGACAAATAGCAGCATTTAAATTGGGTGAGTAAAGAATGATCTACACAATTTACTGTTCCACTTTAACATGATTCACTTATACCAACATTGATAACATGTACTATACAGAAGAATTTAATAAATAATAATAATAAAAATCATGTCAGTGAAGAAAGAAACTGCTAACTTTTCATATTTTCTGAAAAATGCTTTCTTAAATTTTGAGGATTTAAGAAAGCTTTTTATTTTTTAGGATTTATTTGCAAAGTTTATGGTGTATGAAACGTGAATGTGGAGGTAGGTAATGAGAAGGGTGCCATTTCCCCTGGGGGGGATGAGGTACTGACCTGGGACTCTGCTCTCCAGAGCATTCCCGCACTTTTGTCTTTGACAGTCTCTCACTGAACAATAGACATGTGCCTACTACTTAAATGCTAATTCATCCCTGCATGCAGATTCTGTTAATTATCTCATTGTATACCTATTAGGGGTGTAACGATACATTTTAATAGCGATTCGATACATATCACGATACATGGTTGACGATACGATACATGGACGATATTGGTTCATTCATGGCGATACGGTACGATTCGATTCAATGATTTAAAATCGATATAGTAACTATTTAGCAAAGAAATTAAATCTGTCTGAAAGGTGTGGATAGTGCAGGTTTTTAAGGGAAACATTATGGATATAAATAAGTAAACACAGTGATTATCTGCCAAATACATGGACATTGTATAATTGACAAACCTGCACCTGCAACCCAGAGATTACATACATTTATCGATAGACCTATATGGTAGCTATATGGAAAGGAAAAGTAATTAAACCCCTCTTTTTATTTGTTTCTTCTTAAAAATGCTAAATACAATGCACAAGTAGGTAGTATCGATACAATCGATTCTTTGCACTGCCGATTCGATACGATACAAAATAAAACGATACGATTCGATTTTAGCTGTTTTCATTTCGATATACTTCGATTTTTTAAGTTAAAAACGATATTTCGATACAGTTACTATATCGTTACACCCCTAATACCTATGTTTGCAAACAGACACAAATCAATTAATACAAGCAGGTAGTGCATACATTTACAAGTAAACAGATTATAACGTCGTAATGGTTGGACCTCCAGCTTTCTTTAACACCACCAGAAAAGGATTATAGATAAAGACCATACAGTAGCTAACTCTAGCCCAACAGTTGTGTTGTTTATGACCCCTGTTAAATAAACAAATCAACAAACAGAACACGTGCTAATCAGCCTGCCATACACTTCTATGGGTCCATACAATATAATATACTATAGAAGAACGTATACTTGTGCAATATATAAATCATAATTACTGAATACTAGAAGTTCGGCCGCCCTTTGACGGGCAGACAATCGTCTAGTCGGGGACCGGCATACTCGGGAACGATGTAAATAGGGAATGAATGCCCCACCCTTTAATGCAAACCCCATTATACCTGTTGTCATAAGACCCGTTTTGTCCATCTGTTTGCCTGCATCCATTTTATGCCCATATATGGAGATCTCTGTGAACACAGTGCCGGTTCCGGGAAACCCTGATGTCAGACATCAGCTCTGCATACGGAGATTCACGCCGGTTCCGGAAAACCACGTATCGGGTTGGGTCGAGGCCAGGCACTGCACTACCTGCTGCGGCGGGGAACGCGCGTGCTGAAGTCTGTGTTGACTCATGTGGCCTACATGATGTCAGAGCCTTTTATGCCAGTTCCGGAAAACCCTGATGTCAGACATCAACAAAACCGCGTATCGGGTCAGCAGAAGTGATGTCACAGTGAGTCAGCGCTTGCACCGGTTCCTCCGGAACAGCCTGATGTCAACAATCAGCTCCGCATACGGAGATTCCGAACCTTTCGTGCCGGTCCCGGAAAACCGCGTATCGGGTCGGGGTGGAGGCCGGGCACTGGCACTGCACTCCACGCAAGGAACGCGCGTGCCGAATCTGAAGCCGGTGGGACGAACGGTTCTCGAGATACACAGATTACATACATGCACGCACGCACGCTCACAGAGACTTCTCGCATTTATTGTAAAATATTGTTGAATTGTGATCCATGTCAGGGATGTCAGTAGTAAATTCAAGTCATATTCTCAAATGTATGAGTTGTTAAATAGATATATTTTTTTCAAATTGAAATATATTTTTCAATTTGAACTTTGGAAAATGGCTTCTATCACCGCAGAGATAACAAGTATTTTTTCCACAGAGTTTTCTGTTTTACTTTTAATCTTCACAAAAATATATTCAAACGATTCCTGATGTGAAATACAAGAAGTTATTGTTGTGTTAAAAATGTGTCTTTAACTTCACAAAATGTATTGTTAGAGGACACAAGTGGTGTTCAGATGAAACAGGTGTTGCTCCTGTCTGTTGGCTGGAAGTCATGTGAGTAGAGAGTTGGTCAGAGTTTCCCACACTGAGTCTTGTGTGCTGTGGTCAGTCCACTATGAAAGGACTTTGAATGGACATTTAATGACTGACAGCCTTTTAGCTCTGTGTTGTTGAGACAGAACAGAACCTGACGTCATAAGCCATCTGGAGGGAAAGGATCTCAATGACTCTGAAGATTCGAGAAACATGGCTAAAGTAATACATTAACAAATAATTTAATGTTACTGTAATATTTATAATGTAACATTTGTATTCTGCAAGAAAAATCTACTCCTACTCTACACCTTGATACATTATTCAATATTAAGCATGAGGATGGGGGTTTGAGACAGCTCCTTCCTGAAGTGTGCCAATTCCCCTCTGAGAATAGTCGGGTGCTGGTGGGGTTGAGGATGCTTAACACATTGAACTGGGACTCTGCTCTCCAGAGCTTTCCCACACTCTGTTCATTGACAGAGCTCTCATTGAACAATAGACGTGTGCCCAGTGAAATGTTAATATATCCCCACACCAGCAATTCCCAATAAAAAAAAATCATATTCCAGTTGTTCCAGTTTTCCAGTTAGGAACACTCAACATCTTTCGGATGATAAACACAATGATAAGAAACATAAATATTTATCTTCAAGCTTATGATATAATTTACTCATTAAGATATGCCCTTTATGGAAGTATATAATAATCATTTGTTGTAGGCATATATATATATATATATATATATATATATATATATATTTATATATATAATTTCTAATATAGATACTATAAATGATAGGGCAGGTTCAGAATGGATCAATAGGTGTCCAGACACCCCCATCAACCTTTGGCTGCCCCAGGGTAGAGGTCTAGATCTATTGTCCCATAGGGGCTCTGTGAGTGAGGTTTCTCTGGTTTCCCACACTCTGTCTATTGACCGATTTCAATGGAAAGACAATAGAAGTGTGTCTTATTATATCACATTAGTTACACAATGTGACGTCATTGTTTAGGAGAGACATAGCGCCAAACTTTTGGGATCCAAGTTGGTTTCTAAAAAACAACTGGAATCTTGAGTAATTCCAAAATATTGACCTGGCAATATGATGTAAGACAAACAATGAATTTGTAAAAATGCGTTGCATGGAGTGTGTAGGCTGTTTTCATTTGAAAAGTTACCTCAGGCACCTTTCATACAGCTCAGAATGCTTGAAAAACTCTTAAGGATATAATTAAATTAATTCCATATAATTAAATCTTTGTCTTCTCCAAGACACTGTACTCAAATAGAGTAGAGGATTTACAATAGGAATAAGAAGAGTCTCTATGAGAGACATACGACAATATTGTATTAAGTGAAAAGCATTGTAAATAAACATTAATTTATTTTAAATTATATATGTAAAATTATTATATTTCTATGGATCTGGTGTAAAGACTTGGGTCAATATGGGTAGAGACAATGCAAATGACAAGAAAGGTGACAGTTGAGGTTGATTTATTAAAACATCACATCATGTGTAAATTCCTCCACTGAGGCAGATAGACGTGATGACACATCACAACAATAACTTGGACATTTCTCCAAGACACTGTACTCAAATAGAGTAGAGGATTTACAATGAGAACATGTCTTTATGAAAGACAAATCACATTATATAAATTGAACAATAAACAATATTACGAGTAAATATTACCCTTCATGTTAACTGTTCATAGGAACATGGTATTTAGTAACAAAAGCAAATAAGGAAAATAAGACCTTAAAACAGATCATATTTTTAGGATGAATGTGATGACAAAAAGATGAAAATTATACACATCATCACAATAATAATATAAGTGGCACTACAAATAAGTGACAGCATTAAATTAAGCATTCCTTTAAAAAAAAACAATGACCTTTCTTGCATATGTAATGCATAATGGCGAAAAGCCATTGCAATTAAAAACTTCCAGTTCAACTTGAACTGCAACAATCAGGTAATAAATGTCACAATATGACAGCTTCAATCCAGCATACATGCTGCTATCTGTCTTTGCATTAAAGACACATTGACAATTCTTTTCATTTTCTCAGAAATAAAAATGTTCTAATCATCATAATAATGTCAGTGTCACTACAAAAAATTACAGCAGTAAGTTAACTATTCCTTTTAAACAAAAGATCTATAATGTAAAGACCTGCAAACCATATGATATGAAATGCAAACTGTAAAACGTAATTGACATTAAGCACTTCCAGTTCAACTTGAACTTCAACAATCAAGTAATAAATGTCACAATATCAAGACAGCATGAATCCAGCAAACAATCTGCTATGCCTTTGCATTAAAGACACAGTGATGAATATTTTCATTTTCACTGAAATTGTCATTTTCCTATCAAATTAGTTTAAACATTAAACATTAAAGCTATCATAAATCTGTCTGTAAATACAGAGAAGCTATACATTCCGTAATGAATGATACAGTTCTTTAACAGTCTTGGACCAATATGGTCAGGTAGGAGTTCCAGTCTGTAGTTTACTACCAGGGCCTCCAGAGGGGGATGTTGACTGGACTCTTCTCTTTGGTGATGCTGGACTGAACTGGAGACCTCAGCTGAGGTAAACAAGTCTCCTTCATGTTCTTGTCAGAGGATGACTGCAGGTTCTGGAAGTGGTCCAGCAGTCTTCTCTGGGACTGTATCTTCACCTCATCCTTGGACAGGAAGTGCACCACCTCTTGGACACACCTGGAGTATCCCTGATTGACAGGTGCTGAGTTGACAGGTTGATACTGCTGCAGTCGTGTCAGGAAGCAAACTGTCATCTCCAGGATGTCTGCTGTTTGAGGATCTCTGGACCCAGGAGAGACTTGAGCTGCTCAATGCTGCTGTTGATTCGCTCTCTGCGCAACTTCTCCACCAATGGTTTTCTTATCTGCAGAAAGAAGAAAGACGTCATTAATAAACCTATTCTGAAGAACAACATTCATTTGAAAAAGTACAACCAATTACAATATTTAAGAGTTCATAAAGTTGAATCTTCAATTTACCTTGTGGTTCAGAGTCAGGAGCTCCTTAGAAGAGGTGAATGGTGAAGTGATTGTAGGAGCCATGGCTGATCTCTGTGCTGTAGTAGAGGTCTCTGTGGAGAGAATCTGATCTCTGCTGGCTTCATCCCTCCTATTTATAGTCCCCAATCTACATATGAATGTGTGGGTCTGGGTCTGGTCAGACTTTCTCACAGTCTCAGCCAATCAGAGAACCAGGATGGACAATGAGGAGTGTGGCGCTGCCACATGCTCAGTGCTCTTACAGCTGGGGGAAAATGGTTAGATCTCAGGGGAACAGGTGGAGGACGGGAGAAAGACTTTGTGTGAATCTGGGAACGTGGTGACCCTGTAAAGAGAGCAGATCTGCTGCCTTTTTGAGCCCTCCCAGACTAATGCGATATTTTATAAGATCCGGGAATGAAGCGAGATCGTAGGTTGGTGCTCATTTCAAATGACAGCAATCCTCTTTCTTGAAATCGGGGCCGACATATCCCGCTGTGCAAGTGAAATATCTGATACCTTTTCAATCGAGCCAGATATCCTGGATTGAGCAGGCACAATATGTACTCACATTCCACCATCGTGCATGTCCAATATGTCCCCGTTCGAAAAGTGAACCTTTTTCATTTAACATCCATCTTCGAGTGTTCGTTGCCCAGCCAAAAAAGCAGAGATACAAGCTAACAATGCACTGTGCCATGGCCGCGTCTACAGCTAACAGATCTGTTATTTTGGGAACATAACCATGACGGACATTTTGATAACCAAATAATCCTGTGTGCACTGTAACATTACGTGGGCAATTATGTACCTTTTTGAACAATAAGTTGCGTGGTGCAGACAGACAGACAGACAGACAGACAGACAGACAGACAGGCAGACTTTCACCGCCTGTCCAACAAGTTCAGTAGTTTATTTTGGTCAATATTTGAGGTTTTACAATACATTCACTTATTTTTTACATGAATTTCCCATAATTTGACCAAAAAGTATAGGATGAATATGATTATTTTGGGGGGTCGCGGCCTGAAAAGGTTTAGGACCACTGGCGTAGGTAACTTAAGTACTTTTACTTTTTACTCAAAGAGTAGTTTTTAAATAGACTACTTTTACTATACTTTTGAGTAATTTCCTGGACTAGTACTTTTACTTGTACTTTATGTATTTCACTCAAGTAACAAGACTCTTACTTTGAGTAGGATTTTTCAGTACTCTTTCCACCTCTAATCATCACCCACTGCTACTTATATCACAAACAAAACTATGGATAAAAGATGTCATGACACCATCTTTCTTAAATGGGCCATTGATATTTTCCAAACATCTGGGTCTATGCTCAGTAACCTACATTTTCTACTCTTTGCGTGTGCAGTTTGCCTGTAGTGGGCATTGCTTGATGTCCTAGTGTTCTGGGGGGCTTGGTGTCCTAGAGTCTCCCATAATAGAAGGGTCACATGTTCAATCCCCACTGCCTTGGAGCAAAACAAATGCCCTAAAAGCTCACTCAATGTAAGTCACTCTGAGTAGTTACAGGTCAGTCAAGGGCATATAGTGCAAAAACTGCAATCCCAAATGTTCTCACTGACACGTGTGTCCACAGGACAAATGAATACACAGCGAGATTCAGAGCGTTAGTTCACCCCTTTCGGGTCCATTTGTATACGCAACCTACAACATACAGTATACAAATGGCATGGCATTAGAGATCTTAGAGAAGGCAGCATTATTATTATTATTAATATAAAAAAGTAATCTGTCAAATAGTTTAAATCAGCATCACAAAACAACGCAAATTAAAATATAACGTTTAATTGACATCTGAGAAATCTTTATATATTTTTATCAAATGAGTCAGTTTGAACAGGCTTACATGCTCCTGCTGTCAGTCAAAAGGCCTTCATAAACTCAACCTAATCTAATCTGGAAGTCCTTGTTGGAGGGCACCTTCACCCTGTGTGCTGTTGGCATGGCTCATGCCACCAACCACTACCGCTACTGTTGTAGTCGAGTCCACCTAAATCGAGTCAAAGTCAAGACCAAGTCCGAGTCAAGGCCGAGTGCGGGAGGAGGTCAAGTCAGAGTCAAGACCAAGACCAACAGGGGTTGAGACCAAGTCAAGACCGAGACCAAATAATTAATAAATAAATAAATACATAGAAAACTAAGGGTTTTCTTACTAAACCATTTACACACATCATCTAGTAATTCAACAATGAAAAGCACCAGATAGCTCTCTTATAATGTGCATGGGCTCCTCATAATATGGGTATACAATCATTTCATTTCGTGTTTCTCCGTCCGCGTCATCAGCGCCCTCACCCTAGGTGGGGTTGGCGATAGGGCCTTTCTGTGTGGAGTTTACATGTTCTCTCTGTGTCTCCTAGGGTTGATACCCTCACAAAAACATGCAGTAATCCTGGTCTCAATAATGCCTCCCCCTGGCCAGCCGGGGCGCCTGATGGAGGGGAAAGGAACTGGTTGGAATAACGTGTTCCTTCCACGTGCTACATCCATCCCAGAAAAATCCCCCCTGTCAGGTGAAAAGAAACTACTTGGACTACCCATGCATTGAAGAAAGCATGAGGTTTGTCCGTTGTCTCCCCAGGCGCGGCAGAGGGAGAGCAGAGCCCAGGATTACATAGACAATTGGCACTGGGTGAAAATGGGTTACAAATCGTGGGATAAAAAAAATATAAAAAAAATATGTATATATATATATATTTCATTGCATTGTTTTGACTCTTGACTCGAGTGGACTCGTGGGGGAAGAGTCCCGAGTCTCTTAGTCCAAGACAGAGTCGAGACCGAGTCAATGAAAATTTTGACTCAAGACCTGACTCGAGACGAGTCATTGACTCGAGTACTACAACACTACTTACAGCGGTGCCCAGCTGGTAGTAGGCCTACACCACGGCCAGGTCGTCCTCCAGTTGATGGACCTCTGAGTCGTTCATGAGGCCCTGCCCCGCTATGCCCAGCTCCTGGTCAATGTGGTCCAAGTTCTTCTTCACCAGCTCTGTGTCCTCGGCCGTGGCAGTGCCTCCCATGTGAGAGCAGATCCCCTCAACCAGGTACTTCAACGGAAAAAGAAAAATAAAGTTTATTATCACTCTATTCCAGTGGTTCTCAACCTGTGGGTCGGGACCCGCAAATAATTTTGAGGGGTCCCCAGATGATTAACTTAATGCGCAACGTTGTTTTCTCACTCAACAGTAAACAAACCAAAATCAAGTTTAAGTGTATAGAGGGTATCTCCACATTTCTAAAGTGATAATTTAAGGACTTTCTAATACCTCTAAAATGACAAATTAAACAATGGCCAAATTGTCAAATATTAGAGGTACAAATTGTGAAAATAGCCGATCTATGCTCGCAATGCCTTGTTCACAATAGAACCGTGTTATACAAAATGTAACTCTTAGTGCACATAGGGTTAGGGGTCCCAGTTAAAATGTGATTATTTTGGGGGTCGCGGCCTGAAAAGATTGAGAAACACTGCTCTATTCTACTACATTAACGTTATGTTTAACTTTACGGCATTTAGTTTACACTTTTACTTGTTTACAGTGTTTTCTTTGTGGTATAGTTTACAGTAACATTGCAATTTCATTTGATTGCACTCTTTTCTTTTTCTAACAATAACTTTCTAGTTTTATGTTGTCATATCTTCACAAGTTCTAAGTTTGTCCTGCCCAAGTCAATAACCTTGTTGCCCTTGTAGACAGGCTTAGAGTCCTGTGGTGAAACAGGCAAATTCTAAAATAATGAAGTTCTTTAAAGTTATACCATGTAACTTTTTTTATAAAACAAATCTTAAAATTGTCCTAACTGTTAAATCGCTAAAGTTTTAGAACACCCACTCCGTTATTTTCAGCTTCTAAAGCCTTCTCTTTATATGTTTTCTATGATCCTGACTGGGCCCCGGTTTTCGCGGCAAAATTACGTCATCACACTACCGGCCAATCACAGCGAGGGTTATACACTGCCGGCCAATCACAGCGCATCTTGGAGTGGGGTCGCTAGGGCGGCCATATTTGTAGTCTAGGGGCTTTTAAGCCGTGACATCATTTTGTAGGCAGGGGAGAATCTGCCCCCAGAGCATTTTCTGTCCCTCGCTATTTTCAACAGATCCGAGACAAAAATAACGACTAAAGTATAATTCTAACACTTTCCTTTCAACAACAAAGAGAAGAAAAATGTGTAAATAGTAAAAATAGTAAAAAGATTCACGGAAACTGGGGGCAGAAATGCTCCTCTGCCTACAAAATGATGTCATACTTAACAGCCCCTATCTCGGGTGCACGGTGAAGCATGGGTGAAGGAGTGTATCTCCGGAATGGCTGAACGCACAGGAACCAGGGACCCCTCAAAAGATAGATCTCGGCGAGGTGGAGGCAGACGCGAACCGAAAAACGTCCGAAAGACGCGGACGTGACCGAGGTTTGCTATAGAGCTACTGACCACAAGTTGAGCAACTTACACAGTATAGCTTTAAAGTATCTATTCACTATATAATTCAGAATGCATAACCTAGACATTTCTATTTTTGTTCATTTAACACATGGGTGACTAACAGGTCATTTTGGCCGATTTTGAGATTGCAAAGTGCAAAACTCTCCCCGTGAAGGTCTCAGAAATTTCCCCTTCCATGACTTTTCCTAAATACTCAAGATATATGTTCTCGTTTTTTTTCCCCTTCTGAAACATTTCCTAAGTATGAAATAATATACATTTATACCACTCTGACTGCATTTATAGGTCAAATTGACAGGTAAATTCTTTAAAAAAAAATTGCCCAGGAGAGCAACCTCTTCCCCTGCTGCCAGCCAGCGGGGGTTCTATTGTCAATAGAATAACAGACAATAGAACCCCCGCTGGCAGCAGGGGAGGAGGTGTTCTCCTGGGCAAAAAGGGAGAGAATTTACCTGTCAATTTGACCTATAAATGCAGTCAGAGTGGTAGTTTTTTTATTTTCAGTCACCCGAGTGTAAAAAAAAATGTATATGTAAAACTAATGATATTAAAGCCGGACTTGGATGCTGGTGTCACACATCTACTGTACAAGCTCACTAAAAACACCCATTATTTTTTCTGGTGACTCATATTACCCTCCTAATACGTGAGCAGGCCGTGTTTTCTCGATAACTTCTTTCATTTCTTTTTAATAATTATTTGGGAAAATGGAAAAAATGAAATACATAACATAATTATTAAAAATAAATGAAAAAAGTTATTGAAAAAACACGGCCTGCTCTCATAAAAGCCTGATTAGACGATAAGATTACCAAAAGTTTTTTTGAAAGTGCCCTTTAATAGGCTTAGCTATATAGTTACAAATAACATGATGACTGTGAAAAACTAGTCAACTGTTCCACCTCACCAGTCTGTGAACTTCGCACTTTTGTAGTTGCAGTAGTCCATATTTAAACCATATTAAAACATCCAATGCAACGTTGATTGTAGACAGTCTTGATGAATTGTAGGACCACAATGGAAACAAGACCCTAGGGCTTTTTGAGTTATCCTTTTAGAAGCATTGTAAAACCGTACCGCTGTAGGCTACAGTAAAAATCTGTTTGTTGTCTTTATATGAGATACTTCAATGGTTTCCTATGGAAATAAGCGTAGTCTTTTCTAGGATATCCTTTTAGTAGACCTTGTACCAGTGTGAGCAGTGAGTGAACTGTACCGTCATGAAACTGTACCCTTTCCTGCTATGCAATCAATCAGTGTCTCTTGCAATTCGCCTCCAATATGCTAGGTGGCAGCACAACAAAGTCAACCAAAGGCATACGAATTGTTTCCGCTAAAGCCACAGCAGACCTACAAGCCCTCAACGCCACGCATTCCTGTTAAGTTGTGGGCTTGTAGGTCTGACATTTTGGCGCATTCGGGATGACCCGGAGGTATTAAATCCTAGGCGGCGCCTCATTCGAATATCTCCCCAGACAGACAGATGCAGCAGCAGGAGTGAACATCGAACAGTTAGTTAACATTTTACTGTAATTGTTGGACGCATAAATAAAATGGACCCCACGTCCTGCTTCTTTGCTAAGCTCAGGAAGGTTGCGGTCAACCTGGAGACTCAGACTGCAGAGCTTCAGAAGGATTATGACACCCGCAACGAGCACGACGACCACGGTAAACAAACAACAACAACAACATGACCAATGGAACACTGTTTGTTTGATTCTGTGCTTGATAGGCAGCGCCACAAATCACGTTCAAACCAGAATCCCAGATTTGACTATAAAAAGTCAGGAGTGCAAATCCCTAGCCTCCTTTTTAAAATCGGTCTGAAAAGTCACCAGACGGCTGCTACTCGAAACTTGTAATGGACTAAGGCCATACTGACCTCCCCTTTTCCACTCCAAATATCTTCTTTTTAATTGTATTTCCCTTTATGTTATTTGTATTTATTTTTTCTTTATGACTGCGTTTTCCCCTTTTGTTATTGATGATATCCTCTATGCAAAGTGCTGTGTTCTATCCGTCTGTTTTTCAATGTTATGAGATGCATAAAGTGGTTCCTGTCCTGTGTAAATAAGCTGAAAAGCTTACTAGGATCTCCTTTAGTTGACCTTGTACCAGTGATTTGTACTGAAACTGTACGTTTTCCCCTATTCAACCTTCTAATGGCCAAATGAATAAGTAACTCAACATGTGTTGTTTGTTTATTCCCCCAGAAAAGACAGAGAGAGCCAAGCGGGCGTGTTATGAGCTGAGCTCTGAAGTCAAGGAATTTAAGGTTTGTAATTTCTCATACAAGTCATATTAAACCATTATAGGGTGTTTTCTCCCTACAATAACAGGGTATCCCTCTCCCACCAACTCCAGCTCAGAACTCCGATAGGTATAAACAAATGAAATTGTAAGCGATGACACAAATAAATGGGCAATCGTTTCGCATCGTTATTAGCCAGATGTCTGATCGCGCCCTTTGCATGCGCTGTGCATATAGGTGTCTGTGGGAAATGACAGGGAAGTGATCCAAACGGCATGACTAAAATAGCTGCTATTCTATAAATTGCATTATATATATATATATATATATATATATATATATATATATATATATATATATATATATATATATATATATATATGCATCGATTTATTATCATCCATTCTGGGGATATCTCTCCATCTATCAGGCTCCATAAAGGCACATACTATTATGACCAAATAAATGATAACCCATTAACACAATGAGCAAACAATATATAATGAGTTAAATCATGATTTAATAGGCATAATTACAATATTAAGCAAAATAATCTGACTGGCCTACCTTTAGTACTGCTTCAAGAAACGGACTTTAGCCAGTTGAACTCTAGCAACCCTATTATATGGGCAAACGACCCTGTTGTATGGGCAAACGGTGTGAACTTTCCTGTTAATTGTCGCCTCTTTTGAAACGCAACAACCACATAGCGATGCAGTGTATAGTAACTTGTAAATGGTAAATTGGAACGATACAAACACGTGTAAAGTAACAGCAAAGGTGATGAGACCACAACCTCCCCTGGTCAATGATGCGTATGCCCAGAGGCCAATGAACTCACTCTTCTGAGCCAGAATGCAGAAAAACCACTGAATGTTGAAAGTTCCCTTTGTCATATGACCTTTAAGTGGTTAATTCAAGTATGAACAAGAATTGCATTACAGTGATTTAGCCACAGTGCCCTGATCACATGATTTCATACAGTCTCGGGTGCAAACTGACCTGCAGCAACAGAGGCAGCGGATGATGGAGGTGGACCGCTTCCTTGATGCCTGCATGGTGATGAAACGTAAAGTTGGTGAAGACATGGACACCATTGTAAAGCACTGTGAGAAGTACGGCTACAGGGCTCCCCAAAGTAAGTAAAGGAATGTTGCCTAGTTGGTTGGATTTCTTAAGAGCAGTGGTTTCCAAACGCAAAATTATGTTTGCCCCGGGATCCAAACTAGTGAAAACGGCAGATCTACAAGCTCACAAGGTGACGCTTTGCGCAGCGTTGTAAGCTTGTAGATCGTCTATTTTCACTACTACTTAAACATTTGGAAGTATGGAACATTTGCAGTATGGAACCAAGAATTAGACGGACAGTCATTTTTACTGCGAAACCTTTGTCATAGTGTGAGCCGTTTTACTGTAGGGAAGGAGTCAACTGTATTGTGTGTGTAATTTGTAGAAGCCAGTGATCAGAATTCAGGCGCTACAAATAAAGGAATGCAGAAGGAGGATGAGGAAGCAGGACAAGGAGCTGCAGATGCACAGAACGTTGGAGAGGACCCATCCTCCCCGGAGCCTCAGCCTGCAACCTCCACGGCAGACCTCAAGCGCACCCCTCAGTTCTCTGACTTCGGCCTGTCGGAGGCCAACCTGAGGAGGATGGCTGAAGCTGTAGACCACTCAGTCGACATGGAGCTTGGTGGAACGGACCGGGGCGGAGCTGCTGCCGCCGCCTGCTCCCTGGGGTATTTACGCACCCCTCAGTTTTCCGACTATGGCCTCTCCGAGGTGGACCTCAGGAAGAGACTTCTAGGGCCTGACGTCACCGCCCCGTTACCATACTCTCCACCCTCCCTGTACATGACCAGTGCCACGCCCAAGACGCCCAAGTGCACGCTGCGCATGGACGACGAGCTGCACACCCCCCAGGCACACTACTTCGGCGTGTCTGAACATAGCATGTGTCTGAACAATGACTTCACCATGGATCTGCAGCGGAAAGGGGTTGAGCTTCAGGCTGCTCAGAGGTAAGCTTGTTATCAGTGGAAAAAATCTATGAAAAGGTGACCCCTGCCATATCTCCACTGAAATTAAATGACTAAATGTATAACTTTAAACATGCATGTCATGATGACTTGTAAATGTCAATGATGATAAAGACATGTTTTAAAAATGCATCACTAAATACATTTTAAGCCAAGTTTACATTTCTTTATCCTTTATGCAGTAAAATAAACTCAGTGGAAAACATAAGGATGGTTGTTTTTGCTTCCCTTACTTTGTCACTTCACGGAACCTCTTTCCTTGTATATTTCTCATACTTTCTGAAAGGGACATTACTAGGGCAAATTGATTCTTTGATGCATGTGAATGCTTTTTTTCAGTGTTATAATATTGTTTTGCAAAATTATGTTAAATGAGTTCTTCGTCATGTGCAGATCAACAGTTTCTGATCTCCACCATGGGACTGATGGCTCGGCTACACCTGGTATGACATTGACTTACATTGAGATTTACATTTTTATTCTGTCTTTATTTGGATCCCCATTTGCTGCCACCAAAGTAGCAGCTGCTCTTCGTCGGGTCGACATCTTTTTCTGTACATCTTCATTTTAGACTTGACCCCTTTGAAGATTATTTTTTGGGGGCTTTTATGCCTTTATTTGATAGGACAGTAGACTGACAGGAAATGGGGGGGAGAGATGGGGAGTGACATGCGACAAAGGTCGTCCGGATCGGGAATCGAACCGGCGCCGCCGGCAGGCATCAATGCCTGTGTGGTATGCGCCTAGGCCAGCGGGCGCTCACAGCAGCCATTTTGACAGGTAAACATGGCTGAATGTTGCTGTGAAGAGGGTCTATTAAACGGTACGGTTTCAATGCCTTGCTCAAAAAGCACAAGTTCTCAGGACCTAGCTTAAAGCTGCTGTAACCTTTGCCTTATGGGATCAGTGACTGACTCCTTTCCCCACTGGACCGGCTGTCTCCAAAATCCCAACCGTTTTAATTTATAATTCTGTTAAGCATCTGATTTCAATTTAAGATTATAGAGTGTACTTGGCTCTGATTGCAATTAATTATTCGGTGTACTAGAATTTATATTCACTTAATGTGCCTATTTTTGGTGTATTTCGTCTATTATGAACATTTGTCTCCATGGCGTCCATGCAAACTAGGGCTGTACAGGGCTTACACATGAGTATAATTTATATATTTTTCCTCAATTATGAATTGATTGTCCAGCCTCTTGTATAGATACGTATACCACTGGCATCAGTCATGTGTCATTTTGTGCCCAATGTACTAGATGGTGTACAACATGTATATTGTATCATGAGACACTTATGCAAACTAATGCATATTTACCATTTGGGACAGGCAGTGTTGAACATGTTTTTGGTTTCTTTTTTCCTTTTTCTTTTGGTTCTCTCCCATAGATGGAATGTTTCCATCTCCTAACCGATCCAAAAGGGTGTATGGACGCACCTCTTCACCTACACCGGAGGAGACTCCTTTCCTAAAGAAGCAGCCCCAGAGCAGCATGCCCCTGAAGTCTCCTGAGGTCCCCCAGTTTGAATCGGCCTACCTCAACAGAGCGCTCGGCCGCAAAATGGTATGAATGATCATTTCAATGGATTTATTTGTACTAGTCCTTTCCTTGCCCGTTGTTGTGGTGTGTACTGAGGTGAAAGTATCGGCTCGTAGGATTTAAGACGCATCAGTGATGTCAGTCATCTCCAAATTTGCGCACCGTTTCAGCATGCGGCTGTTAACCATGGCGGTGGTATCAGTGTCAGTGATGCAAGTCATCTCAAAATGTGGGCACTCATCAGTGATGTCAGTCATCACAAATCTTGGGCACGGTTTCAGCATGCATAACAGACATTCGGTCGTTTATTATGTAGGATGGAGCTTTTCCAAACAAGGTTACAAAGTGCTTTACAGAAGTAACAGAACAATGATGACCATAAGAAGTAAAGCGAGTGCATGTGTCTTGCTTGCCCACTGGTTGTCAATGTCTGGTTTGGGGACCACCAGGAGTCCAAGTAGGCCCTTCCAGGTCTGAAACTCTGGAGTGTACAACCGTTTGGTTCTGTTTACACGCTCTGTTCAATTAACACTTGAGGATTTCAGTGTGGATAGTGGTCCCAGAGCAACACCAAATTGTATCAAATGCGAATCCCTTAAGCTGCCCCGAGAACAGCATTAAGAAAGTGAACATTGTTGCATCTATATAACTGTAGAAGGCTTTATGCTTCCCTGAGAGCAGCATTGACAAGTGCCCTCAGAGCAGCAATTCAACATTGGTTTATGTAATATCATTTAAGCTGCCCTGAGAGCAGCATTATGAAATTGCCCTCAGAGCAGCATATTAACGTTGTTGTATGTACATCATTTAAGCTGCCTCCAGAGCAGTACATTAACATTGTTACATCCATATACCAGTAGAAGGCTTTAACTAAACTATACTGGATCTACACTGTAAAAGCCTTTTTGTTTGAATGACCATTGTGTGTGTGCTTTGGTTCCCAGGGTGAAAAACATAAGGGGGCCACCAGCGTCCCAGCAGATGGACCGCTTAAACTGGATCTTACCACGCCTGCCAACGGCACAAATCCCGGCCAGGAGCGCTATGAGTACAACGTTCCAGAAATGATACTTGACGACGTCATCCATACGCCCGAGACGCCAGTTCTCGACGTGGATTTGTGGCACAGTCGACAGCCTGCAGGAAGTGTAAGAACGCATCACATCCTGTCGTGACCCCTGTGAGCTTGTACATCTGCAGATTCTGCACTCAGCAAGTAGAAGTCGAGCCACTATTGTGATTTTGTTCATTTGTCTTTCTTCCTCTCGTCCTTCTCCCTCGGTCTTTCCTGTGGTCCCTGTAGAGGGCTGTTGGAACTGGGCACACAGAGCTGCTGGAGCCCAGTGTTCCCAGTCTGAAGTTGGACGATCCCATGAAGAGCCCCAAGATGCCAGACCTCAGCTCTGAAACACTGACCAACTTTCAAGTGAGTCTGCCATTCGGCCACATAATTTTCTTTTTATTATTTTTTTGCAATTCTTTATTTTGGAAAAAAGTGTGTATATCCTACCACAAAATGTCAGCAATATATCCATGTGACAATGAACATTAGTGGAGGATACAGAATAAAACTCTTCCTTTTTTTTACAATCAAATTGTAGTAAATAAAGTGAATTCACACATGAAAACATAAAAAGGAAATAAAATAAGAACTATGTACATTGAGGACAGGGAAGCTGACATGAAAATAAATATCGGTAAAACCAAAGAGAACCTAGTGGCTTTCCACCAACTTTATGTTAGAGGGAGGGAAAATCGCATACAAAAGGCTGATTGAAGGTAAATGAAAATAAGAAAATAAAAATAAATACAAGCTAAAGTCTGAAGAGAGTCTCACCATCTTATCGCACTAAAGCCTGACCCAGTCCGAATTGCATAAGTAGCCCAATCCGACCATAGTTTTGGCAATTTTTCCATTTGCAGGCGGAGTGAGAAGGTAATTTTCTCCATTATATATACAGTATATGTCATTTACTATATCTGCCCAGTCCTCCATTTTAAGAGTGTCAGAGTAACCAGTGTCTGGTGATGTTTTTTTTTTCTTTTGCAAGCAATTAGCAAAATATGGAACAAGTAGGTATTAAAATGACCATTGTGGAAGTCAGTTTTCCCGAGGATGAAGATGTCAAATTGAAACTGTATTTTCACCTTGAGCACATCCTCCAGTGCCTTGTGTATTTCTGTCCAAAAAGGTCTTATTACCGGGCAGTCCCAGAATATATGCCAGTGGTTGGCGTTTTAGTTGCCACAAACACATTAAAGATGAATAATAATAATTCATTCAAAATTCTAATTAATTTATTACATTTTTCTCAGCTGCCGATTAGCTTGCAAAATAAATACCTTTTTCTGACTGCAAACATTTGATTAAAGAATAGCTACACATTTGTCAGGCTAAAGGATAACGGTACTCTTCAAAAATATATTTTAAAAATAAATATTCAAGCCATATTTGTTCTTGTTCTATACATTTAAGCAATTAGTTGCCGATTACTAAATTAGTTGGCAACTAATCTCTCGAGACAGCCTCAGACCGATGGGTGTCACCCTTTCTTTGACGATGGGTTCCCAGATTGGTTGGCAACTAATTAATAATTGATTCGATTACGATTAATCGTTGCAGCCCTAATTTCATGTCATCGTGAACCTTGGTGATTCATTCTCTTTAAGTTGCTCTATGTAACTTTGCTGTGCCCGGATTTGAACCACAGTCTCCTCCTGTGCATGTGTGTTGCAAACATTGCACCTTTCTTTTTATATAGAGTACATAGTCTGCCTTTGCAAATGATTTGTGAAAATTCTTCGGTGACAATGTGCAGAGTTCAGTAGCTTAACTTAGCAAGACTTTACAGTGGCCTTGTTCCAATATAGTTGCCTGCTTAAGGTGCATATTAACCTATAAATGAGTACAGGGTGTATGCAAGAAAACCACTATTTTGTTTAAATGTATTCATGATTTAATCACGTTGGGAGTAATGCAAATATGAAGGAGAAGAAAAGGCTGCACTCTCGTAGCCGCGATGCAATATTTATTAGAATTGTAATTTGGAAGAGAAAGCCAATGTTTCGACCTTTACCGGTTCCCCTGAAGACCTGTAAAGGTCGAAACGTTGGGATTCTCTTCTGTAAATAGATATTGCATCGTGGGTATGAGAGTGCAGGCTTTTTTTCTCCTTCATGTATATCATCGCCAAGGTCGGCAGCACCTCACCTACATTGGTGTGCGCCCTCAGTACCGTACTTTGTTTGGGAGAAATGCAAAGAAATGTTCCAATTGCCTGAATTTCATGGGAGTTGTAAGTGAAATGCAATGGCTTTCGTCAGATAGGCATTGCCCAGATAAGAAATTACGGAAGCTATGGATATCATTCTTTTTTATTGTTCTGTATTCCTTTTTGTCACGCCTTTTTATACCTCAGCATCTGCTGGAACGATCCAAAACTGCAGTAGTGTTGCCAAACCACAGACCTTCAGGAAAGGAAAACAGGTAAACTGATAAATGGTGCATTTATATAGCGCTTTTATCCAAAGCGCTTTACATAGATTGTGCATTACATTCACCCATTCACGCACACATTCATACACCGGTGGCGGAGGAAACCATGCAAGGCACCAACCTACTCACCGGGAGCAATTAGGGGTTCAGAGTCTTGACCAAGGACTCTTCGACATTAACTCAGGGGGAGCCCGGATTCGAACTGGGAACCCTTCGTGCTCTAATAACGGTTTCTCTACCCCTGAGCTATGCCGCCCCTCAAACTGATCAAACGTTTTAGTTAACCCTGCCAGGGTTAACTAAATTAACTCTGGCAGATTTCTTAAAAATTGTCATATACAGTATAGTATTGCTTAACCCTTAAGTTCTGTTCAGATTCACTTCACCTTCGTTGACAAAGTCAATGTATGATGATGATTTATTAAGTTAAAATTTATATTAGTATTTTTTTTTATTTTTTTTAAACCAAATATCCCCTGGGTCAAAATGACCCGCAAACAGCATTAGAGGGTAAAAAGAAATTAGGGGGGTGTAGCATGGGTGTAGTGCAAAAATATTTTCTTTACATGTGAAGAATCACTGAAGAATCTTTAAGGCCAGTGAGTTTCAGGTGGAAAAAATATAAACTTCTACCTTTTTCTTTCAAATGAAAATGTAAAACGGGTCAAAATGACCCGAACAGAACTTAAAGGGGCACTCCACCACTTTTCAACCTATGTTCATATAATTGGTCCTCACTCAAAAATAGCTTTTTTCTTTTTTTCTTTTTTTTTTCTTTTTTTTTTCTCAGAGGAGGGCTGTGGGCAGGTCAGAAACCCATCGTCTTGTGACATCATCGATTGCCAATCCAGCTTATAGAAACTGCAGGCTTTCTATTCCTGAAAAGTTGCAATTTTAAAGTGGAAGCCATTGTTCTCGCGATAATAAAAATCAAAATATTATTTTCAAAAATATTGATTAATTTTTCTTTTTTGGAAAATGATGATGTCACAAGAAATATTATTTTCAAAAATATTGATTAATTTTTCTTTTTTGGAAAATGATGATGTCACAAGACGATGTATTCTGAACTTCCCACAGCTCTCCTAGGAGACTTGGACTGAGTAGAAAAAAATTGTGATCTTTTATCATGAACATTAGTGAGGACCTATTATATGAAGACAGGTTGAAAAGTGGTGAACTACTCCTTTAATAAGGGTTAAACAGCGAATCTACAAGCTCACAAGACATTTCTTCATGACTAGGGATGCACCGATACATTATTATTATATATATTTTTTTTTTGATCCGATATATACATTTGGATATTTCCCTATACTTATCGATACCCGGTACAGTAGGCTAAATGGCAAGTATAAAAAAAATGCATCACCTTTCAATTAAAGCCGTTTAATTGTAGTATAGTTCAGTTCAAATAACAGTGCAGTCAGTGCAACTGAGTGCAATATGTGGGATATCGTTTATTTCATAAGTATATGCTAAAACGTTTGGTTATGGGCTTACAATTTTGTGATTATATTGCATAATATGTATAAGCCAGAGACTTTTATCCGTGACTTGGATCGGTGACGTCTTATCCGATATCCCAATATGACTTAAGTCATATCGGGAGCCGGCCCGATACAGATAAGATATCGGTGCATCCCTGTTCGTGACACACTTTGAGCTTGTAGATCAGCTATTTTCACTGTCTGTCATACGCCAGTGTATGAGTGGTTAATCCAATTGGAATAAGGGGTTTAACACAAATCGGGGCTGGTCTGGGTTCATTAAATGCATGTACAGTATGGAAAATGACTATTCTTTGTGGATACTGAAATTAAGGCCAGAACCAAAACTCTGCATCTAATTTCTATTCAGATCTTTGTGTCTTGCTTTGCTTTGTGAGGGCCAAATGTCCCCCCAAGTATTGTGGAATTTGAGAAATAGACTGGTTTGTGAGGAAAATGTTCCCGGTCCTTGTGATAAATTGTTGTTTTTATGGTTCCGAAATATTTTTAGAATTAGTTAGGAAAAATGGTCAGGTTGTGCTTATAATTAGAGGTTGGGTATTGCTGGTTTTGGTGTGCGACACCGGCTCACAACTAAGCACAACTCAGGATCTAGGGTCAGAGTTAAAAATGGCAAAAAGATTGTATTTATAAACGTACAGTGCTAAAAATGTTGTTGTCCTCACAACTAAGTATAGCAATACAAATGTGAGTGTTTGGGCTTGTCTGTAATGTTGTCAGTGAATTGTGACTTTGTCTTGTCATTCATGTGTTGTGTATCATGTCAGTGAATTGTGAGTTTTGTCTTGTCATTCATGTATTGTGTATTATGTGTTGTGATGTTGTGTCCTGATGACTGCTTGATGCAAAAAGAATTTCCGCAAGGACAAAATAAAGCATCTATCTATCTCTATCTCTAATATTGTTCCAGAACCAAGGTCATATCGGAGGTGACGCAGGTTGAGTTCCAGCGCCTGCCCAGCTACCTCCGTCAGATGCCTCTGTCCAGCCTCAACCAGGCCGTTCAAAAGCTCAACCAAGCTGCTGTGGACTCTCAACACGGTTAGTTGGAACTTGGTAGAGCATACAGGGGTTAACACTAAGGTGTCAGAGGCACTTGCCTGTTGGGCAATTACAGGTCATGTCCTACTTGCCCAAAGTTCATTCCCACTTGCCCGGAAAGTAAATAGTCCATTATAAAATTATAGGTAAAATTGCAATTATGGTTCAATTTAACATTTTCTACCTCAATTTTTATGGCAAATACCTACATACAGTAGCTAAGAATATGACTATGTAGCAACAGTTAAAACGGTGCTCTTCTTTTACATTCCACAGACCAGAAGACTAGAATAACGAGGTAAATCCTCAAATTAGGGGTGGATGTATCGGAGATATCTGCCTGCTGATGCGTCTAACTTCAATTTGTAACATCTAAATTCAATGAATGGGACAAAACTGGAAACGCTTCTGAGATTTAAATGACTGCATTGCAGAATCAATGCAAAGATTTCAGGGTGGTCCTATATATATATATATAGGGACGGTGTCAGGATTGGTTTTCAAAGCAGTTGCCATATGTTTAATTGTTAGCATATATATATATATATATATATATATATATATATATATATATATATATAATTCTTTTTTTTCCGTCTGCTGTCCAATAACCCATAACTCGCTTATCGGTTCAGGTCTGTAACTGAGAGTTACGCACCTGTGTCTTGCTGGTCTATTTGGATAATCTGTACACTATCAGGGTTATGGGGGTCCTTGAAATGTAAAAAAGGTTTGAGAGCCACTGATCTAGGAATGAATCGATTACATTAATAATAATGTGCAACTTCAAGTTATTGAAATCATAAGATAGTAAAGTTGGAGTATAAAACGGTCCTGCAATTCAGACTACCTCAATTTGTCTCCGCAAACATTCTAATGCTTAAATGTGTGCTCCGTCATATGATGGTGTGGCACGCCGAAAATGTGCCTACAAACTTACAACGCAAGTGATTCAGGCTTAAAACGGTTTCCCCTCCATGTGAATCTTCAGTCTGCGCTCGGCTTTAGGTGTCTTAACCTCTACACTATCCCTTTTAGTTTCCACAGACGGGACACCCTGTTCTCTGTAAGACAGAGACGGATTAGTTGGTGAGAGGGAGACACAGGGACAGTGGCTCCCTCCAGGGACACAAGTCATTTATCAAGGGAATGTTGTCTAAGGACAGATGCTCTTTTACAGCTACAGCTGGCTGCGCACACGTACAATTACACACATTTAGTGTAATGCCATTAAGTGAAGTGGCTTTTATCTAAAGCGGTTTGGTATGGCCGGGTCTCACTGCGAATAGAACCCCTAACCATGAGCATTCGTTCCAGGCTCTACTCTGTGACCCATAACCGGCCTGCCGTTTATTGTCCATTTGCATGGTTTCGTCCATTCCTCCATGCATACCGTGTGTAATTGTGGGCTCGCCTATAAGGCGAGCACACTTTAGATATTGTCATTATTTATTTATTCCTAGATCAAGTTCTCCTCAAAACTTCGGTTCCTTTCTACTCCTACATACTTAGTGAGAAAATGAAAATAAAAACATCAATGTGTTCAGTTTACAGTGGCGAAGTGTGCTATTATTTTTTATAGCAATCGGCCAAATGGTGGCGCTGTAGGAAGCCTTCGAAAGTGCGATCTTTGAACAGGTATAGCTCATGCTGTGTTATACGTACAGCCATGAAACCTGTATACACTTATGCGTCTCCTCATGCCGAACAACTTTTACCCTCTAACTTTTGACCTCTGACCTTTAGGTCTCCCACAATTCGGAATTATATGAAAAACAGTAAAAATCTATCTCCTCCTGGGATTTTCGCGTCAAGTGCACAAAACTTTTTTTCACATGAACTTTGAACCTATATCTACACAGGCTATGTGGTGAGAAGCTTGTACGTTAAATAATGATTTTTTAATAATTCAATCAATATTGCGGTTTTATGCAAATTATTCTTCGGCCTCTAAATCATACATGCAAAGTTACACGTTCATGGCATTTGGCAAAGATGTGGAGGGTTAGTCAAAGTATCACTGAAACCAATTTTATTCCAATCGGCCAAAGGGGGGCGCTATACGAAGCGTCTGAAAATTCAAACTTCAAACGGGCATAAGTCATGACTCGTTTCGTTTGAAGACATGCAACTTGTTACACTCGTGCTTTGACTCAAGCGGAAGACATCTGTGTCGTTGTTAAGTAAGCTCCGCCCTTCGATTTTCCGCCACTTTGAGCAGTTTGTAAAACGCGTAAACCCGCTTTTATTCTGGAATTTTCGCGTCACGTGCACAAAACTTTTTTTACGTGAACTTTGGACCGATATCTAAAGATCTGTCCGATCGGATTTCTTTAACATTGAAACATGCTTTTTTAAATAATTCAAACAATATTGCATTTTTATGCAAATTATTCTTCTGCCTCTAAAACATACAAGCAAAGTCAAATTTTCATGACAAAATAGTGTAGAGGGTTAGTTCAAATATCACTGAAACCAATCTTACCCCAAATGGCCAAAGGGGGGCGCTATATAATTTTGAGCAGTTTGTAAAACGCTTAAACCCGTTTTTATTCTAGGATTTTTTTTGCAATTTGCATGAAACATTCTACACGCAATCTAAGGACCTTTATCTAACATGCCTATGAAGTGCACACAAAAAAATTATAAAATAATAATAATAAATATAGCTGCAAGCAGCGATAAAGTGTCCAAAGCCAAAAACACCTCAAATCATGAACACAGCCTGGGATGTGCGTGAAATCTTGCAAGCACATTCCCAATAGGTCAAGGAACAGATACCAACCTTCTCACATTGGCCTGTTATAGCGCCACCAGCGGGTCAACTTTTGCACAACACATTTTTGGAACAAAATGGACCAATCTTTGACGTCAGTAACGTCAAAGAGAGCACTGCCCGCGATCTTGACATTTTGTGCTTTTATAGCCATTGTTTTCTGGCTTGAAGCGAGCCCACAATTGTTTCGAAGGAACAATATTTTTCTAGTTGGTAATTTGTCACTGTCCACTGGTGGCAACGCTATCTAAATGTGGCAGCGACAGACCATGAAATGTGTTTTATTCAATGCTTTACCTGAAAAAGATCCAGCTTAAGTGGCAACATTAAATTAACCTAAGAGAAGGTGACACCCAGGGCTGTGTTACACTGTATCAACCACATTCAAACGCTGTAAACCAATGTAACCTCTAAGCGCTAGATTCAAGCATACCATTTCGGTTCGGTTGGGCAGAATGTATGTCCAAAACCGTTACTTTTCAGGAAATGGAGAAAAGAACCAGCTGATTGACAAGCTCAGATGTGACACGTTTAGAGCTTGTACTTTTGCATGATACTGTCATACGACGACGTATGAAATGGGACATTAATTTATGAAAAGATGAAATGTGGCAATGCCAGTCTTTTTGCCCGAAAGCTACAATGTCATCTTGATGAACAAGCACCACTGACTGTAACCAGAGTGTGAGTTCAGAGGGTCCATCCGGTAACTGAATGTTACACATTCAATTCCAATTGTGGAAGGTATTTTTATTTTTATTTTTTTATTTTTTTCGTTTTTTGGGGGGGGCTTTTATGCCTTTCTTGATAGGACAGTAGACTGACAAATGAGAGACGGGGAGTGACATGCGGCAAAGGTCGTCCGGATCGAGAATTGAACCGCGGACGCCCCCAGGCACCCATGCCTATGTGGCAATGCCTAAGTGGTATGCACCCGGACCAGTAGGCCAGCGGGTGCCCCCTTGTGGAAAGTATTTACTTGCATAGTACTGTACTTTCAATTATATTCAATTTTGAATCACGACTTATACGGTATTGCAATTTTCTTTTTTTATATATTGACAATGCATTCATTTAAATTATTTTTTTTAACACATCGGACACCACTATTAAATGCATTGAACTTACCGCCGTGCGTTGTGTTCGAACATTGCCGTGAATGAAGGGCGCACATTTGATCTTTAGCGTGGTGAAGTTTAATCCAAACCGCGAGCGACGCTGATGTTGCCTGGAGTCAATAACATTGATCCTGTTTGAAGCTGTGCGTTAACAATTAGTTTTCATTGTGTTACTGATAAATGGGAACCTGTAGGACCTGGTTCGGACAGGAGGGCCGTGAAGTATTTCAAGTGAGCAAATGATTCAAGAAACGTTGGGAACCGCAGTATGCAGTTGATGATTCCTTGAGCAATACGCTTGACAGCCGTTTGTCATTCAGCAGGCCTTGAAGTTGGGCCTGGCTCGAACCTGGGCTGGAAGTGAAATATACAGTGCCTTGTCTGGCGTGTCACTTTGTAAAGGATACATCATCTCAAGTGACGGAGCAATTTCACCTCGGGAGTTGGTTTACAACAAGAATGTCACAACAAAAGACCAGTCCAGTGCTCGTCTGTCTGGGGCAGACCCCATGGGGCTGATCCCCCATTTTTGGGAAGTCTTTAATGGCTGATGTTTTGTGGGGAGAACCTGTTCCAAAGGATAAAATGTTAATGGTCAAAAGCTCTTGTTAATACTTTGGTTCAATATGTATAATGGACCCAGACAGACTTAACCACTTTCACTTTAAAATGTATTGCAAAATGGCAGCCCTACAAGCTCACTGTGTGTCACCGTGCAACATGTGAGCTTGTAGATCGTCTGTTTTCTCTACAACACACACAAACTGTTGTTATCAGTGGAGAGGGATGGGATCATTCAGTCTGATTATAATCCATGCCATTTGTTGCACTTTGGTGCCCCCTGCAGATGAGAATGAGGAGTTCACCATGTCGGACCTGAAGAGGATGGCGGGTTTGGACAGTGCAGTGAGCAAGGCTCCAGTCTACTTCCTCTGCCTCACGGAGCTCAACAGACTGAGGCAGGTCCGAGGCATGGGGATGAACTCAGAGTACAGGCTGGTCCTCAAATGAACAGCTGGACTGGATCTTGAATGTGTTGCTTGTTGTTCATCCTTGTGTCGTTTATTCTTGTGTTTCAATGATTATAATGTCAGAATTTTCAAAAAGTTGGTCTTCTGTCCAAAAAAACAGGTTACGTCTTCAGAAAACACTTTTAGCTCTTACACTGATGTTTAATTGCAATTTTAAAGTTGTCCCTGATTTAATAAAGAATTTAATTGCATCAAGTGACTCGGATTATTTTTACTGACTTAATTCACAATACCTCTTTTTTTTATTATAACAAACCCTTTATTTGTTTACTTGAACCTTCATGTAATGCTTGTATAGTTGTAGCTAGCAACCTTGTGTTTTAAACCTGTAATCAACAATGGCAGGTAAAAGTGAGCTGAAACTATTTATACAGGCTTCACGTTTGCAGCTTAATGATTAAAGGTTTTATGGAAGGGAGAAAAGCACATAATCCAATAGCCTGTAAAGTCGGTATCATGAAAATAAAAATTACATTGTCATGCATTCAACTACCTCCTGAGCCTCTGCAGTCCGCTGGCCTACTGGTCCAGGCGCATAGTATACCACATAGGCTCTGATGCCTGACAGCGTGTCGCGGTTTGAGTCCTGATCCTGATGAGTTTTGCTGCGTGTCACTCCCCATCTCTTTCCCGGTCAGTCTACTGCCCTATCAATAAAGGCATAAAATCCCCAAAACTAAAATCCTAAATTACATGTCAAGAGATAATATATATATATATATATATATATATCAATAAAGGCATAAAATCCCCAAAACTAAAATCCTAAATCACATGTCAAGAGATAAAAAAATATATACTGTATATATATATTAGTAAAGAATAATAAGACGACAAAACATTTTCCCACTGTCGCTGTAACTATTGTCTTCGGGCAAACTCCAGGCGTGGTTCTCTTTTCCACGGCACCCTCTCATACGTAGGTGCCAGAGCCCTTTTTTCCCCCACCCTTAAATCTGGTGAGCCCATGTGGTACACAGCCATCCATCGCAGTGGTCCTCAAGAAAATATGGTCCATCTGGGGTCCTTGAGGGGGTTTCAGTGGTATAAGTGACATAATCATAGGTTTCATTATCTTCAATGTCATCTCCCAGTCCCAAACTACAGTATAGTTTTAGAATTCTATATAAAAGCTAATCTAACAATTTCTTTATGGGAATCCCTGGCACTAAATAGTTTCAAATGGAGGTCTGCGGCTTAACATCAATTTGGGTGTCCTTATCATGAAGATGTTTGAGAAACGCTTGTCTATATGGTTACCCGTCCAGGCTCTTGATGTCAACCGTTATACATCCGGTAATCCTGGTGTTTGATGCAAGTGCGGTTTAAGGACCACTTCATTTATTTTCTGACATAACTTAAGCCATCTGGAGGGAAAGGATCTCAATGGATGACTCTGAGGATTCGAGAAACATAAAGTAATACATTAACACATAATTAATTGTTACTGTAATATTTATAGTGTAACATTTGTATTCTGCAAGAAAAATCTACTCCCCTTGCATTCCTTGATAAATTAATCAATATTAAAGGGCCTACACCATGCTTTTAAAACTATATTTTTTGTATAAATATATGCTCAAAATTGAGTCTTAGACAGGTTTTAAACCTCAAAAAACACTGACCATTCTTTTTGTTTGTTCTAGCTCTACTATAATGAGGCTCTCCAGCTGCAATACCAAAACGGCCTCTGTTTGCTCAGGGCCGCATCTAGTGGGGTTTTTCCAGAAAAAAAATAAGTTTTTTGAAAAAGAAAAAGTTTTTTGAAAAAAAAAAAGTTTTTTTGAAAAAAAAAAAGTTTTTGAAAAAAAAAAGTTTTTGAAAAAAAGATTTTTTGAAAAAAAAACTTTTGAAGTTTTGAAAAAAAAAAAATTTGAAAAAAATTTTTTTTTGACTGCATTGCATTTTTTTGAAAAAAAAAAAAGTTTTGAAAAAAAGAATTTTTTTGAAACATTTTTTTTTTTGACTGAAAAAAAAAATGGGAATCCGAGAGTGACGTCACTCTCGTCAACTCTCAGAACATTCTGAGAACCCGTGGAAAGCTTTTCATCTCTGTCTGCCCAAAACCAGAGAAAGACACAACGGTCAGAAATAGGACTTTGTGAGGATAGAAGGTGCCAGTGGGACCCCAAAAAAAGGTTTTAAAATAGAAAAAGTGAAAATTCATGGTGTAGGTCCTTTAAGCATGAGGATGGGGGTTTGAGACAGCTCCTTCCTGAAGTGTGCCAATTCCCCTCTGAGAATAGTCGGGTGCTGGTGGGGTTGAGGATGCTAAACACATTGAACTGGGACTCTGCTCTCCAGAGCTTTCCCACACTGTTCATTGACAGAGTTCTCACTGAACAATAGACGTGTGCCTAGTTAAATGTTAATATATCCCAACACCAGCAGTTCCCAATAAAAAAAAAATATATATATATATATATATAATGTTCCAGTTTTCCAGTTAGGAACACTCAAAATCTTTCAGATGATAAACACAATGATAAGAAACATACATATTTATCTTCAAGCTTATGATATAGTTTACTCATTAAGATATGCCCTTATAGGTACAAAATAATCATCACATTTGATTCAGGGTTTATGGAAGTATATCATAATTTTGTTATATATATATATAGTTTTATTATTGATACTATAAATGATAGGGCAGGTTCAGAATGGATCAATAGTTTTCCAGACACCCCCATCAACCTTTGGCTGCCCCAGGGTAGAGGTCTAGATCTATTGTCCCATAGGGGCTCTGTGAGTGAGGTTTCTCTGGTTTCCCACACTCTGTCTATTGACCGATTTCAATGGAAAGACAATAGAAGTGTGTCTTATTATACATCACATTAGTTACAGAATGTGACGTCATTGTTTAGGAGAGACCAAACTTTTGGGATCCAAGTTGGTTTAAAAAACAACTGGAATCTTGAGTAATTTCAAAATATTGACCTGGCACAATTATGTAAAACAAAGCATGAATTAGTCAAATAGCGCTGCATGGAGTGAGTTAGCTGTTTTCATTTGAAAAGTTACCTCAGGCAAGCA
This sequence comes from Nannobrachium achirus, assembly GCF_963921795.1. Classification (NCBI taxonomy): domain Eukaryota; kingdom Metazoa; phylum Chordata; class Actinopteri; order Myctophiformes; family Myctophidae; genus Nannobrachium; species Nannobrachium achirus. The sequence continues at coordinate 52,945,381 of NC_137815.1, read as the reverse complement.
ATTGCATAAATTGCCATTTCATACAGCTCAGAATGCTTGAAAAACTCTTAAGGTTGCAATTGGAACATGTGCAGTGTATGGCGCAGGGAGGACTAAAAAGTCAAAGAAGGAAAACGTAAATGCAACATAAGGACCCGAAGGTGGTGTCATTAAATGGTAATGGGTTAAATAATCCGGTTAAAAGAAGCAAAGTCTTGGCAAAATTTAAAAGGGAAAAGATGCAAGTGATATACTTACAGAAAACACACTTATCTAAACAAGAACATGAACATTTTAAGAAGCTTGGTTATAAAAATACATTTTACAGCTCATACACGAAGCAGGGTAATAGAAGAGGTGTAGCCATATTTATATCGAACTAAAACTAAATTTGAACTAAGCAAAGAGATATGCGATAAGGAGGAGAGATAAATTGTAGTAAAGGGAAAGTTGTAAGACCAAATGGTCACATTAATAAATGTGTATGCCCCCCGGATAGCGGGAAATCCGTTTTTGATTTGATGTTATTAATAAAGAAAAACTCTTAAGGACTTCCATATAATTAAATCTTCATCTTCATAATTTATGAATAGACAATAATGTTGATCTTGGTTGATTTTAACATCAACATGGAGTAAATGTGGACATGTTCATATAGGAAAAACATAAAGGACAAAATGATGGAAGTTTATGTTTGTTTATTGAAAAGGTCTCAATGAGTCACATCAGGTAGGATCAAATTCCTAACCTGAATTGAGATAGAAGTGAAGACACTTCACAACAATAAGATGGATATTTCTCCAAGATACTGTACTCAAATAGAGTAGAGGATTTACAATAAGAATAAGAAGAGTATGAGAGATATAAGACAATATTGTGTAAGTGAAAAGCATTGTAGGTAGATATTACTTTATTTTAAATGATATAATGTAACGCTATTATATTTGTATGGATCTGGTGTAAATACTTGTTGTCAATGGGTAGAGAAAATGCAAATGACAAGAATGATGGCAGTTGAGGTTGGTTTAATAAAATAAAAACTCCATGAGTCACATGATCTCATATCAGGTGTAAATTCCTCCACTGAAGGCAGATAGAAGTGATGACACATCACAACAATAACTTGGACATTTCTCCAAGACACTGTACTCAAATAGAGTAGAGGATTTACAATGAGAATGTGTCTTTATGAAAGACATATCACATTATTGAACAATAAACACTATTATGAGTAAATATTACACATCATGTAAACTGTTCATAGGAACATGTTATTTAGTAACACAATCAAATAAGGAAAATAAGATCTTAAAACAGATCATATTTTAGGATAAATGTGATACACATCATCACAATAATAATATAAGTTGCACTACAAAAAAGTGACAGCATTAAATTAAGCATTCCTTTAAAAAAAGGATGACCAGTCTTGCATAACCGTATAGGATATGTGTTGCATAATGGCAAAAAGCTGTTGAAATGAAACACTTCCAGTTCAACTTGAACTGCAACAATCAGGTAATAAATGTCACAATATGACAGCTCCAATACAGCATACATGCTGCTATCTGTCTTTGCATTAAAGATACAGTGGCAATTCTTTTCATTTTCTCAGAAAAACATAATAATCTAATCATCATAATAATGTCATTGTCATGACAAAAAATTACAGCAGTAAGTTAACTATTCCTTTTAAACAAAAGGATCTATAGTGTAAAGACCTGCAAACCATAGGATATGAAATGCATTAAAGATACAGTGATGAATATTTTCATTTTCACTGAAATTGTCATTTTCCTATCAAATGAGTTTAAACATTAAACATTAAAGGTATCATAAAGCTATGCATTCAGTAATGAATGATACAGTTGACAGCCTTGGGCCAATATGGTAAGGTAGGAGTTCCAGTCTTTCTACCAGGGCCTCCAGAGGGGGATGTTGACTGGACTCTTCTCTTTCGTGATGCTGGACTGAACTGGAGACCTCAGCTGAGGTAAACAAGTCTCCTTCATGTTCTTGTCAGAGGATGACTGCAGGTTCTGGAAGTGGTCCAGCAGTCTTCTCTGGGACTGTATCTTCACCTCATCCTTGGACAGGAAGTGCACCACCTCTTGGACACACCTGGAGTATCCCTGATTGACAGGTGCTGAGTTGACAGGTTGATGCTGCTGCAGTCGTGTCAGGAAGCAAACTGTCATCTCCAGGATGTCTGCTTTCTCCAGCTTGGAGTCATTCTGTTGTTTGAGGATCTCTGGACCCAGGAGAGACTTGAGCTGCTCAATGCTGCTGTTGATTCGCTCTCTGCGCAACTTCTCCACCAATGGTTTTCTTATCTGCAGAAAGAAGAAAGACATCATTAATAAACACATTCTGAAGAGCAACATACTTTTACGTTTTCTAATAAGTACAGACAATTATGAACAATATTTAAGTGTCCATTTAGTTGAGTCATGAATTTACCTTGTGGTTCAGATTCAGGAGCTCCTTAGAAGAGGTGAATGGTGAAGTGATTGTAGGAGCCATGGCTGATCTCTGTGCTGTAGAGGTCTCTGACTGTAGAGAGAATCTGATCTCTGTTAGCTTCATCCCTCCTATTTATAGTCCCCAATCTACATATGAATGTGTGGGTCTGGGTCTGGTTGGACTTTCTCACAGTCTCAACCAATCAGAGAGCCAGGATGGACAATGAGAAATTTAGTGCTGCCACATGCTCAGTGCTCTTACTGCTGAGGGACAATGGTTAGATCTCAGGGGAACAGGTGGAGGACGGGAGAAAGACTTGTGTGAATCTGGGAACGTGGTGACCCTGTAAAGAGAGCAGATCTGCTGCCTAATGGTTTGGGATCAATGACTTTGACTGAGCAGTGAGCACACGCTCATCATTACATCACACATTACATCACACATGGGAGACAGATAAAGTGTAGTTCATAGGGTAACAGAATGATCTACACAATTAACTGGCCAGCTTAAATTAACACTGTATATCATACACATTCTGCACCTTCTTGTATATCTGACACTTATCTTCCAATATACATATTATCATTAACTTGAATGATACAGTATCAGACGGTGCCTGAGACAGAATATGCACTAATCAGCCTATCACACATGTTCGTACATGGATAACTTTCCATATATAGGTACTACATACAGAAGAAAAGTCAGCAAATTGCAGAATACCATGGGAAAAGAATTACTGAATATATTAATTCTGATCATATCAGTGAAGAAGAAACTGCTACAGTCTTTTCATATTTTCTGAAACATGTTTTCTTCATTTTTTGTAATAAAACGTTTTGTTTTCAAGGATTTATTTGCAAAGTTTATGGTGTATGAAGCATGAATGTGGAGGTAGGTAATGAGAAGGGTGCCATTTCCCCTGGAGGGGGTTGAGGTACTGACCTGGGACTCTGCTCTCCAGAGCATTCCCGCACTTTTTTCATTGACAGTCTCTCACTGAACAATAGACATGTGCCTACTACTTAAATGCTAATTCCTCCCTGCATGCAGATTCTGTTAATTATCTCACTGTATACTTAAGATGTTGTTTGCAAACAGTCACAAAACAATTAATGCAAGCAGGTAGTGCATACATTTACAAGTAAATAGATTATAACGTCTTAATGGTTGGACCTCCAGCTGTCTTCAACAATGCAAGAGAAGGATCATAATATAAATACCAACACTATACAGTAGCTAACTCTAGCCCATTGTGTTGTTTATGACCCTTGTTAAATAAACAGATCACAGATCAACAATCGGAACACACGTAGCCTGTCACACACTGATATGATCCCAATATAAGCTAAAAGAAAAGGGGGGGAAAACACACACACACACACACACACACACACACACACACACACACATATAGTTGAATTGTGATCCATGTCTGTGAAGAAGAAACGGTTAACTTCAAGTAATATTTTCAAATGTATGCTTTGTTAAACATAATATATATTTTTAAGGATTTTATTTATGTATCTTTTTTACAAACGTTGGAAAATGGCTACAATAACAGAGACCAACACAAGTCTATTTTCATAGAATGTACTTTACACAGTTTGTGTGTAAATCTCTTTCACATAAAAAGGTATTGTTAGATAGTGTTCAGATGAAACAGGTGTTGCTCCTGTCTGTTGGCTGGAAGTCATGTGAGTAGAGAGTTGGTCAGAGTTTCCCACACTGAGTCTTGTGTGCTGTGGTCAGTCCACTATGAAAGGACTTTGAATGGACATTTAATGACTGACAGCCTTTTAGCTCTGTGTTGTTGAGACAGAACAGAACCTGACGTCATAAGCCATCTGGAGGAAAAGGATCTCAATGGATGATTCTGAGGATTTCAGGAAATATGGCTAAAGTAATATATTAACAAATAATAAATTGTTACCAAAATATTTATAGTGTAACATTACATTTCTTTTGTGCAAGAAAAATATTCCCCTTGAATTCCTTGATAAATGTTGAATATTAAACATGAGGATGCATGGGGATTTGAGACGGCTCCTTCCTGAAGTGTGCCAATTCCCCTCTGAGAATAGTCGGGTGCTGGTGGGGTTGAGGATGCTACATACATTGAACTGGGACTCTGCTCTCCAGGACTTTCCCACACTCTGTTCATTGACGTGTGCCTAGTTGTGTTCTCGCTGTATGTATAGCAGCGAGCCCACGTATTGTTTCTTAAACTTGTCCTCAAAACTTTGGCACCTTTCTACTACAACATACTTACACCTAGAAACACCATTCAAACTTTAATATGTTCAGCTTACTGTGGAATCTTGTGCTTACATGATTTTTTGAAATGTTTTGTAGATTTTTTGTTATTTAGCTTTTAAAATGTAACTGATAAAACGTTGGACCACCATATGACACCACGGTGTAGGTTAGTTTAGAGTGGTAACACTAACAGTCATTAAGCTAAAACATTGGTGCAACATGGATCATATATCCTGCCACATTCCATGGTTGTGTGTTGTTTATTGTTTACCCATCCACATTATGTTTTTATTTTATTTTTATTTAATTGTCCATACCGTTCACTTCATGACTGCTTGCCTGCATTGTAGTTCCATTACCATTTTACGTCAGTAACGTCAAAGAGAGCACTGACTGCGATCTTGACAGTTTGTACTTTTATACCATTATTTTTTGGCTTGAAGCAAGCCCACACTGTTTCGCTAGGAACAGTATTATCTAGTTAAATGTAAATATACAGCGTCAGTTCCCAATGAACCCACTCCAAAACAGAAATGTCCAGTTGTTTAAAAACAATCAAAATCTTACTGATGATAAACACATAATGAAGAAGAACGTAACACATGTGTATTCAAGCTTATGATATAGTTTACTCTTTAGGATAGGCCAGTAATGGATGACATACCAATAATCATCACATTTATTCTGGGTTCATGGAAATAATATTATAATTGGTGGATTATATTATCGTTATAGATACTATAAATGATAGGGCAGGTTCAGAATTGATCAATAGGTGTCCAGACACCACCGTCAAACTTTGGCTGCCCCAGGGTAGAGGTCTGGATCTATTGTCCCATAGGGGCTCTGTGAGTGAGGTTTCTCTGGTTTCCCACACTCTGTCTATTGGCCGATTTCAATGGAAAGACAATATATGTGTGTCACATTAGTTACACAATGTGATGTCTTCTTTTTGGAGAGACTTGCGCTAAACTTTTGGGATCCGCTAGAATCAGCAAGAATCTTGAGTCATTCCAAAATAATGACTTTGCAATATTATGTAAGACAAACCATGACTTTGTAAAATAGTGCTGCATGGAATTGTTTATCTTTTCATTTGAAAGGTTACCACAGGCAAGCAATTGCATATAGATTGCCATTTCATATAGGTCTGAATAATTTAACAAGCTCTGAAGGACTTCCATACAATTAAATCTTCAGTGGCATAATTTATAAAAAGACACATCACAACATTAAGATGGATATTTCTCCAAGACACTGTACTCAAATAGATAATAAGAAGAGTCTCTATGAGAGACATGAGACAATATTGTATTAAATGAACAGCATTGTGGGTAAACATTACTTTCCATTCCACATTAGTTAGTTCAGACAGTCAGAGAACCATAATACTTAGTAACACTAATAGTTAAAAACAACAACAAGAAGACAAATGATATATGTAAAATTATTATATTTCTATGTATCTGGTGTAAAGACTTGTGTCAATGGGTAGAGAAAATGCAAATGACAAGAAAGATGGCAGTTGAGGTTAATTTATTAAAAACAATCCATGAGTCACATGATCTCATATCAGGTTTAAATACCTCCACTGAAGGCAGATAGAAGTGATGACACATCACAACAATAACTTTGACATTTCTCCAAGACACTGTACTCAAATAGAGTAGAGAGTTTACAATTTGAACGTGTCTTTATGAAAGACATATATATTGAAAAATAAACAATATTGTGAGTATTACATTTCATATTGTAAACTGTTCATAAGAACATAGTATTTAGTAATAAAAGCTAATAAGAAAAATAAGACCTTAAAACAGATCGTATTTTTGGGATAAATCTGATTACAAAAATCATCTAAAAAAGTGACACCGGTAAATTAGGCATTCCTTTAAAAAAAGAAACTAATTTATATTGTAATGACCAGTCTTGCATAACCGTATAGGATATATAAGGCATAATGGCAAAAAGCCATTGAAATTAAGCACTTTCAGTTCAACTTGAACTACAACAGTCTGGTGATAAATGTCACACAAATTACAGCTTGAATCCAGTATACATGCTGCTATCTGTCTTTGCAGTGACAATTCTTTTCATTTTCTCAGAAATATACAGTTTCTTCATAATAATGTCAGTGTCACTACAACAAAGTGATACAAGTAAGTCCCTTACAAAAGGATGTATAATGTAAAGCCCTGCATATCCATAGGATATGAAATGCATAATGGTAAAACATAATTGACATTAAGCACTTCCAGTTCAACTTGAACTGCAACAAGCATGAAATAAATTTCACAATAATGTGACAGCATGAATCCAGCATATAAGATGCTATCTGTCTTTGCATTAAAGACACAGTGATAATTATTTTCATTTTCACTGAAATAATCTTTTCCAAATCAAATTTGTTTAAACATTAAACATTAAAGGTATTAAAGCTGTCTGTAAATACAGAGGCTATACATTCAGTAATGAATGATACAGTTCTTTGACAGTCTTGGAGGACTTGGATCAATATGGTCAGGTCGGAGTTCCAGTCTGTAGTTTACTACCAAGGCCTCCAGAGGGCGATGCTGACTGGACTCTTCTCTTTGGTGATGCTGGACTGAACTGGAGACCTCAGCTGAGGCAAACAAGTCTCCTTCATGTTCTTGTCAGAGGATGACTGCAGGTTCTGGAAGTGGTCCAGCAGTCTTCTCTGGGACTGTATCTTCACCTCATCCTTGGACAGGAAGTGCACCACCTCTTGGACACACCTGGAGTATCCCTGATTGACAGGTGCTGAGTTGACAGGTTGATACTGCTGCAGTCGTGTCAGGAAGCAAACTGTCATCTCCAGGATGTCTGCTTTCTCCAGCTTGGAGTCATTCTGTTGTTTGAGGATCTCTGGACCCAGGAGAGACTTGAGCTGCTCAATGCTGCTGTTGATTCGCTCTCTGCGCAACTTCTCCACCAATGGTTTTCTTATCTGCAGAAAGAAGAAATACATCATTAATAAACATATTCTGAAGAACAACATACATTTAAATAAGTACAGGCAATTATGAACCGTTTTAATAGTCCATTCAGTTGATTCTTCAATTTACCTTATGGTTCAGAGTCAGGAGCTCCTTAGAAGAGGTGAATGGTGAAGTGATTGTAGGAGCCATGGCTGATCTCTGTGCTGTAGAGTAGAGGTCTCTGTAGAGACTAGAGAGAATCTGATCTCTGGTGGCTTCATCCCTCCTATTTATAGTCCCCAATCTACATATGAATGTGTGGGTCTGGGTCTGGTTGGACTTTCTCACAGTCTCAGCCAATCAGAGAACCAGGAAAGACAATGAGGAATTTAGTGCTGCCACATGCTTAGTGCTCTTACTGCTGAGGGACAATGGCTAGATCTCAGGGGAACAGGTGGAGGACGGGAGAGAGACTTTTGTGTGAATCTGGGAACGTGGTGACCCTGTAAAGAGAGCAGATCTGCTGCCTAATGGTTTGGGATCAATGACTTTGACTGAGCACACGCTCATCATTACATCACACACGTGGGAGACTATATACTATATGTATATAGTTCCTAGGGTAACAGAATTATCTATGTTAACACTAAAATCATACACATTCTGCACTTTCTTGTATATCTTGCACATACATTATGTATGCCTATTATTAACATCATACAGACTGTATCAGACATTGCCTGAGACAGAACACGTCCTAATCAGTCTATCATATCTGAATATATTGTTAATTCTGATCATGTCAGTGAAGAAGAAACTAATGAAGTCTTTTCATATTTTCAGAAACATGTTTTCTTAATAATTTGTAATAAAAAGTTTTGTTTTCAAGGATTTATTTGCAAAGTTTATGGTGTATGAAGCATGAATGTGGAGGTAGGTAATGAGAAGGGTGCCATTTCCCCTGGAGGGGGTTGAGGTACTGACCTGGGACTCTGCTCTCCAGAGCATTCCCGCACTTTTTTCATTGACAGTCTCTCACTGAACAATAGACATGTGCCTACTACTTAAATGCTAATTCCTCCCTGCATGCAGATTCTGTTAATTATCTCATTATATACTGTTTGTTTGCAAACAGACACAAATCAATTAATACAAGCAGGTAGTGCACATTTACAAGTAAATAGATTATTAAGTCCTCCAGCTTTCTTCAACAATGCAAGAAAAGGATCTTATATAAATACCAATATACAGTAGCTAACTCTAGCCCAATACTTGTGTTGTTTATGACCCCTGTTAAATAAACAAATCAACAAACAGAACACACACTAATCAGCCTGCCACACACTGAAATGGGTCCATACAATATAATCTTCACAAAATATACAAACGATTCCTGATGTGAAATACGTTAAGTTAATTGTTGTGTTAAAAAATGTTTCTTTCACTTCACAAAATGTATTCATAGAAGACACTAGTGGTGTTCAGATGAAACAGGTGTTGGCTGAAAGTCATGTGAGTAGAGAGTTGGTCAGAGTTTCCCACAGTCTTGTGTGCTGTGGTCAGTCCACTATGAAAGGACTTTGAATGGACATTTAATGACTGGCAGCCTTTTAGCTCTGTGTTGTTGAGACAGAACAGAACCTGACGTCATAACACGTCATAAGCCATCTGGAGGGAAAGGATTTCAATGGATGACTCTGAGGATTCGAGAAACATGGCTAAAGTAATAATTAACAAATACAAATCTGTAATATTTATAGTGTAACATTTGTATTCTGCATGCAAATTCTACTCCCCTTGTATTCCTTGATAAAGTATTCAATATTAAGCATGAGGATGGGGGTTTGAGACAGTTCCTTTCTGAAGTGTGCCAATTCCCCTCTGAGAATAGTCGGGTGCTGGTGGGGTTGAGGATACTAAAGACATTGAACTGGGACTCTGCTCTCCAGAGCTTTCCCACACTCTGTTCATTGACAAAGCTCTCACTGAACGATAGACGTGTGCCTAGTTAAATGTTAATATATCCCCAACACAAGCTGGTCCCAATGGACCCCCCCCCCAAAAAAATAAATAATAATATTATATTCCAGTTGTTTAAGATTAAGAACAATCAAAAGCTTACTGATGATAAACACACAATGAAGAACAACTTAAGACATGTGTCTTCAAGCTTATGATATAGTTTACTCTTTAGGATAGGCCAGTATGGATGACATACAAATAACCATCAAATTGATTCTGGGTTCATGGAAATCATATCATAATTGGTTGATTCCTCGTAGATTAGATATTGTTAAGAATATAGATATTATAAATGATAGGGCAGGTTCAGAATGGATCAATAGATGTCCAGACAACCCCCATCAACCTCCGGCTGCCCCAGGGTAGAGGTCTGGATCTATTGTCCCAGGGGCTCTGTGAGTGAGGTTTCTCTGGTTTCCCACACTCTGTCTATTGACAGATCTCAATGGAAAGACAATAGAAGTGTGTCTTATATACATCACATTAGTTACACAATGTGACGTCATTGTTTAGGAGAGACTAGCGCTAAACTTTTGGAATTCCCCTAGAATTTTGAGTCATTCCAAAATAATGACTTGGCAATATTATGTAAGACAAACCATGACTTTTAAAAATAGTGCTGCATGGAATGAGTTAGCTGTTTTTATTTGAAAAGCTACCTCAGGCAAGCAATTGCATAGATTGTCAATTCATAAAGGTCAGAATAATTTAACTCTGAAGGACTTCCATATAATTAAATCTTCATTGGCATAATTTATGAAAAGACAAATAATGTTGATCTTTGCTATTGTAACATCAACATGGAGTCAATGTGGACATGTTCATGGATAAAAAACATGAAGGACAAAATGACGGAAGTTAATTAGGCTATGTTTGTTTATTGAAAAAGACTCATCTGTCACATCTGGTAGGATCAAATCCTAACCTGAATTGAGATAGAAGTGAAGACACGTCACAACAATAAGATGGATATTTCTCCAAGACACTGTACTCAAATAGAGTAGAGGATTTACAATAGGAATAAGAAGAGTCTCTATGAGAGATATAAGACGATATTGTATTAAAAGTGAAAAGCATTGTAGGTAGTAATTACTTTATTTTAAATAATCTATGTAATGTAACATTATTATATTGCTATGGATCTGGTGTAAAGACTTGTGGGTATAGAGAAAATGCAAATGACAAGAAGGATAGCAGTTGAGGTTGGTTTATTAAAAAACTCCATGAGTCACATGATCTCATATCATGTGTTCCTCCACTGAAGGCAGATAGAAGTGATGACACATCACAACAATAACTTGGACATTTCTCCAAGACACTGTACTCAAATAGAGTAGAGGGTTTACAATGAGAATGTGTCTTTATGAAAGACATACTGTATCACATTGTGAGTATTACATTTCATGTAAAGTGTTCATAAGGGGTATTAAGCAACAAAAGCTAATAAGAAAATAAGACCTTAAAACAGATCATATTTTAAATGTGATGACAAAAATCTCATACACATCATAATAATGTCAGTGTCACTACAAAAAAGTGACAGTGGTAAATTAAGCATTCCTTTAAAAAAAGGAACTAATTTATATTGTAATGACCAGTCTTTCATAACCATATAGGATACATAAGGCATAATGGCAAAAAGCCATTGAAATTAAGCACTTCCAGTTCAACTTGAACTGCAACAATCAGGTAATAAATGTCATAATAATATGACAGCTTGAATCACTGCTATCCGTCTTTGCATTAAAAGACGCAGTGAAAATTCTTTTCATTTTCTCAGAAATATACAGTTTCTTCATAATAACGTCAGTGTCACTACAAAAAAATGACACAAGTAAGTTCCTTTTAAACAAAAGGATCTAGAATGGAAAGACCTGCATATCCATAGGATATGAAAAGCATAGCATAACATAATTGACATGAAGCACTTCCAGTTCAACTTGAACTGCAACAATAAAGTAATAAATGTCACAATAATATGACAGCATGAATCCAGCATACAAGATGCCATCTGTCTTTGAATTAACAAAATAATAATTATTTTCATTTTCACAGAAATAGTCATTCTCCTAATCAATTTAGTTTAAACATTAAACATATTATTAATCTGTCTTTAAATACAGAGAAACAATAGTTTCAGTATTGAATGATACAGTTCGTTGACAGTCTTGGACCAATATGGTCAGGTTGGAGTTCCAGTCTGTAGTTTACTACCAAGGCCTCCAGACGGCGATGCTGACTGGACTCTTCTCTTTGGTGATGCTGGACTGAACTGGAGACCTCAGCTGAGGCAAACAAGTCTCCTTCATGTTCTTGTCAGAGGATGACTGCAGGTTCTGGAAGTGGTCCAGCAGTCTTCTCTGGGACTGTATCTTCACCTCATCCTTGGACAGGAAGTGCACCACCTCTTGGACACACCCGGAGTATCCCTGATTGACAGGTGCTGAGTTGACAGGTTGATACTGCTGCAGTCGTGTCAGGAAGCAAACTGTCATCTCCAGGATGTCTGCTTTCTCCAGCTTGGAGTCATTCTGTTGTTTGAGGATCTCTGGACCCAGGAGAGACTTGAGCTGCTCAATGCTGCTGTTGATTCGCTCTCTGCGCAACTTCTCCACCAATGGTTTTCTTATCTGCAGAAAGAAGACATACATCATTAATGAACATATTCTGAAGAACAACATACATTTGAATAAGTACAAACAATTATGAACAATATTTAAGTGTCCATTCAGCTGAGTCTTCAATTTACCTTGTGGTTCAGAGTCAGGAGCTCCTTAGAAGAGGTGAATGGTGAAGTGATTGTAGGAGCCATGGCTGGTCTCTGAGCTGTAGAGTAGAGGTCTCTGTAGAGACTAGAGAGAATCTGATCTCTGCTGGCTTCATCCCTCCTATTTATAGTCCCCAATCTACATATGAATGTGTGGGTCTGGGTCTGGTTGGACTTTCTCACAGTCCCAGCCAATCAGAGAACCAGGATGGACAATGGGGAATTTACTGCTGCCACATGCTTAGTGCTCTTACTGCTGAGGGACAATGGTTAGATCTCAGGGGAACAGGTGGACGACTGGGGGGTGATGGACAGAGACTTTGTGTGAATCTGGGAAAGTTGTGACCCTGCAAAGAGAGCAGATCTGCTGCCTAATGGTTTAGGATCAATGACTTTGAGTGAGCACACGCTCCTCATTACATCACACACGTAGGAGACAGTTAACAATAATGAATGAATTGTGTATTTTTGAACGAGTGCACACGCTTCATGCCATATCAAAGTCATTATAATATGTCTATATTTTGTAACAATGTTATATTGACACATCTCTTTCACATGTATCAAAACTGATGTTAAATGACACAAGTTATGATGTTCAGAGGAAGCAGAGAGTTGGTCAGTTTCCCACACTGAGTGCTGTGTGCCGGTCAATGCACTACAAAAGGACAATTTAGGCATTTAGCAGATGCTTTTAATCCAGAGCGATTTACAATAAGCAAGGACAGCACATAGGCTACATCAACATTAATACACATCAATACATCTTCAACATTAATACATGAAATGCATAGAAATAGTAATCCAAAATACATAAGCAGACCATGCAAGAACCTCAAAAGACAATAAAAAAAACATCAACAATCTTGTACATCGAAGCTTCACATAGGCCTACTATAGCTTCGATGTACGATTGGATGCCAAGTTGAAAATGGCCTGACATTGGTCTGTATAACAATGATATCTTTAAAGGACTTTAAATTAGACCTTTAGTGTTGCTGAGACAACATGACATGATCACAAACCATTTGGAGTGAAAGGATCTCATTCGGTGGCTCTGAGAATACAGAAGATTATATTAACATTATCATATGACACTGCAATTTGGACTGTGAGATCGCCTGTTGCCTACTTTAGCCCCTTTTCGACTGCAGCTTTAGCACCACACCACACCACACTACACCACACCACACCACACCACATAAAAATATCTACATTTTCCATTACACAAAAGCACCCCTATCGGTAAGAAACAAATTGACCCTTTTAACTGTAATTATAATACAATATAAATTAGTATTACATCTATACTAAATTATAATACACTATAATGGATTATAACTGTGATTATAATACACTATAAAGTATTAATGTATTACTATGATAATTATAATACACTATAATAGATTATAATAGTGGTTATAACACAATAGAATCTATTATCATGTATTACAACTATATCCTGGTGGTCTAAATGAAAAGTCAGTGAGTGATCAGTCATTATGAAGTGTTTGGCCCTGTTTGGCCCAGCTCAGACCTGCTCCAGAGTGGATACTTTTTAGTACCACGTTTAGTACCACCTTCACACCACTCTACCCAGGTCCTTGTAGTGGAAAACCTGGCACAAGTAGGCGGTGTGGTGTGGAGTGGTGTGGTGCTGGGCCTGTGGAAAATGGGCTTTTAAATTTGTGTGCTTTGTGTGTCTTGCAGTTCCTTGGCTGGTTGGAGCTGAGGTGCCATTTATCACTGGAGACTGGGTTGCATTTATAGTTAACAGGGGGCAATTAGCCAGTGTTCCCTTCTTGCTGGCCTGCCCAGAAGTCAGTGTGTCAGTCTTTTCAACCCTCAACATTGCCCCTGTTACATGCGTTGCCTTCTTTTGTTTTACATTGACATCATGCACTATAGCTACTGCATTCATGTACTCTCATATTGATCAATGACTTTCACTCCACATTGCAACTGACTTTGTGATTTACGATAATATATTTCAGTTTGTTACTGGTGAGTTTGGTTCACATCTCTCTCCCTCCGTTCTTGCTTAGTATGAATTGGACATGGTAAAGCTTTTTTGTTCAATAAACTGTAAAATTGCTTAAATGATATGAAGAATCTACTCCCCTCGAATTCCTTGATACATGTTTCATTATTAAACATGAGGCTGGGAGTTTGAGACAGTTCCTTCCTGAAGTGTGCCAATTCCCCTCTGAGAATAGTCGGGTGCTGGTGGGGTTGAGGATGCTTAACACATTGAACTGGGACTCTGCTCTCCAGAGCGTTCCCACACTCTGTTCATTGACAGCTCTCACTGAACAATAGACATATGCCTGCTTAATGCTAATATATCCTCACACACGCAGTTCCCAATAAACCCATAAAAATACATCTGACAATTTTTTAGGACCAAACTAAAGCATACTACTGTTTCTGAACAGAATGAAACAAAACATAAAACATCTTTATCTTAACGCTTGTAATATAATTGGACTTTAAGATATGACAGTTATGGATGACCTAGAAACAATCATCAAATTCTATTAGTATTTTTGGGTCGCCAAATATCATTCAAAGATTTAGATTGTTGGAAATAGATTCTAATGTGTTGGCTCCTTACAGCTTTTATGTTGTTAAAATATAGATACTTCTATAAATGATAGGGCTGATTCAATATGGATCAATCAGAGTCCCCAGAGACTCCCTTCCACCTCTGACTCCCCCAGGGTAGAGGTCTGGATCTATTGTCCCATAGGGGCTCTGTGAGTGAGGTTTCTCTGGTTTCCCACACTCTTGTCCATTGACTGATTTCAATGGAAAAACAATAGAAGTGTGTCTTATTATACATCACATTAGTTACACAATGTGACTTCATTGTTTAGGAGAGAAACAGCGTTTTGGGATCCGAGTTGGTTTTATAAAAAAACAACTGGAATCCTGAGAATTTAAAGGAAACCATGACTTTGTAAAAAATCCTGCTGCGCAAATTATGTTACTGTTTTAATGTGTAACTACTTCAAGGCACGCAATTTAATTAGCAAATTGTCAAGTCATAGCTAAGTCAGTATAATTTACCAACATCTGTATGAACATATCATTAGATATTCATCTTCAATGGCATAACTGATTTGACTAATTAAAGCAGCACTATGTAACTTTTTAACGACTAAATAGCATGCATATTCCATAAAATGATAAAGTTACATGTTTAAGCAATGCCATCCATCCTCAGGGGGGTCCCTGCTTCACTGTAATAACATACTATATAATGAGCCACAGTCAGAGACTCTTGGGTAATGAAGTCAAAGATGTTGGCCATGTTCAAAATGGCCACTGGTATACACAAACTGCATAGTGCTGCTTTAAACATACACATTTAAAGTGAGAAAATCATATGAAAAGACAATTCGTGTTTTTGTTATTTAACATGGGGATCATTTGGAGGCCTATATCAAAGAATGAACAAAAGGAAAATGGAAAAAAGATTGCAGTTGATGTTTGTTTATTGATAAAGACTCAATGAGTCACATCAAGTATAATTCCACATGTGAAGGCAGATAAATGTGATGACACATCACAACAATAACTTGGATATTTCTCCAAGACACTGTACTCAAATAGAGTAGAGGATTTGAAAACAATTTCTAAAATGAACAGCATTGTGGGTAAACATTACTCTCCATTCCCCATAGTTGGTTCAGAGAAACGTAATACTTAATAAGAAATAAAAGGCAAACTAAAAAGATCAGATCTGAAAATAGATCAGGTTTTGCAAATCACATAGTGATAACAAAAAGTTAAGCAACAAAACATTCATAGAAAAAGAAGAATGATCACAATCAATTATAAAAAACGTTCATCACTAGAAAATTGTGACAGTATATGATTTTAATCATCGCTTTTAAACAAAAGGATAGATTAAACATATTGATCTTACAACAGATCAGTCTAAATAGTATGACATCTAATTAGATTAGAAGGACAGTAGATTTTTAGATCAATTTGATCTACAATCAGGTAAAACAGAAATGTCACAACAGTGGAAAAAAATGACAGCTTAAAAAAAAGCTATAAATGTACAGGTATAACAGTCAAATCAGATTATTCTGATGTGTCAGTTGAATCATGCAACATGCATGGTGTTTGTGCCAACGTGTTGCCAGGGGTTAATAAAGACACATTTGCAAACTTTCTTAATTTTCATGGAAAAATAAATGTCCCAGATCAACGATTTACCTATAAAACTAAATAAATCGTTGATTAAAATAACTTCTGCAAATACAGAAAATAAAATAAAACAATTCTTTCATTCTTGAATTGTTCTATGACCAATATGGTCAACTTAGTCAGGTAAGAGTTCCAGTCTGTCGTTTTCTACCAGGGCCTCCAGAGGGCGATGTTGACTGGACTCTTCACTTTGGTGATGCTGGACTGAACTGGAGACCTCAGCTGAGGCAAACAAGTCTCCTTCATGTTCTTGTCAGAGGATGACTGCAGGTTCTGGAAGTGGTCCAGCAGTCTTCTCTGGGACTGTATCTTCACCTCATCCTTGGACAGGAAGTGCACCACCTCTTGGACACACCTGGAGTATCCCTGATTGACAGGTGCTGAGTTGACAGGTTGATACTGCTGCAGTCGTGTCAGGAAGCAAACTGTCATCTCCAGGATGTCTGCTTTCTCCAGCTTGGAGTCATTCTGTTGTTTGAGGATCTCTGGACCCAGGAGAGACTTGAGCTGCTCAATGCTGCTGTTGATTCGCTCTCTGCGCAACTTCTCCACCAATGGTTTTCTTATCTGCAGAAAGAAGAAAGACATCATTAATAAACCTATTCTGAAGAACAACACAAGTTTGATTAAGTACAAACAATTGTTAATGATATGAGACTTAGTCTTCAATTTACCTTATGGTTCAGAGCCAGGAGCTCCTTAGAAGAGGTGAATGGTGAAGTGATTGTAGGAGCCATGGCTGGTCTCTGTGCTGTAGTAGAGGTCTCTGTAGAGAATCTGATCTCTGCTGGCTTCATCCCTCCTATTTATAGTCCCCAATCTCCATATGAATGTGTGGGTCTGGGTCTGGTTGGACTTTCTCACAGTCTTAGCCAATCAGAGAGTCAGGAAGGACAATGAGGAATTTAGTGCTGCCACATGCTCAGTGCTCTTACTGCTGAGGGACAATGGTTAGATCTCAGGGGAACAGGTGGACGACTGGGGGGGATATTAAAGAGTGTGTGTGAAACTGGGAAAGTGGTGACGCTGTAAAGAGAGCAGCCTGATGTTGAGATCAATGATTTGAACCAAGCACACTTTCATCATCACCACAAGAGTACAGCAAGTTGTGCTGTTATTTTACAAGACATGTCCATTCTCCATCATAATCGATGAAATATAGGTGCTTCATTGTTCATTAGATGCACTGTAATTCTTCATTGCTGTTATCATTTTACTGTATATCATCTCTCATCAGCCATGAATCGGATACACATGCATGTCTTGTGAGCTTTCTTGTTGTCTGTCTGTCTGTTTGATTGATTGAATACTTTATTAACAGTTTGCAAAATAGTGCAGTGGTATGATTACACAATCAATGGTGCTAAAAGGATAACACAAAAAGACCTGCCTGTATTGTCACGTTTTCCACAATATTAGTTTAGTATTGTTTACCTTCACATCTTTCCTTATTGTTCCCATGTGTACAATCTTTCTAAATTTGTTTGGTATCTGTGATCATCATCTGTCTATACTCAGATCCAACAAGGTAAGGTTTTGGAACCAAAGTAAACAAAAAAAGTAGCAGTTTTGTCCATTTCTGTCCTTTGTCTCAGATTTAAAGTGACCCCACTACATTTCCAGAAATTCTTGCCTGACTGTTCATTTCAGTGTGCCAATCTGTCAGGGCAGTGTGTAGAGCAGGGATTCTCAAACGTTTTAGGCTGTGACACAGTTCTATTGTGAAAATAGCTGATCTACATGCTCACAACGCCTCGCGCATGTAGATCGGCTATTTTCACAATTTCTGCCTCTAATATTTGACAATTTAGCCAATGTTTAATTTGTCATTTCAGAGGTGTTAAAAAGTCCTTAAATTGTCACTTTAGAAATGTGCAGATACCCTCTATACACTTAAACGTCATGTTGGTTTGTTTACTGTCGAGTGAGAAAACATTGTTGCACATTAACAAAATCATTTGGGGACCCCTCTGGGGGTTCCGACCCACAGGTTGAGAACTACCGGTGTAGAGGATCAGGTTTCCCTCATCTGATCCCCCACAGCTGGCTCCCTCCCTGCACGAGGTGTGAGCGTGCCCTGGTCACACGCCCTCCTCTATCTGGAGCTGGGAGCCACAGCCACACACGGCTTCCCACACTTCACTATGCAGGCTGTCAGCCCCTCTCACAATGGAAGTGTGTCGGCCCTGACAGTATTACGGCCGTTCCCAGGCTGGGCGAGATCTGGGCCTAATGCCAGTTTACAGTTCACTGCTCCGTCTGGTCAATTATAATCACTCACATCAAAACACATCATTACTTCTGCACGTTCAACTATTTAAACCGTTTAAAATGGTAACCGCTAACCGGTAAAGTTGCCGGAAAGAAACTCTCTGAGATTTTTATTTTTTGTATTTGTTTTACTGAGAATAAGGTTGTGAATAAGGTTAGGTAGGTTTAACCATTTAGGCATAGTTTACAGAGGTGTATAAGGATATTAAGGATCTCAATGGAAAATAACAAATAAGCCTAGCCTTACCCGAGTTTGCTTTTAGTTGACATTGTATCAGTGAACTGTACTGTCATGAAACTGTACCTTTTCCTATCTAAAACTTCTATCAATCAATCAATCAAAAGGCATAAACCATCAGCCCGGGCGAGTTTCTTTCCGGCGACTCTTCATGGTATTCTTTAAAATCTATCAAGTTCATTATTTTAATACTGTATATACTGTTAAATCTAATGTTGCCACATTGTATGTCTCACATATTCCTCATAGAGGTTGAAGACCATATCATTATATTCAACAAAAATGATCAGAGCAAATAATTTAATTATTGATTTCATTTTCTGTTAGTCTGAAATTGCCAAAACATATTAACATAAGTATGTGCCATTTTGTACAATATGACTTTTATTATATCTATGGGAAACCAGATTTTGATATGTCTACATGGGCACACACACACTTTCCCAGGGAATAATTTAACAGATCTCATTGACATATGGCATAAAGAAATACATCCCACCTGTCATGTGTGGCAGCCATTAAATCTAGTCTTTTGTCCCAAGCTCCAAGGCTCCTGATTGGATGAAAAAGAGGGACGAGGCAGGACGAGGAACATAAATACAGAGTGCACATGCAGACATCAACGCAGAACATCCTCTGAACACAGACCACCATCTGCATCGCAACAAGAGCCAACATCTAACCACAATAGGACTTTGATTTCTGAGGAAAAGCAACAAATTCAGTCCAACAATCTGAAAATGGCCCCTTACTTCAACCTTGATCTGCAGGATTCAATGAAGGAACAGCAATTTAGGTAAGCAAAGACACTGTTTTCTTTGACAGCTTTGAAGCTTTTAAGCTTCTCAGATATACTTGGATAAACACTAATGGTTGTTTTGCATATCATATACTGTATGTATGGACCTGGTTTGTAGTTATACAATATATATATTTGTTGATGGTTTTGATAGTTATATAATAATACACACAAGGTCCTGTAACAAACTCTCAAATGTGATCAAAGTACAAGTCATTATAGAAACTAAGTGGCTGTTCTGATTCTCACAGGTACAGATGTACACTCCACATGTTGGAGAGGAAATGCAGCACGGGTGTGGAGAAGCTGAAGGTTCTGATCGGAGAACACCTGCAGAATGGGATCCCTGCTTCAGACCTCCTAGAGAAGACCTTGTCCTTCTTCACTCTGAGAAGGACCCTCCTGTCACACAACGGCTACTCGAAATGTTCAAGAGACATCCTCCGTCTCTTTCCCACTGCAGATGAAGATGTAGCACCTCTGTGGCTTTAACCTTGACAAGGAAGAGTTGAAAGACTTTCATGAGCTGTTCACATGTGGACTGGATTATTGATTTGAGCCATCTGCCCCCTGATGGCACCCGTGTCTTTATTTTGTTTTGTTTTTTGCGTTTACTTCATGATATGAAAAAGAGATGATTTGTTCATTCTCTGTTAGTTGCAAATCAGTGGATAATTTTGAAATGCAATGCATTGTAAGAAGCAGTTGTACTGCTAAAGGCTTTCTTTAAGAAAGATTAATGTTACATTTATACACCATGTGGCCTACCTAGTATACCTGGGTGAAATCACAATTACTATTTTCCTATTGATAGACAACTTTCTATGTTCTGATGCTGCAAAGTTTTAACAAGCTATTATTAGGTACTACATGGCCTGACTGTCTGAAAAACCAAAGCTGCTTGAAATGAAGCGAGACCTTGGATTTATGCTTAAATGACAGAGTGCTGGACACTCCCACAGAAAGTTGGGCACCTATATAGGGTAATTATTATTATGCCTTATTAAAGGCAAATATGATTTTGTTTTATCTAAACATATTGTTTATTTTTCTTTTGCCTTATTATGGTATTACATACCGATGACGATTTGAAAATATTTTTGTTCACCATTAAAGAAGAAAAACACTTCATGAATATCAGTTGTCTTCTCTGTTTCATTGTTTTATCAATGTATGTCTCTCTTACCAGTCTCTCTTACCAGTGCAACCTTCAAATAACTGGTTATTGTATATTGAGTATTATTGGGTTTATTCTCCAACAATGGGAACACCATTTATCTCTGTTTATGCTCATGTTCCATCACTTGGACAACAACATCCAACATAATATAAACCGTGCAGTTTTAGACACAACACATTTTAATTCAAAATTGGACATTTCTATAATGTGTTACATACCGGTATTTCTATAAATGTGACATAATAGTAATAGCTCAGTGTCATTCTCTAATTATATAATATATGAAATCAAAAGACTACTTACTGGACCACTTCCACTGCAGTCTACTCTAGAATAGAATATGAGGGACATTTTGTTAACATCGAGACAACATTGCCCTCTAGAGGCCAAGGTTTAAAACAACATACAGGAGATCCAGTTTGAGAAACTAAACTTGACCATAACATGACCCAGCTCTTTTGCTCTGCAAAAAGAAGACTAAATTGTGTCTTTTAGTGTTTTTTTTGTTTTCTTTTTCATACTACTAAACAATTACAATAGTCCCAATTCATATTTTCTATTGATTAAGAAGACTAAAATGTTGTTGTTTTTTTTTTTTGTTTTTTTAATTAGCCTTTCCTACCAAGTTGCCGTCGTTTCTTAAACTACTGTAGAATGGAGTGTAGTGTAGTGTACTCACAATATCATTACATGATTTATACAATGTCCTATTTCTTTCTCAAGACAAGTTTTCTTTTCTCTATATGAAGGCCTCCAAATTAACTGATGGTGAACATGCATATGATATGATGAGTTATACAGGGTTTGGTAAATTGGTCTGACCTGTAAAGCAATACCTTGCCAACCTTACAAATCAGCTACAACAAATTATGCAGCACTATTCTATAGCCTGCACATGAATACAATGTGTAAAAAAAAAAAAAAAAAAGCCAGGTCAGGTCAGTTATAGCATGTCCATGCACTCCACAGTCCAACTATTTCACCATAGATGTAATAGTCACTAATAAGGTAGACCTTTATAGGCAGTCTCTCTCTCTCTACTCATTACATACCGTCAGCAACAGCATTGGTTTCAAAGGACGTGAGTGGATTTATGATAGGATGGAACCTGCTAAACTCAAGACTCAAGTGGTTAATGTAGTGTGGAGTCAGTCACGTTTGCAAGACAGCCCAGATCAGGTATGAGGTATTACAGAGCCAGCGTACACAGGGGAGCTCGCAGTCAGCACCATGGAGAGCGACTAGCTTTAGGCAGAGTGATTGTTCTCAATCAGTTTGATTTATCAGCACCTGGCCGCTGCCACCTACCTCAGGTCAGGTGCTGTGCAGCTGATGAGAGTCAGGTAATCACCATGTTTGGTATTTAAGAGCAGACAAACTTACTTTACTGGGTACCTGGCTCTCCTCCGATGCTCCACGTGTGTTCTTCCATGACTTATCAGGACGTGCCCCACTAAAGTGTGCAAAGTTTCACGCCAGTTGTTGCAACTATGCCAGAAATTAGCTGATCTCAGACGGTGAGACTACACCAAAAAATGTGCACATACGCGCGTACTGTCCGTGAAGAGGCTCGCGTATGCGTAAACGCTCCAGGCTACACCAAGGAGGGAGTATATGTGAGGAAGACCAGATAGTCTGTGTACAAAACGCATAGGCGTGCTTAAAAAATAGAACCGATCCTATTTTTAGGGAATGCGTATCCGTGGTTCGCGCTATCCGTACGCCTGGTGTAGCCTGCTGAACTGACATACATTGGATCTATCCAAAACGCACATACGCGCGCGCGCCCCGCATACGCACGTGTGGCGCAACCAAATAGTTGCTGACAATTTAAAAAGTGTGATTTTATATACAGGTGGTGGGTGAGATGTTTTCCTATGTTTTACTATGGGGAAAAGGTTATTTTTGGTGTTCATTCATTATCATTGCAGCAGTGTAATCAGAGTACCAGTATGCACCAGTAGATGGCAGAGTATCACATGAGGACAGAGTGCTTGGGCCAGGTGGAGGTGTCTGAAGTCTCGCGTGATTTCAGCAGTCTGTGAGATTTCAGCTCATTCATTCCAGCACATGCAAACTGTGATGTTGTGTTGTGTGTGTGATACTGAGAGCATTATTATCTGTTTTACAGGTGAGATGAGTACTGGGAATGCATATACTGTAGAGATGATGTTTTGGGGAAGATATATGTTTGGGGAATGTATTAACTGTGTGTAACTCTGATGGGGACTTGTTTAGAGTGAGTTTGCTAGAGTGAGTGGGAGGTAGCCATTAGCAACTAGCATGGGGACTGCTACTAGTAGCTGCAGCAGTGCAGAAGCCATGTTAGGACCTTGAGTGAGGTGTGCTAAGCTGGGCTGGAGTAAGATGGTACTGGGATGTTCTGTGGTGTTAATGATATGGGATATGGTGATATTCTGTAATGTGATGTGACATGTTATATGAATGTTGGATTTATACTACACAGGGAAGTGGGTTATTTTGAAAGAAGACAATGTGAATGTTTTGATTATTGAATATTGAGTAATGGTTATATTTGGATTTTGAATATTGTAATTTTGAGGTTATTGTGATTTAATGAGTCTGTGAGATTTCAGCTCATTCATTCCAGCACATGCATACTGTGATGTTGTTTGTGTGTGTGATATATACTGAGAGAGTATTATCTGTTTTACAGAGAAGACAACTATAAATAAAAACAAATATGTGACACCAGTTGGAAACATCAGTCTATCCTCCTTGGTCCCGTTACATATTTTGGCGAGCCAACCAGCCAGGAGTGATCCAGCCAGTGATTCTACCTGAGAGAGAGACGAACCTGGATCAGCATCATTATTAAAGAAGAAGAATGGAGCAACTAAGGGATGAAGTAAGCAGAGTACTGCTGGCGTTGGAAAAGCCAGAGCTCATCGCCACATGTCTTCAGCTAAAGTGCTCAGAGCCTGCAGGGGGGTTCGAGAAGGAAGCTCGTCGTGCCCTCTTCAGACTGGCTGAGAAGACGCTGGATGAAATGGAGGATGAAGAGGAGAATGAGGCGTTTCAGCAGTACTTGCAGAATGTCCTATTATGGATGAAGAACCTGAAAAAGAAAGAACAGAGTGAGCCAGAGACTGTACCTGATAAACCAAGTGAATTAGATGTCTTGAAAGAGAGATATCGCAAGCTACAAGAGGAACAGAAGGAAGCCCGTCGACAGCTAGAAGAGGAGATCGTCGTCTTGGAGGAGATCGCCGTCGTGGGAGGAGGACAACAACCGACCAAAGACCCAGCGGTGGACACAAAGACTGTCATTATGTCATCACCTTCACTGCCACTGCCTGAAGTGACACTTAGAAGGGAATTTCGTATCTGTGGCCAGATTGGAGAACCAGGCCAAAGAGAGAAAATCTCCTACACCAGCCTAATCAACCAAATAGAAGCTGGGCAGCGTAAGGGTCACTCAGAAACAGAAATAATTGAAGCGGTCACCCGTGCAGTGACTCCAGGCCTACAGCTGAGGGATATGTTGGAGATCAAAAGAGGCTTGACCCTGCCTAAATTAAAAACTTTTCTCAGAGGTCACTACAAAGTCGATTCATCTTCAGATCTGCTACACCGACTAATGAACGTTACACAAGACCCCAAGGAATCAGCCCAAACGTTCCTGTTCCGAGCAATTGAACTAAAGGAGAAGTTACTGTGGAGCTTGAGTAATGAAAATGAAGGTGAGAAGTTTAGCCCTGAACTGATTCAGAGAAAATTCCTTCGCTCTCTGGAAACAGGACTGTATAGTGATGCTGTGAAATTTCAGATTAAGCCTTACCTTTCCAGCCCTAGCGTGACAGATGAAGACTTAATTGAGCGAATAAGTGAGGCTGCCAATCTGGAGCAGGAACGGCAGCACAAATTAAAGAAAACTGTCGTGAGTAAGCCCCCTAGACTCAGTGAAATCCAGACAGAGGTGTCCACCCTTGCCCCCCAACCCCCTTCCAGGAGAGAAACCGAGCCACCAGATGACCGCAGTGACCCCACGAACACAGCTGAGTTCAGAGCCAAAAATAAGAAAAGTCAGGGGCGCAGCACAGAGCAGGATTCCAGCACCAGTCACCTCATAGAAGGACTCAGAGCCGAGCTGCTGGAAATGAAAAAGCTAGTTCTGGAAACAGCAGAGGCTAACAAAAAGACTCAAGCAGACAGAACTTCAGCCTACAACAGGAACAGACCAAGAGGATGCAGAGCCTGTCAGGAGGCTCAGATTGGAGAGTCATGCAGACACTGCTTCAAGTGCGGCCAAGACGGACACCTCTCCAGAGGGTGTCGGCAGAGCAGGGAACAGCAGGGAAACTAGGGAGGGCTGCTGAGCCGGGACTCTCGGTAGCCCATGGACATGAAAGACCACTTAGTCCCACTGAGCATACAGCTGTCACCCAAATAACGTCCCCGTTCCAGAGCCCCATCAACTATCTCTCACCTCGACGCCAAGCCAAACTCCTAGACCTCATCGGTAAGAGATGTACTGTCCATTGTCAATTAGACGGGGTTCTGGTAGAAGCATTATGGGATACGGGTGCTCAGTCTAGTATCATTAATGAGGAATGGAGGAAAGTGAATTTACCCCATCGTGTGGTGAGACCTATTGATGAGCTGTTAGAGTCAGACAGGTTAATTGGGCTCGCAGCAAACCAAACAGAAATACCTTTCCTGGGTTGGGTGGAGGTGGAGTTCAGACTAGGCAAAGATGTAGACCACGTTGAACCACTATTAGTGCCCACCCTAGTGTCAAGTGACCCTAATGTTGCAGAGCAGCCCATAATTGGCTTTAATGTAATAGAGGCTGTGCTAAATGGGGAGGTGATGTCAGAGGCGAGGTCCGCAACCATTCTCCAAGTGAGCAAAGCATTCTCTGTGACCTTCAGATCAGCAAAGTCAATGCTCAAGCTTGTTCAATCCCCAGAAATGAATGAAGAAGTGGGAATTGTTCATACGGGGAAGAAAATAATTAAATTAGCAGCTGGACAAGTCAGTGTTGTCTATGTCAAAGCTAATAGTGGGGCACAGTTTCAAGGTCAAAACCTCCTACTTGTCCCTTGTGAAGAGCCCACACTACCTGAGGGGGTCATGATTGAAGAGGGGTTAGTCAGCATCCCCACCGACGGGTCAATGTATGTGCCGATCCCCATTGCAAATGTCAGCAAGCAGGCCATGACTTTAAATAAACGCACAGTCCTGGGTCACCTCCAGATAGTCAAGACTGCCTATCCAGTTAAAGTGGAACAGATAGAGAGTGATGTCAAAAATGAAGATGGAGGGAGAGATGACTGTAAACAAAGTGACACTGAACAGACGAGTGAACAGAAAAGGGACACCACTAGCAACCAACCAAAAACACAGAAACCAAGCCAGTGGGATCCCCCTGTCAATCATTCCCACCTAACTGATGAACAGAGAGACCTCGTGAAACAGTTACTGAGAGAGGAGTGTCATGCATTTGCCTATGATGAAGATGACATAGGGTGTATTCCCTCCCTGAAACTACACATTAGTCTTCATGACCCCACTCCAGTAAAGAGAACGTACATGTCGGTCCCCAAACCACTTCACAATGAAGTCAAAGAATATATACAAGACTTGCTGAATCGTGGTTGGGTAGTCCAGTCAAGATCCCCATACGCATCACCAGTGGTGTGTGTGAGGAAGAAAGATGGGACATTGAGACTTTGTTGTGATTACAGGGAGCTGAACAGAAAATCTATCCCTGACTGCCATCCAATCCCTCGAATCCAAGATATGCTAGACTCTCTCACAGGCAGCTCTTGGTATTCCACATTGGATCAGGGGAAGGCTTACCACCAGGGGTTCCTCAGCGAGGAAAGCCAACACCTCACAGCCTTCATAACACCCTGGGGCCTTTATCAGTGGACCAGAATCCCCTTCGGTTTGAGTTCAGCCCCCGCTGAGTTCCAGCGTAACATGGAAGAGTGCCTAGTGGGTCTGAGAGACAATATCTGTCAACCGTACCTTGATGATAATCTTGTCCACAGCACTAGCTTTGAAGACCATGTCAACCACATGAGAACTGTGTTACAGAGATATCAAAAACATGGAGTGAAGCTCAGTCCCCGCAAGTGTGATGTGTTCAAGCGAAAGGTCAGATTCCTGGGACGGATGGTTTCGGGTGAGGGCTACACGATGGACCCTGCTGAAGTGGCCCCTGTGCAGGCATTAAAGGAGAGGGTCCATGCTACAGTTTCAGACCTGAGGAGAACAATGGGCTTTTTATCATACTACAGGCCATATATCCCAAACTTCTCCAGACTTGCAAAGCCACTGTACCAGCTGCTCTCGTCACCTCCTGACCAGACATCGCCAGCGGAGTCGAAGTTCAACAGAAAGCGTGGCCCCCAAAGAAATAAAGGTAACCTCCTACCTAACACTCCCATACACTGGACACATAGCCACCAAGAGATACTGAACTCCCTCATAGATAAGCTGATTGAGCCCCCCATTCTTGGCTACCCTGATTTCACCCAGCCATTCACACTGCATTGTGATGCGTCCCAGGAGGGACTGGGTGCAGTGCTTTATCAGAGACAGAACAGTAAAATGGTTGTTATTGGATACGGCTCCAGAACACTATCCCCGCCTGAAAAGAACTATCACATGCACTCAGGGAAGTTAGAGTTCTTAGCACTGAAATGGGCCATTTGTGAGCGTTTCAGAGACTATTTGTATCATGCCCCCCATTTCACAGTATATACGGATAACAATCCCCTGACTTACGTCCTCTCAACAGCGAAGCTTAATGCTACAGGGCATCGCTGGGTCGGTGAGTTGTCAGATTTCAACTTTTCTATAAAGTACCGCCCAGGCAAAAACAATGCTGACGCAGATGGCCTATCCAGTATGCCTGTAGACATAAACAAGCTGATGGAGCAGTGTACAGAGGAGGTTCACCAGGAAGTTATCAGTGCTTCTGTGCAGGGAGTGACAGTGCAAAGAGATACACCTTTCATTTGGGCCATGCCAGTGTCTATGGAGGCCGTGACAGTAGTGAGAGACTCACCCACCCTGAGCAAACCTTTAACTACAGAGCAAATCAGAGAAAGTCAACTGAGAGACCCTGCTATTGGTCGAGTCCTTCATTTCAAAAGTAACAACCAGCAGCCTCCCAACAAGACACTCAAAACTGAGTCAGCTGATGTAAGAGCCTTATTGAGGCAATGGCATAAACTGTATGTTGATGAGAATGGTGTCCTCTATAGAAAAGCCGGTGACAAATGTCAGCTTGTTCTGCCCAGAGAACACCACCCCACTGTGTTTCAGGAGCTCCACCGTGAAATGGGACATCCTGGAGTCGACAGAACGCACTACCTGATCAGAGACCGGTTCTATTGGGCCCGTATGCAGAGTGACATAGACCACTTTGTCACCCAAGTCTGTGAGTGTCTGAAATCTAAAAGACCCCAAAAAGCAACCAGAGCTCCTCTCGTGCCCATTGTGTCGACACGCCCCTTTGAAATAGTGTCTGTCGACTTCCTCCATTTGGAGACCTGCAAACAAGGGTACCAGTATATCCTAGTAGTAATAGATCATTACACCCGTTTCGCACAGGCCTATGCCACCAAGAACAAAAGTGCAAAGACTGTGGTTGACAAATTGTTTAATGATTTCGCCCTTCATTGGGGTTTTCCTGAAAGAATTCACCATGACATGGGTGGCGAGTTCCAGAACCGATTGATGGACCAGCTGCAGAGGTGCAGTGGTGTGAGAGGCTCCCATACAACCTGCTATCACCCAATCGGAAATGGACAGGCAGAACGCTTTAATCGCTCGCTCCTCTCAATGCTACGAACACTCACAGACACAGAAAAAGCAGACTGGAAAAGTTCATTGGACAAGATGATTCATGCATACAACTGCACGCGCAGCGAGGCCACTGGATTCTCCCCCTATTACCTGATCTATGGCCGTTCTCCCCGCCTGCCAATAGACCTGCTTTTCAACATACCACCCACAGAGGGACAAGAGAGCTATGCAGAGTATGTTGAGAACTGGCAAGCCAGAATGAAACAGGCATATGAGATTGCCTCTAAAACCGCAGCCAAGGAATCTGCTCGGGGCAAAACGGGATATGACAAAAGAGTTCATGGAGTCAACCTTGAACCCGGTGGACGAGTGCTTGTCCGTAATCTGTCAGAAAGAGGTGGTCCGGGCAAGCTACATTCCTATTGGGAAAACCGAGTCCATGTGGTGGTGAAAAGAAGGAGCAGTGACAGCCCTGTTTATGAGGTGGTACCCGAGGGAGGTGGTAAATGTCGAGTGCTGCACAGAAACCTCCTTCTCCCATGCGACAGCTTACCCCTAAGTCACCCTGAAACAGAAACAGACACAGAGCAGAAAAGAGTCAGCCCCACACAGAGAAGAAAAAGGCGACAAAAGACTGATAAACAAATTGAATGCTCTGACAGCGAAAGCAGTGATGATGGTGAGCTTGTGTGCCGTTTCCCTAATCACCAGCAACAGAGCCAAAGAACTGTAAACCTGAACCCTGAGGCAGAGCCCTTCGTGCCAGAGATAGAATATCAAGAGGAAGAACCAGCACCGCCGGACGTAGGAGAAGACATCGTTGACTACACACCAGCAGAGGACGGAGATGACAACGCTTCAGAGCCTGAAGATCGTCTGCCAGAATCATCAGAGCATCCAACGTCGGAGGAAGATGAACCTGCATCATCACCAGTGAGTGCCCACCCACAGAGGGAGAGACGTCGCCCGAGAATGCTGACCTACGGGACCCTGGGTGAGCCATCGGTGGTCGAGGTTGGAGTTGATGACCTGCGTGTGAGTATGCCTTCAGCCTACGAGAGACTGTGGCGACCTTGGACCATGCCAGACATTGAGGTAACATAGACATTAATAGACACTTTGAGTGACATTTGATATTGCCTGATTGGAGACTAGAAGAGACACTTGAAAAGAAGAACATTTAATGAAAAGAAAGCGTACATTTTTCAGAAACGGTGACAGAGACACTGAATACTTTTGCGAATACTGAAAGGTAACGATATTACCTGAGAAGCATAATGTACTGATCCTGTAAACTGAAAATAATGGTGACAGACTAAAAGAAATGAGTGGCCGAAATATGAGTTCTGTTACACTGGGTATTTGTCTGAAAAGATAAAGAGGTTTACTGAAATTTAAACTGTATGAGGTATAAATGTGGTCTGATTACAAGGTACAAAGTGATTCATGAACATTACTGTCTGAAGTACAGGATATGTTAATTTCCATGTCATATACCAGGTCCAGATCGACATCATATGGGATTTCAGAGGGAAAAGTCAATGTGTGAAGTAGAGATGCCTTCTGAACTAAATGTCTGGAGACATTTAAGTTTGAGGGGGAGAGTGTGGCGCAACCAAATAGTTGCTGACAATTTAAAAAGTGTGATTTTATATACAGGTGGTGGGTGAGATGTTTTCCTATGTTTTACTATGGGGAAAAGGTTATTTTTGGTGTTCATTCATTATCATTGCAGCAGTGTAATCAGAGTACCAGTATGCACCAGTAGATGGCAGAGTATCACATGAGGACAGAGTGCTTGGGCCAGGTGGAGGTGTCTGAAGTCTCGCGTGATTTCAGCAGTCTGTGAGATTTCAGCTCATTCATTCCAGCACATGCAAACTGTGATGTTGTGTTGTGTGTGTGATACTGAGAGCATTATTATCTGTTTTACAGGTGAGATGAGTACTGGGAATGCATATACTGTAGAGATGATGTTTTGGGGAAGATATATGTTTGGGGAATGTATTAACTGTGTGTAACTCTGATGGGGACTTGTTTAGAGTGAGTTTGCTAGAGTGAGTGGGAGGTAGCCATTAGCAACTAGCATGGGGACTGCTACTAGTAGCTGCAGCAGTGCAGAAGCCATGTTAGGACCTTGAGTGAGGTGTGCTAAGCTGGGCTGGAGTAAGATGGTACTGGGATGTTCTGTGGTGTTAATGATATGGGATATGGTGATATTCTGTAATGTGATGTGACATGTTATATGAATGTTGGATTTATACTACACAGGGAAGTGGGTTATTTTGAAAGAAGACAATGTGAATGTTTTGATTATTGAATATTGAGTAATGGTTATATTTGGATTTTGAATATTGTAATTTTGAGGTTATTGTGATTTAATGAGTCTGTGAGATTTCAGCTCATTCATTCCAGCACATGCATACTGTGATGTTGTTTGTGTGTGTGATATATACTGAGAGAGTATTATCTGTTTTACAGAGAAGACAACTATAAATAAAAACAAATATGTGACACCAGTTGGAAACATCAGTCTATCCTCCTTGGTCCCGTTACACACGCATACGCACTGACGCGCGCGAAACGGCTTGGTGTAGTCCCACCGGTGGGACTACACCAAAAAATGCGCTCATACGCGCGTACTGTCCGTGAAGACGCTCGCGTATGCGTAAACGCTCCAGGCTACACCAAGGAGGGGATATATGTGAGGAAGACCAGATAGTCTGTGTACAAAACGCATACGCCTGCTTAAAAAATAGAACCGATCCTATTTTTAGGGAATGCGTATCCGTGGTTCGCGCTATCCGTACGCCTGGTGTAGCCGGCTGAATTAATATAGCCTGACACTTCAGTCCGCACATCACCCCCCCCTGCTGGTGGGTGGTTTGTAGTGTCTCTCCCCCCACGTAGTGTGGTGTTGAGATGTCGGACGCTAGCAGTCAGGCAAGAATTAATATGTATTGGATCTATCCAAAACGCGCATACACGCGCGCGCCCCGCATACGCACGCATACGCACTGACGTGCGCGAAACGGCTTGGTGTAGTCCCACCGACACAAGCACGTACACGCGTGGACGCAGGGCCGTGCTTAGCGATTTGGAGGCCCCAGGCAAACCCCAGTTTGAGGCCCCTGGGTCGGGAGCCATATGCGGGTCGCGGACCCATTTCTAGGGGTCGCGAATAAATACTCCCTTATGTTTTGTTTCCTATATTTTAGCTTTTAATTATTTGAAAAAATATATATATTTTTAATAACACAAGTTTAATAGCCTATAAACTCTAGCACTTTTTCAAAAGAATTCCAGAGAAAATAATAAGAGGAGGAGGGAGAAAACAGGGGTTGGGTGTATTACTCAGGGACACTGCAACACATTGCTAACCTGGCCTGGAATCGTACCTGTGACAACCAGGGATCTGGTTCCCTTGGCAGGCTCACTAACCACTCAGCTATGGATGGCCACAATGTTTGACATATAGAAGATAAATCATGAGCTTCAACTTCTCTCACCAGAAGCAACTTACACAGGACAGGTAAAGTAATACGAATAAGAATACTGAGTTAAACATTTAGGGTCAGACCCTTTGTGAGAGCACCACTGAGGTGTTATAGGTGCCAAGAATATGGACATGTCGCAACCGTATGTGGGGGAAACAGAAGGTGTGGGAAGGACAGCTGCTGTGAGGAGAAGTGCAAAGAAGAACGAGCAAGATGTGTGCATTGTAGTGGTGAACATTATGCGGGTGCAGCAGAATGCCCAAGGAAAGTGCAGGAGACAAAGGTGAGCAGAGTAAGAGAAGAAGCGAGGGGACAAGTGTCATATGCTGAAGCAGTGAGGAGATTGGAAGAGAGCGCTAGAGTAACAACAGCACAAGCAGAAGTGGAGAGAACAGAAAGAAAGGCAGACGAAATGAACCTGAACATCACCGTGGATAAGAAGAAATTCTTAGCATTCATTGCAATGGTCATCAACTGCGCAGCGGACATTAAAGCAAAATCGGAGAGAATTAAAATGGTGCTGGATGCAGCTAAGAGGTTTCTTAATGTGGAGGATGTGACGGGGGAAGATTTAGACATTACACTGAGGGAAGGCTTCGCGCCTACTCAGACGAGGGATTCTGAATGAGACTGAGATACTGTGGGGAACGGGGGAACACGGTGGAGTGTAATGGACATTATATTAAAGTTTGAAATGATATGTAGATTAAAAAAAAAAAAAAGTTATATACTCCCGAACTGTGGGGGGCAGTAATACGCAATAGCGTCAACACTGCCGGAAATACCATTAGAAGAAGAAGAAGAAGAGTTAAACATTACATTACATGACCATGTTAACAGCCTTTTGTTAAGGGCCCTTTTACTATTTATATATGAGGGTATTGAGAGCTTGAGTTTGAGAGCTGGTGGGGCACCAAATGAATTTGGGGGCCCTCAAAACGTTAAATATAAATACAGTATAAATCTTGTTTATATTTTTAAGGAGACTAAAGTAACTTGTGACATTAAAGCTCTTTTCAGATAATCAGAGCCCATTGTTGCAGCGACAGGCCAACTTCTTTCAGGTGGTAATTAGCTGCATGTCTGTGGCAGAAATGTCATCTAAGGATGGTTGCTTCATGTTAAATAACACACTTCAGCTCAAGTTTCATACACTATTAAACCTATGAATTGAATCAGTGTTATTACTTATAGTGTTTTAAAAAAACGTAATTATAATAAGAATAAGAATAACTTTTAAGTGCATGTTTTGCAGTGGTTTTCAAAGACAAAGTTTGTCTCACAGGACAGTCAGTGGGTTAAGGCTATACATATCCATTCAAAGTTAAACACATACATTACATGACTATGTTAAGGGCCTTTTTACTGTTTATTTATATTTGACGATAACTCATGGAGCCCCCTGGGTGTTTCTGTTTGAGAGATTGAGAGGCCCCAAATGGATATATTTGGGCCCCTCAAAATGTTAAATATAAATAAACAGTATACAAACTATGCGTGCCATCTTTAAGAAGCCCCAGTAAACCCTGTGAAAGTATTTCAAGTTAAACATCACATTTCATGTTAAGGCCCTTTTTACCCTTCTTTTATATTGATCTCATCCCGGGCCCCACTTCAAACTATCTGGGGCCCCCAAAATGAAATGGAATTGATACACATATATTATATGTATATATAAATATGGGGGCCCTCAAAACTTTTTTTAAATATAAATATATACACACACTTTAGAAATAATGTATCCATTCCCTGCATCGATCCTTCTTAAAGTTAAAGTAATGTACGTGACATCACAGAACAGACACAAAAGAACCGCTTGGGTAATCAGGACCATTGTTCTCTGGTCACACCTTTGAGAGCCACGCTCTTTTCAGATTCTAATGAGCTAATGTTAACCCTCACCCTCACTTCAACTGTTCTCTGTCTCACAGTTGAGAGCTCAACTGGGGCCCCCTGATGGCCATGTTGGTTAAAAAATAAAATAATAATAATAATCTCATGAGGCCCCCAGGCTGTGAGGGGGCCCCAGGCGGCTGCCTATTTTGCCTGTATGGTAAGCACGGCCCTGCGTGGACGGACACGTGCACACACGCGCACGGGTGGTCGGTCGGACACATGTGCACACACACACACACACACACACACACACACACACACACACACACACACACACACACACACACACACACACACAGGGATGGACAGACAGGGGTGAAAACAGCCGTACAGCCTTAATTGTTTGAGAAGACACACTTCTATTATCCCAATGACAGCAGTCAATAGACAAAGTGTGGGAAACCAGAGAAACCTCACTCAGATCTAGACCTCTACCCTGGGGGAGTCAGAGGTTGATGGGGGGACACTGATAGACAGACAGACAGACAGACAGACAGACAGACAGACAGACAGACCTTTATTGATTTCATGGGGGAAATTCAGGTGTCCTAGCAGCACCTCAGTAAGCATGAAACATGCAGGACAGGTAAGAGTAGAGGGATAGATCTACGGCTATGAGGTTAAAAGCTTGATGGTTTGATCTTTCTTTGTGTAAAAGTAAACGCCTTGTTTTGTTTGTTTGTTCGATTTTAACAAGGCACATGGCTATTGTTCAGTGGAAAGTTCTTTGAACATTGATTGTGGAAGAACTCACCCAGTTCAATGTCTTTAGCATCCTCAACCCCACCAGCACCTGACTATTCTCAGAGGGGAATTGGCACACATCAGGAAGGAGCAGTCTCAAACCCCCTGTCTCATGTTTAATAATGAAACAATAATCAAGGAATTCAAGGGGAATCTGTGTTTTGCAGTAGGCTATGTAACTTGTCATTATAACAAAACATAGATATAGAAAGATTCATGTGGACATTATGTAATATTTGCTATAGTTTATTGTTAGAAACGTATTATTATATTGACAATGGTGGTAAAATCCACAGTTTAAAGCCAATGAGATCCTTTTCTTCCAGATGGTATGTGACGTCAGGTTCAGTCTCAGCAACACAGAGCTAAGAGCCGTCACTAAAGGTCCATTCAAAGTCCTTTTGTAGTGCATTGACCAGAGCAAACAGCACTGTGTGGGAAACTCTCTACTCACATGACTTGCAGCCAACAGACAGGAGAAACATCTGTTTCATCTGAACACCATAACTTGTGTCATTTAACATGAATTTTGATTGTTCGTCAAAGACAAGAAGCAACCTCGCCCTAAAGGGCGCTTGCACACATCTGCCTGGCAGACTGCAGACTGCTGGGCGAGCGCTGGGGCTTACATGGCATCAACTTTGACCAAAATAATGCACAGACCTGGTTGGTTGTTGGACAAAATGTGGCCATATTTTCCCATACATGGAGATGACATCTGACATCATAGATGTTTGTTGACACAATATGTCCATATGGGTCTTCCCAGATATGGGCTTAATATTGATGACATCAGGGATCTCCATATATGGGCATAAAAGGAAGAAGGATGGAATTAATTAGCAAGTGTGATTCATGTTGCGGTTGGTTGTTTAATTTGGACAAAATGAGGCCAACGTGTGGCCATATTTTCCCAAATATGGATATGACGTGAGACTGACCCAACAGGTTAGCTATATCCTTCTGCTGACAAGTAGGTCAGGAGTGGCTTATTGTCGGTATCAGCCAGTAACACGCGGGAGTCTGTCCCCGTTACAATGGACTAGACCCCTGGGAGATGGACTGCTGAGGTGGAGCGCCACACCTACCATCAGCTCCCAGTACTTGCCGCACGACTTGTCAAGCCGAGCTACTCATACGCTGAGTTGGCAGTGCCCGGAATCGAACCCATGACCTTGCGGTACAAAGGCGAGAGCTCTACCGACTGAGCTACCCGGGCACTGCTGAGCTGGGATGATATTGATGAAATCAGGGATCTCCATATATGGGCATAAAAGGGACAAGGACGGAATTAATTTGCAACATCATTGTGAGCATCAACAGGTAAGTATATCCTTCGGCTGAGCTGGAGGTGTCACCCATTTATCAGCTTTAATTTTTGTTCCATTTAGAATTTGTCTGCTCTCTCCTATAGCTAAAATCATATTTTTACTATATCATTTGCTTATTAAATTCACAGAATTATTTGTATTGTTAACACTAAACCTTTAGTAAAGTGTAGGCTATTTATGTTATATGGCCTATTAAACTAGGATAATGTAATCTTGTTAGTCGTTATTAGTATTATTCATTATTGTCTGTAGCCTAAATTCATTAGCCCATGCTCTAAACCACTGGTTCCCAAACACTGGGTCAGGAACCATTTTTATGGGTACCTTAGTTTTTGTTTCCTACATTTTGTTTGGTCAGTTTGTTAATTTTTATTATTTATTAATGTTTAATCCCATGATTTTGTAACCCATTTTTCACCCGATGTCAAATATCTAATGTAATCCCGAGCGCTACACTCCCTCTGCCAACCTGGGGAGACAACGGACGGACCTCATGCTTCCTTCTATGCATGAGGAGTCCAAGTCACTTCTTTTCACCTGACGGGGGAGTTTCCTCGGTTGGACGTTGCGCGTGGAAGGAACACATTATTCCAACCAGTTCCTTTACCCTCCATCAGACTGACCAGGGGGATGCAGTATAGAGACCAGGATTACTGCTTGTTTTTTGTGAGGATACCTACCCTAGGAGACACGGGGAGAACATGCAAACTCCACACAGAAAGGCCCTTTTGCGTGTGTGTAATCTCAGTGTTCATGTCAAGGTGTGGGTTTGTCCATATCTTTTGAAATATAGGCTAATGTCCATGTATTTGCTAGAGAATCACAATGTTTACTTATTTATATCCATGATCCAAGATTTTTCCCTTAAAAAGATGCACTATTGACACATTTCACACAGATTTAATTTATTTGCAAAATAATTACTATATCGATTTTAAATCATTGAATCGAATCGTATCGTATCGCAATGAATGAACCAATATCGTCCATGTATCGTATCCTCAACCATGTATCGTGTCATATCGTATCGTTGTTAAAATGTATCGTTACACCCCTACTAAATGCACATGCTGGGCAAATATAAATAATTCAATCAATACCGTATGCAATATATTTAGCAAAATAGATTAAATGTACAAAGTAGAGCGAAAGATAAGTAACAGAGCACATCTTCGTTACAGACAGGGGTCATTGATTGTGAACTGTTTGTGTTGGGATGTTAGCATTAAGCTACAGGCACACGTCTATTGTTCAGTGAGAGCTCTGTCAATGAGCAAAGTGTGGGAAAACTCTGGAGAGCAGAGTCCCAGTTCAGTGTCTTTAGCATCCTCAACCCCACCAGCCCCCGACTATTCTCAGAGGGGATGGGCACACTCAAACCCCCACCCTCATGTTTAATATTGAAAAATGTATCAAGGAATTCAAGGGTAGGCGATTTTTCATTCACAATATAACATGTTACACGATATTACACACAATATTTGTACATTTGTGACTTTGTCCATGATTCTTGAAATCCTCAAAATGACCAAATGAGGTATTTTCCCTCCAGATGGTTTGTGACGTCAGGTTCTGTCTCAACAACACAGAGCTAAACAGCCGTCAGTCACTAAAGGTCCATTCAAAGTCCTTTTGTAGTGCATTGACCACAGCACACAGCACGTTAGTGTGGGAAACTCTGAGCAACTCTCTACTCATGACTCATTGCAGCCAACAGGCAGGAGAAACATCTGCTTCCTCTGAACACCATAACTTGTCATGTTTTGATACATGAAAAATATATATTGGAACATGTTCTTTCTTCAAGCAACAAGTTTTTTAAGTTATTTTTGTGCGGATTAAACCTAAGTAAAGCATACCAAATTTTAGGAAAACAATAGGCATATTTGGATAAGTTGTTTAAATTAATAAAGCCTCAGTGTTATGGACTAAGATTGTACATGAGGAAAAAGGGTGCTTCGTCAGACGCCATTTTGGAATTGTAAATAAATCCCTGTTCATGTAACGTTTTAAAATAAAGTATACTAATAGTATATTAGTTATATTAAAGTATAACTAATTTAATCAACCATTTGGTAATTACATGAAGTTATTTGTTTTCGCATCACTGATATGGATCACATTTAAAAACAATATTCAACAATATTCTTTTATGATTTATACTTCAAATATTTAAATGTATTTTTATTTGATGAGTGATCAGTCATGTCAGTATCACACGTGTAATGGGATAATTAGTGTGCATTCTACCTGTACCATGATAATGATATACAATATGTTTGATACTGGATACTGTAGTGCCAGATATACACGTATAATAGTGAGCATAATATATAGATTATGTTACACCATTAGCCTAATGATCGTTATCTGTCTCCCACGTGTGTGATGTAATGAGGAGCGTGTGCTCAGTCAAAATCATTGATCTCAACATCAGGCAGCAGATCTGTTCTCTTTACAGGGTCACCACGTTCCCAGATTCACACAAAGTCTCTCTCCCGTCCTCCACCTGTTCCCCTGAGATCTAACCATTGTCCCTCAGCAGTAAGAGCACTGAGCATGTGGCAACACCACACTCCGCATTGTCCATCCTGGTTCTCTGATTGGCTAAGACTGTGAGAAAGTCCAACCAGACCCAGACCCACACATTCATATGTAGATTGGGGACTATAAATAGGAGGGATGAAGCCAGCAGAGATCAGATTCTCTACAGAGACCTCTACTCTACAGCACAGAGATCAGCCATGGCTCCTACAATCACTTCACCATTCACCTCTTCTAATGAGCTCCTGACACTGAACCACAAGGTAAATTGAAGATTCAACTTCAAGGACACTTAATTGTAATTCCTAAAATGTTTGTACTTATTCAAGGCTACATTGTTCTTCAGAATTAATGTGTTAATTAATGATGCCCTTCTTCTTTCTGCAGATAAGAAAACCATTGGTGGAGAAGTTGCGCAGAGAGCGGATCAACAGCAGCATTGAGCAGCTCAAGTCTCTCCTGGGTCCAGAGATCCTCAAACAACAGAATGACTCCAAGCTGGAGAAAGCAGACATCCTGGAGATGACAGTTTGCTTCCTGACACGACTGCAGCAGTATCAACCTGTCAACTCAGCACCTGTCAATCAGGGATACTCCAGGTGTGTCCAAGAGGTGGTGCACTTCCTGTCCAAGGATGAGGTGAAGATACAGTCCCAGAGAAGACTGCTGGACCACTTCCAGAACCTGCAGTCATCCTCTGACAAGAACATGAAGGAGACTTGTTTACCTCAGCTGAGGTCTCCAGTTCAGTCCAGCATCACAGAGAAGAATCCAGTCAACATCGCCCTCTGGAGGCCCTGGTAGAAAACAACAGACTGGAATTCCAACCTGACCAACTGAGTTGACCATATTGGTCCAATATTACTATACCAGAACTGAAAATGCAATTTTGGAAGAATTGTTTTAATTTATTTTTTCTGTATTTGAAAAGTCTTTTATGAACTACTTTTTAAGTTTGATATTTAGAATGCCATGGTCTGCAGACAACTCACCAATGTTTCTTTCATACTAAACTATGACAATACTTTGGCATGAACACCATGCATGTTGCATGAATGAAAAGACACATCAGAATAATCTGATATTACTGTCAACTCCAAGCGATGTATTTGATCAAATTGATCTAAAAACTCGTATTTTCCCCCATTGTGGACTATTATATTATTATCAAATCTAAGTGATTAATTAAGCCTAATCTGTTGTAAGATCAATATGTTTAATTCTTTTTTTAAAGGGATATTTAACATATTTTACTGTCATAATTTTCTAGTGACACTAATATTTTCATAATGATGTAAATCTTATGAATGTCCTTGACCGAACTGGTTGTGTAACTATTTCCATCACTCTGTGATTAACAAAACATGATCTATTTTAAGATCTTATTTCTTTCATTTGACTTTTTTGTCAAATTATGGTTCTCTGACTTTGAACCAACTACTGTGAATTGGAAAGTAATGTATTGTTTACCTACAATGCTGTTCATTTACAATTATGTCTCTCATAGAGACTGAGTTCTCGTTTTAAACCCTCTACTCTTTTTGAGTACAGTGTCTTGGAGAAATATCCAACTTATTCTAATGTCTAAAATATGCTTTTGTTTTAAAGGGGATGATTAAAATCATACTGTCACCATTTTCTAGTGACACTTTATATTTTCATAATGATGTAAATCATATGAATGTCATTGACCGAACTGGTTGTTTAACTATTTTCATCACTCTGTGATTAGAAAGACTTGGTCTATTTTAAGATCTTATTTCTTTCATTTGACTTTTTTGTTTTTTGTGCAAATTATGGTTCTCTGACTCTGAACCAACTACTGTGAAATGGAAAGTAATGTATTGTTTACCTACAATGCTGTTCATTATGTCTCTCATAGAGACTGAGTTCTCATTGTAAACCCTCTACTCTTTTTGAGTAAGTACAGCATCTTGGAGAAATATCCAACTTATTGCTCTGATGTGTCATCACTTATATCTCCCTTTGGGTGAGGAATGTATACCTGATGTGACTCATTGAGTCTTGTTTTATATTAAAAAAAAAACACAAACTGACAAAATGTTTCCCTTTGTCTTTTTCTCTATTCATTGATGAATACCTCAAAGTTAAATCTGTGTTACAATAGCAAATGTCAACATCAATAGGCTTTCGATATGATTCTCTGACTTTATATCAGTCCATTAAATGTATGGCTATTGGCTACAGATACCAGTGAAGATCTAAAGACATGGAAGAGAGTTTGGCAATTAGATCTCTATGAAATGGGAATCTATAAAATTGCTTGGCTTATGGTAGCTACAAATTAAAACAGCTAACTCATTCATGCAGCACTATTTTACAAAATCATAGTTTGTCTTAAATCATTTTTAAGTGTCATTTCTTTTTTTAATGTCTTAAGATTCCAGTAGTTTCAAGAAAATCGACTTGAGTCCAACATTGTTGCTGCTACTGTTTCTCTCCTAAATGATGACGTCACATTGTAACTAATGTGATGTATGAATAAGACACACTTCTATTGTCTTTCCATTGACCTCGGTCAATAGACAGAGTGTGGGAAATCAGAGAAACCTCACTCACAGAGGACAATCCATCCTGAACCAGCCCCAACCAACACACATGTATTTCCATAAACACAGAATCAATTTGATTATTATTTGTATGGGCCATACATTACTGGCCAATCCAAAAGAGCAAAATATATCAAAAGCTGAAAAGTGATAAGTCGTACAAGTTTGTTATCATCGTGTGGATACCGTCAATACTTTTTGATTGTTTTTTATACAACAATTACATTTGGGGGGGAGGGGGGGCTGCTGGTGTTGGGATACATTACACATAACTAGCACACGTCTATTGTTCAGTGAGAGCTCTGTCAATGAACAGAGTGTGGGAAAGCTCTGGAGAGCAGAGTCCCAGTTCAATGTGTTTAGCATCCTCAACCCCACCAGCACCCGACTATTCTCAGAGGGGAATTGGCACACTTCAGGAAGGAGCTGTCGCAAACCATCCTCATGTTTAATAATGAAGGGGAGTCTGTGTTTTGCAGTATGTTACGTACTTAATAGAATTTAGGCGACTTTGTGTTTACCATTTACAATTTAGGCCTTTAGCAGCCGCTCTTAATTCAGAGCGAATTTTACATCAAATGCATGGAAATAGTAATCTATGATTATAGGTAAACCAAGAACCTGTCATCAGTCTAAGTACAATATCAAAAAATAAATAATCTGTACATTGAAACTATACACACTCTTTATAACCGAAACCTACAAAATAAAGCCTAGCTATAGAATGATTTGTGTGGACGTCTGTAATACGTCTGTAATAAAGCAACTTCTTTTTTACAATGTTAATGATATCAATGATTCCCTCCAGATGGTATGTGACGTCAGGTTCAGTCTCAGCAACACAGAGCTAACAGCCGTCACTAAAGGTCCATTCAAAGTCCTTTTGTAGTGCATTGACCAGAGCACACAGGACTTGGTGTGGGAAACTCTGACCAACTCTCTACTCACATGACTTCCAGCCAACAGACAGGAGAAACATCTGTTTCTTCCGAACACCAGAACTTGTGTCATTTAACAATCAATTTAGATTTTTCGTCAAAGACACATTTTAAGATAACATTCACGTGTTGTATTTCATGAAATCAATCTACACATTTTTAAATTATTTGAATTTTTGTCTATACAAAGGCTATACAGTTTTAGACAGCATGCCAGCTAGATTTGTGAAAGATTGAGCTCCTGTGATTGCTAAACATCTTACTCATATTATCGATTCATTATCGAGTCTAGCATTATGCCTGATGAGTTGAAGATGGCTTAAGTAGTTCCGCTGTATAAAAGCAAGAGCAAATCATAGGCAGGAAACTATTGGGCATGTGTCTGTCCTTCCTTAGTACTAGTAAGACGCCTCAGGGCGACATGCAACCTCGCCCTAAAACAATGTTATGTCAAAACATTCCCAGGTATGTCCTTAAAGGGGAAGACCACCCATTTTCAATATTGAACTATGTCATTAATATACCTTAGAGGAGTTGTGTGGAAATAAAGAAAAAGTTCCCCCTCTTCTGTGTTTCCTAGAACTGGAGGATTGATTTTGGGGTTTGTATTGCAAATCACAACTTAAAGACATCACACCGTTGTACTTTACA
Source organism: Nannobrachium achirus (assembly GCF_963921795.1). Classification (NCBI taxonomy): domain Eukaryota; kingdom Metazoa; phylum Chordata; class Actinopteri; order Myctophiformes; family Myctophidae; genus Nannobrachium; species Nannobrachium achirus. The sequence goes on along the minus strand of NC_137815.1, from coordinate 52,902,287 downwards.
ATACAAACCCCAAAATCAATCCTCCAGTTCTAGGCAACACAGAAGAGGGGGAACTTTTTGGAGTGGTGAAAGCACTCCCAATAGACAGGTATATCCGTGGGTATGTCCGTGGGTGGGTGGGTGGCTGGGTGGCTGGGTGGCTGGCTGGCCGTGTCCGTAGCCTGGCAATACCTTGAGTGGCCACACACAACACACTAGTTAAAGGAGGGGCGCTGTTTTGTGCAGGCCAGGCACACTCAACACACACACACACATACACGCAGGCACGCACGCACGCACGCACGTACGCACGCACGCTGCTCAGATTCACCACTCCACTTCGAACCGAGGTTTGATTTTTTTTGAGCGGTGGTAAACCACTCCATAGAGTTATGTGTCTGTAGCCACTTTTCCTCAGCGTTTTGCCATAGCAATGTGTTTTCCTCAGCGTTTTGCCATAGCAATATGTGTGTGTGTAACCATATTACATCACCAATTACATCCTAGACATATCTGTAGCCACTTTTCCTCAGTGTTTCACTTAATCTTGGCGAAACAGAGTCTTGTTCGCCCCAAAGAAACGCCTTCAGAAGGCGAATAAGATTAATGTTGTTTGTCAGGGAGGACATTCCAACTCAAGTGATCTAAAAAATGTGAAAATAAACGTAGATTTCCGTACAAAAATACCAGAAAATTATTTTTAATTAATTTAACATTGGTGACATATTCTTATTGTTTCCACATTCCAGATTCCACTTTATTGTCACATCACAAGTTTAGGTGTAAAAGATGCCTAAATTTTTCAATTTCAAGTTATAAAGAATTAAGAACAAAAGAAACAAGGAAACAAATGTGAAATAATAACAATGTCATATATTGTACTGTAAGGTGCATGGCTAAAATAGCAACAATTGGGGCAGAAATTCTCATTCAAGTATAGCTTTCTCATGCAAGTGTATACATTCAGTAAAAAGATATAAACAAAAAGTCAAATGTGATATAAACAAAAAGTCAAATGTGCCTACTACTGTACAGTTTTGCATTGTTCAGTAAATTGTGTGGATTATTCCTTGTTACACCATTATGATGATGAGCGTGTGCTCAGTCTAAAGTCATTGATCACAACATCAGGCAGCAGATCTTGCTCTCTTTACAGGGTCACCACTTTCCCAGATTCACACAAAGTCTCTCTCCATAAGCCCACAGTCGTCCACCTGTTCCCCTGAGATCTAACCATTGTCCCTCAGCAGTAAGAGCACTGAGCATGTGGCAACACCACACTCCTCATTGTCCATCCTGGTTCTCTGATTGGCTGAGACTGTGAGAAAGTCCAACTAGACCCAGACCCACACATTCATATGGAGATGGCGGACTATAAATAGGAGGGAAGAAGCCACAAGAGATCAGATTCTCTACAGAGACCTCTACTCTGCAGCACAGAGATCAGCCATGGCTCCTACAATCACTTCACCATTCACCTCTTCTAAGGAGCTCTTGACTCTGAACCACAAGGTAAATTGAAGACTGAACTGAATGGACATTTAAATATTGTTCGTAATTGGCTGTACTTATTCAAATGTACGTTATTTTTTGGAATATGTTTATTAATGATGTATTTCTTCTTTCTGCAGATAAGAAAACCATTGGTGGAGAAGTTGCGCAGAGAGCGAATCAACAGCAGCATTGAGCAGCTCAAGTCTCTCCTGGGTCCAGACAGAGATCCTCAAACAACAGAATGACTCCAAGCTGGAGAAAGCAGACATCCTGGAGATGACAGTTTGCTTCCTGACACGACTGCAGCAGTATCAACCTGTCAACTCAGCACCTGTCAATCAGGGATACTCCAGGTGTGTCCAAGAGGTGGTGCACTTCCTGTCCAAGGATGAGGTGAAGATACAGTCTCAGAGAAGACTGCTGGACCACTTCCAGAACCTGCAGTCATCCTCTGACAAGAACATGAAGGAGACTTGTTTGCCTCAGCTGAGGTCTCCAGTTCAGTCCAGCATCACCAAAGAGAAGATTCCAGTCAACATCGCCCTCTGGAGGCCCTGGTAATAATCTACAGACTGGAATTCCAACCTGACCATCTGAGTTGACCATATTGGTCCAAGATTACTATAGGCCTAACAGAACTGAAAAATGCTATAGGCCTAATGAAAGAATGTTTTACTTGTTTACTTTTCTGTGTTTGAATAACTTTTTATTACCCACACATTTTTGTTTGATATTTAGAATGCCATCGTCTGCAGAAAATTGTGTATTGTCTTTCAGGCTAAACTCTGACAGGACTTTGGCATGAACACCATGCATGTTGCATGAATAACCTGATACATCAGAATAATCTGATATTACTGCATTATCTCCAAGCCTAGCTCTTGTAATGCTGTGCCTTTTTTCCACTGCTAGGATTCTTTTCTTTCTTTCTTTTTTTTTACTTGATCGTTATAGATCAAATTGATCTATAAGAACTTTACTGTCCTTATGGAAATGTTTCCATTGTGGAATAGATATAATACTCTAATCTAAGTGATTAAATTACACTGGTCTGTTGTAAGATCTGTGTCTAAGTTATCCTTTTGTTTTAAAAGGGATAATCAAAATCATGTACTGTCACCATTTTCTAGTGACAGTTTTCATAATGATGTAAATCTTATGAATGCCATTGACCGAACTGGTCATTTAACATTTTGTTATCACTCTGTGATTAGCGACACCTGATCTATTTTAAGATCTTATTTGCCTTTTTGAGCAGTGCTAACCGCTAATACAGTGGTTCTCAAAGTGGATTCCAGGGACTCTGTGGGTTCCTTTATGGGGGTCTAAATTGACCCACAAGTCTGTAAACTCTGACAATGTACAAATGGAACCAAATGGACCCGTTAGCGTCCATTTGGTTCCATTTGTATTTTGTATTTGTTGAGACCTTGACATTTGAATGTTTGAGAAACACTGTGATAATACATCTGGCTTTCTCTGTATGTATGTATGTACAGTATGTATGTATGTCCGTTCCACACTTGGCTTATTGGCCAAGCTTTGCGGAACGCTTAATGAAATTAACACATACAATGCAGAACCGCTCACTTCACATTATGCAGGGTATTATGGTTCTCTGACTCTCAACAGACTACTGTGGAATGGAAAGTAATGTTTACCCACAATGCTTTTCATTTAATATGTCTTATGTCTCTCTATTTGAGTACAGTGTCTATGTGATTAATTAAGACTGATCTGTTTTAAGATCAATATGTTTAATCTGTCCTTTTTTAAGGGATACTGTCACCATTTTCTAGTGACACTAATATTTTCATAATGATGTAAATCTTATGAATGTCCTTGACCGAACTGATTGCTAACTTTTTGTCATCACTCTGTGATTAGAAAAACATGATCTATTTTAAGATCTTATTTCTTTCATTTGTATAGTTTTACAAAGTGCAAAGTATTGTGGTTCTCTGACTCTAAACAGACTACTGTGGATTGGAAAGTGATGTTTACCCACAATGCTGTTCATTGTAAATCCTCTTCTACTCTATTTGAGTACAGTGTCTTGGAGAAATATCCAACTTATTGTTGTGATGTGTCATCACTTCTATCTTTATTCAGGTGAGGAATTTATACCTGTGTGACTCATTGAGGCTATTTCAATAAACAAACACAAACTGACATCTTTTTTGCACTTTGTCTTTTTCTCTATTCCTTGATGAAGACCTCAAAGTTAAATCCATGTAACAATAGCAAATATCAACATAGACTTTTGATATGATTCTTTCTGACTTTATATCAGTCCGTTAAATGCATGGCTATAAGTTACATCAGCGAATATCTAATCATATGGAAGGGTTTGGCAATTAGACCTCCATTAAACTGGAATCTATTCAAATGCAATTGCTTGCCTTGATATAACCACAAATGAAAACAGCTAACTCATTCATACAGCACTATTTTGGTTTGTCTTACATAATTCCGCTGAATCGTTTTCTTTTTAATGTTGTTTTCTTGAAACCCAACTTGAAATGTTTCCGCTACTGTTTCTCTTCTAAACAATGACGTCACATTGTGTAACTAATGTGATGTATAAATAAGACACACTTCTGTTGTCTTTCCATTGAAGTCAGTCAATAGACAGAGTGTGGGAAACCAGAGAAACCTCACTCACAGAGCCCCTATGGGACAATAGAATTAGACCTCTACCCTGGGGGAGTCAGAGGTTGATACCCCTGTCAACCTCTGACTCTCCCAGGGTAGAGGTCTCTCTCTCTCTCTCTCTCTCTCTCTCTCTCTCTCTCTCTCTCTCTCTCTCTCTCTCTCTCTCTCTCTCTCCACATATAGTCTACATATACATATACTGTATATTATACAATCTATATGGAACCTTCATACTATAATGTATTTCCATAAACCCATCAATTTGTTTGATTTATCCATTACTGACCTATTTTGATGATACATCCTTTTGTCTTCATCGTGTGGTTTTACAATCAATAATTTCTTTTATTGTTCTCAAACTACTGGAAAATGATATTTTTGGAGGTGGTTCATTGGGAATTGCTGAATGTCTTTAGCATTCTCAGAGGGGAATTGGCACACTTCAGGAAGGAGCCATGTCTCACACACACACCAAGCTTCATGTTTATGAAACATTTATCAAGGAATTCATAGTTGATATTTCATTGACAATATAATTGTAATATTACACTACATATATTACACAACATATTTGTGAGTTTGTCCATGTTTCTTGAAATCCTCAAAATGACCCAATGAGGTCTTTTCCCTCCAGATGGTTTGTGATGTCAGGATCTATAAGCCGTCAGTCACTAAAGGTCCATTCAAAGTCCTTTTATAGTGCATTGACCACAGCACACAGCACTCAGTGTGGGAAACTCTGAGCAACTCTCTACTCATGCAGCCAACAGGCAGGAGAAACATTTGCTTCCTCTGAACACCATATAACGTGTGTTCTATATACTTTAATGGTTTCCTGTGGAAATAAGCGTAGTCTTTTCATGGATCTCCTTTTAGTAGACCTTGTACCAGTGAACTGTACCGTCATGAAACTGTACCTTTTCCTATGCAAACTTCTAATAAAGTCTTCAATCAATCAATCAATCAATCAAAACGTATGCTATTTAACATCGGTTTTGTATTTCACAGCAACAATCTGACAGTTACTTTTGTAAAGTTACTTTTGTGCACATTAAAACTAAGTAAAACATACCCAAATTAGTTTAAGAATATTGGAATATTAGGATAGTTTTTTTTTTTTTTTAAAGCCTTCGTTAATTAACCCTAACCCTAACCCTAACCCTGACCCTCATTTTAAATTTGTAAATAAATCTTTGAAAACAAAGCTTTTTGTAAGTAACTAATATAATAAAAATTTGAAAATGTGTCATGAAGTTCTTTTTTTCTTCATCACTGACATATATCACATTTAAACAATATATTCAGCAATCATTTTCTATAGTTTATATTTCAAATATTTAAATGTGTTTATGTAATGAGTGATGTGTGTGCGTTCTGCCTGTACCATTAATGTATATATATATATATATATATATATATATATATATATGTATTAAAGTATATAGCAACAATGAGCATGCACCATTAATGATCATTATCCGTCTCCCACGTGTGTGATGAGAGTGTGCTCAGTCAAAGTCATTGATCCCAACATCAGGCAGCAGATCTGCTCTCTTTACAGGGTCACCACTTTCCCATATTCACACAAAGTCTCTCTCCATCCCCCCCAGTCGTCCACCTGTTCCCCTGAGATCTATTGTTGTGACATTCCTCATTGTCAATTCTAGCCCTCTGATTGGCTAAGACTGTGAGAAAGTCCAACCAAACCCAGACCCACACATTCATATGGAGATTGGGGACTATAAATAGGAGGGATGAAGCCAGGAGAGATCAGATTCTCTCTACAGAGACCTCTAGTCTACACAGCACAGAGATCAGCCATGGCTCCTACAATCACTTCACCATTCACCTCTTCTAAGGAGCTCCTGACTCTGAACCACAAGGTAATTTGAAGATTCAACTTCATGGACACTTACATTTATTTCCTGAAATGTTTTTACTTAGTCAAGGTTATATTTTTCTTCAGAATAAGTTTATTAATGATGCCCTTCTTCTTTCTGCAGATAAGAAAACCATTGGTGGAGAAGTTGCGCAGAGAGCGAATCAACAGCAGCATTGAGCAGCTCAAGTCTCTCCTGGGTCCAGAGATCCTCAAACAACAGAATGACTCCAAGCTGGAGAAAGCAGACATCCTGGAGATGACAGTTTGCTTCCTGACACGACTGCAGCAGTATCAACCTGTCAACTCAGCACCTGTCAATCAGGGATACTCCAGGTGTGTCCAAGAGGTGGTGCACTTCCTGTCCAAGGATGAGGTGAAGATACAGTCCCAGAGAAGACTGCTGGACCACTTCCAGAACCTGCAGTCATCCTCTGACAAGAACATGAAGGAGACTTGTTTACCTCAGCTGAGGTCTCCAGTTCAGTCCAGCATCACCAAAGAGAAGAGTCCAGTCAACATCGCCCTCTGGAGGCCCTGGTAGAAAACTACAGACTGGAACTCCTAACTGACTAACTGAGCTGACCATATTGGTCCAAGATTACTGTCATAGAACAGGGGGGGGGGGGGGGAGTACAATTGATTTCTTTCTTTTTTTCTACTTTAGAAAAAAAAAACAATACCTTTTTAGTTTTGTTTTTAAAAAGCTAAATGGAAATATCTAGGAAAATGTTATAACATGTGTTTTATGTCACATTGCATTACTCAATTGATACATCAGAGTAATCTGATATTAATTTAACTTCTAAGCCTAGCTTTCACTATACTTTGATTTATTCACTATGATATTTTAGTTTTACCAGATTGTTACAGATCAAATTGATCTAAAAACATGCATGACTCCTTCTCATTGAAAATGTTCCATTGTGGACTAGATATCACTTTAATCTAAAGGATTAGTTAAGAATGATCTGTTGTAAGATCAATATAGGTTTAATCTAACCTTTAAGGGATACTTATATAAGCACCTACTTTCACTATTTTCCAGTGATGCTAATGTTTTCATGAGGAATCTTTCTCTATGAATATTATTGATCAATATGATTGTTAAACCTTTTGTCATCACTCTGTGATTAGCTAAACTTGATCTATATTAAGATTGTATTTCTTTAATTTGCCTTTACTAAGTGTAAAGTTTTATATTACTCGGAACCAACTACTGTGGAATGGAGAGAGTAATGTTTACTCAAACTGTTCATTTCATAATGTCTCTCATAGAGACTTATCATGTAAATCCTCTACTCTATTTGAGTATGGTGTCTTGGAGAAATATTCAAATTGTTGTGGTGATGTGTCATCACTTCTATCTGCATTCAGTTGAGGAATGCATACACCTGATATGACTTGTTGAGTCTTTTTCAATAAACAAATATCAATGAAATCTTTTTGTCCATTACATTTATTCTCTGGAGATCAGTTCAATGTCTTTAGCATCCTCAAACCCACCTGTACCTGGCTATTCTCAGAGGGGAATTGGTATTTGGCACACTTCAGGAAGAAACCTTCACAGACCCCCACCCCATGGTTAACAATGAAACATTTACCAATTAATTCAAGGGGAGTGCATTTTTAAGCTGAATAATATTACACTATAAATATTATAGTTAATTTAACATTTCTTAATCTATTACTTTACCCATGTTTCTTGAAATTCTCAGAGCCACCTATTGAGAACCTTTCCCTCCAGATGGTTTGTGACATATCTGTCTATTCAAAGTCCTTTTGTATTGCAATGACCACCACAGCTCACAGGACTCAGTGTCGAAAATGTTGTCCAACTCTCTACTCACATGACTTCCAGCCAGCAGCATCTACTTCTGCTTGTGTCATTTAACATACGTCTTAATTGTATATGAAAGGCATATTTTGTAAATAACACTCACAAAATAGTTCTGGCAATTTCAAAAATATTTTGAGAAAAACTTTTGGTCAGGATTGTTCATCATGCTGAATACATTTGTTGAGTAAATATTTAAAGAAACAAGATGAACCATTATGTAATCAATAGCCTACATATAGTATATGACAATGAGAATTATGTAAGCAGTTATTATTTTAATTATTAAAATGGGTCATATTGAATGCATTTAAATTATTCTGTAGTTTATAATATACCATGATCAATAACAATATCACAAATGGGTTATAATTTGGATGATTAGTGTGTGCATATCATTTAATGATATGTGTAATAGAATTGTTCATTATGTGCCAGATATGCAGCATAAAGTCAAACAGAAGGTATAGGCGTGTTTTTGTTTTTGTTTTTGTAAGTTGTTACACCATAGGGATCTTTGTCAAACTCACACGTGTGATGTAATGATGAGCATGTGCTCAGTCAAAGTCAATGATCTCAACATGAGGCACCGGAATCGAGCAGATCTGCTCTCTTTACAGGGTCACCACTTACCCAGATTCACACAAAGTCTGTTCCCCTGAGATCTAACCATTGTCCATCAGCATTGAGTATGTGGTAGCATGACATTTCTCATTGTACTTCATGGCTCTCTGATTTGCCAAGACTGTGAGAAAGTCCAACCAAAGTTGTTCATGTTCCAATATAGGCCTATTCAATGCCAAAAACACAAATAAAATTATTGCAATGATTTGTAAAAAAAAAAAAAAAAATGTTATGTAATTCATTCAACTAACTTCACACTCAGATTTGACTGCAGTCTAAAGGCAGACAGGGCATTTAATGGTTTTGGCCTTCAATATTGGAACATATAAATAATTAACAATTGCATTTCTGTTTTGCCTTGAGACTCTGCAAACAAAACATTCTGGGAGCGGGTTGTTTCGTAACCCAGATGCATTATGTATACATGCTTCATGGACACTTACATTTCAGTCCTAAAATGTGTGTACTTCAAATGTATGCTGTTCCTCAGAATTTGTTTATTAATGATGCCCTTCTTCTTCAGCAAAGAAAACCATTGGTGGAGAAGTTGCGCAGAGAGCGAATCAACAGCAGCATTGAGCAGCTCAAGTCTCTCCTGGGTCCAGAGATCCTCAAACAACAGAATGACTCCAAGCTGGATAAAGCAGACATCCTGGAGATGACAGTTTGCTTTCTGACACGACTGCAGCAGCATCAACCTGTCAACTCAGCACCTGTCAATCAGGGATACTCCAGGTGTGTCCAAGAGGTGGTGCACTTCCTGTCCAAGAATGAGGTGAAGATAGTCCCAGAGAAGACTGCTGGACTGAGTCATCCTCTGACAAGGACATGAATGGATACTTTTTTTTTCTTTTTCTTTTTTTTGCTGCAGCTAAGGTCTTCAGTTCAGTCCAACTTTATTTATTGACATGATTTTCTAGTGACATTCTAGTAACATAGTTATGACAATGTGTATGTTCTTTTGTTTCTGATAACGGGTTATTTATTACTTCAGGCTTTGAGTATCAAAGCCTGATCTATTTTATAATATTATCATAGTTTGCCTTGTAAATCCTCTACTCTATTTGAGTACATTGTCTTGGTGAAATTAGCAGTATAATGTTGCATTTTCATGTCAACCTAGATCTTTATTATGAGGTGGATCTTTTCACTGCCATGACAATGTTTTTACCAATGGATCAGATATTTTGACCGAAAACCTTTAGGCTACTTTAAAGTAAAATGAGTTAGGAATTATCTGTTGTAAGATCAACATAAATCTATCTTTCTTTTGTTAAAAAGGCTTATTAATCATATTAACTGTTATTTTCTCTTAACATTAACATTATTATGACAATGTCTATCTTCTTTCTCTGTGAATTTTAGGTTATGGTATTATAATCTCTTCTGTTTCGTGATCTAATTTTTTCCTACAAAATATGATCATCTTTGGAACAAACCAGAAAATGGAGAGTAATGTTTCTCAAAATACTGTTGATTTCATACAATGTCCTATGTCTCTCATAGAGACCTTTACACTGTCTTGGAGAAATATTGAAGTTATTGTTAAGTGTCATCCCTTCTACCTTCAGTTGAGGTATTTATAATTTATATAACATTTTCCTGCAACAAACATCATTATGCAATCATACTTGTCCATTGTTCTCCATTCACTGATAAATGCCTCAAATTTTGCTCCTTAGTGCAATACCAAAACATTTATACAAATAAATAGGCCTACTGTAGGTCTAAATTAGTGTTGCAAATTTGCAATGTGTCATCTAATCGGAACTATAGCATATGTTTCTTCTGCAACTCTAAAACATTTCTTCTTGCAAAATATAGGCTATAGGGGTTCTCAACCTGTGGGTTGGGACCCCCAGGTGGGTCCCCAAATAATTTTGGGGGGGTCCCCAGATGATTAACTTAATGTGCAACCTTGTTTTCTCACTCAACTGTAAACAAACCAACACAACGTTTAAGTGTATAATATGCACATTTCTAAAGTGACAGTTTAAGGACTTTTAAATAGGCCTACCTCTAAAATGACAAATTAAACATTGGCCAAATTGTAAAATATTAGAGGCAGAAATTATTATTATATTATTTTCACAATAGAACCGTGTTATTAAAAATGTAATTCCTCAACTCCTAGTGCTCGTCATCGGGGTCCGTTAAAATATGATTATTGGGGGTCGCGGCCTGAAAAGGTTGAGAACCACTGGCTACTGCAGCAGTCTCTCGTTAAAGGGTCTCGTGGCGCTGTCCATGGTACTCATTTTGCCCAGCCATGTAAACACAGGACATTTTGACAATAGGACTACAATTATTAAGTGAAATGTAATATAGGCTACACGGTCAAATAAAAGAAGAAACGCTGAACTTTATTGTTGGGATAAGTAAAGTATATGTACAGTAGGGCCTGGCCAAACACAACGCCTTCACAAAAGGCAACATAACTACAGACCTGAAACAGCTCTACATTTTCTATTTGCCGTAGCACTACATGGTAGACAAGGCGCTTATGTGCAAATGTTGCACGACTGATCCAACCACCAAAATATGGCATCAAAGACAACATTTGCGCAGAAATAAACAAACCTCATCCGAGATATTTCGCAGCCTATTAGCTGCTAGTAGTCCATGAAAACTCGGCCAGTACATTGTCACCATGGTCTCCACAGCCAGCCTTGGGTCCGCGGCGACGACCTTGACGTTGACCGCTTGGACGTGCCCGTCCGTCGGCCGTGCTGGGCCGACACGCTCCTCTGCAGGGCCGTCCTCTGGTGCACGTAAAAGCGCTTGATCTCCTCTCTGTCCGCGGGCTTCAGGCGAGCGTGGAGCGACAGGTGCCGAAGGCTCTCTTGAAGGCACTGAGAGTATCCGTGAGAGTAGCCGGGAGCGGCCCTGGCCATTGCTTTCTGCCTGAGAAAACGCACTACGATCTCCAGCACATCAGCCTTCTCCAGCTTTGAAGAACTCTGCCCATCGCCTTGCTCTACTGGGTGAAGAAGTGTTCTGAGTTGCTCGATGCTTTGGTTGATGCGGTCCCTCCTCACTTTCTCCACCATCACCTTTCGTAACTGGGAAAATAAGACAATTGATCATTCGTCTACATTCTCTAAAACAACTGAAACACTCAAAAAACATATAGGCCTAGGTCTACAATGTAGGATAACAAATGACAGTTGAGCTATGACAAATGAGAGGTAGGCTAAAGTTTGAAGTTTCTTACCTTGTTTGAACTGTTATTCTCAACGGAAGTATCCTGGGGCCTGTTTTCTGTGACAGAAGCCATCCCAAACGGTAGAAAATACCCACAATGTCCTAGTGTCTTCAGCAAGCATGCAACTCGTGCACAGATGTATTCTTGTTAAAGCTTCAGTCAATCTGAGCACCTCCACACAAAGGAGCACATTTATAGGCCCCCAGGAAACCCCATGGATGGCGCTCACTGTGCGTGGACTTCTAGCACCTAGGACTTTCCCACACTCTGCGTCTGCGGTGAGCAGGGCCTGCAATAAAGCAGCTAACACTCCCTTCAGTCCGGCTTCCTCTCTTTTCAAACAGAAGTGTGACCAGAAAGCGTGCCACCATCACACCTAGCTCTATGGCGCCTCTCGCCGTGTCCACGAGCACGTATGCCGTAGCCTACTGTGAGAACGTTTGATCCCTATGGTGGGAAAAGAGGAAACAGAAGTGCCCATGCACACGTTTCCATGAACATCAAAGGCGCTCGATAAGAACCCCGGGGGAATATATCCACGCGCCGCGCTGCAGGAGGTGATGCGCATTTGTAAGCAAAACATTTTGGCTAATGTCAACTTTGCAGACTGAGATCAATTCATTTCAACAGGAGAAAGACCACGTGCCTTGAGAGAGGGAGGGAGAGAGAGAAGGGGGGGGGGGGGGGGGGGGTCAGAGGCCAATACATTCAATCAAATCATTGAGAGTGTGCAGTCAGTGTGCTGGAACTGTCCAGAGTCTACAGAACCCCCAACTGGTCTGCATTTATAGCCTACATTTCACAAATTAAGAAACAGAAAAAAGTGGAGGCTACAAATTGGAAAGAATCAACCAAAAAAACAGCTATTTAATTTAGCCCTAAACACAGAACAAACAGTGGCAGAACACCTGAAACCTATAGTTTTGCCCATGCCTGGCCATGAAGCCCAAGCTGGTCACCACAGAATAGAAGACTGACTTTGCACCCAATGTACCCTACCCATGAAGTGAAAAGTGAAAAGTTAAAACTGCACTTTGTAATTATAAACAATTGACCAGCTCTGTGGCTTTGTGATTAGACCTTGAGGTGACGTCGTTTGATTTCACAATTGCTGGCAATGTAAACAAATGTGTTTCCTAAGCCAAAACAACCTCATTGAATTGCAATGGAAATTGGACCTGGAGCACAGGTCTCCACCAGGTCAGGTAGGTTATTGAGGCCCCAGCAATGTTAGAAATTCGCCAAACATGCTAGAATATGGAAATTCGGACAGATCCGTCTTGATCACTGCTGTAAATAGGTGTACCGATTTGCATGATGTTTGGACAAAATCTGTAGCAGTAGCTACATGACATTAAGCAAAAATAACAGGACAATGTGAAAATTGTGATGTGTTCCTCGGCCTAGTGGGAATGTGAGGGCAAAGTTTCATGGTAATCAGACGCTGCGTTTATGATTTGAGGCATTTTGTTCAAAACAAACCACTCCTGCAAATATTAGATGCCAATCTTAGCCAATCAGAAATTCATGGGAATAAACTGCAAACAACAATTATCATCTGTCTTTAAAAGATTATTATTGTTGCAATTATTGTTGCACCAGCAAGACCATTACACACTTAATTAATTTAAATCTGTCTTATCTGTGCAGCTCTCTGCTGATTGATTGAGTGCCTGCCTATATCTGTGTTATATATTGAGTATTGTTCTGCTTGGTGCTTCATTCTGATGAAGACCCTGTGCTGATCAAAACATGAACAAACTGCCTGGGAGCAATTATTGTGCAGGCTCTATCTTTTTCTTTCTTTTTTTCTTTTTTTTTCTTTTTTCCCTTTTCAGAATCATTCTTAAAACAGGTTTAAGTAAAGCCTTGCCAAGCCATGAGGCCCATAGGGCAGGAGCCTATCTCCTGTTTCTGTAGCGTGAGGCAGCTTGATGTACAAGTACACCCCCTGGACATGGCGCTAGTATGTCACAGGGATTTACCCCCAATCCAACCCTTGATACTTGAGTGCCAAGCAGGGAGGCACTGGGTCCCATTTTGAGTCTTTGGTATGACCTGGCCGGGAATCGAACCTCAGCCTCTCAATCTGTTTTCCATGTGCGTGCTATAATTTTGTAGTCCATGAGAAGAGAGAGGATAAAGGTAGAGAGAGAACAGAATGAAAAGAGAAAGAAACGCTGTATAGAAACAAATACATCTACAAACTAAAGATATCCCGTATACAGATAGCGCATGTCATGTTATTGACCAGTTTGTGCTGCACCTGTTTTTTTTCCCCTAGTGGATGTAGAGCTTTTTCTTCTTTTATCAATGTGCCTTGAGATACAGGCAAGATAATTACTTTGACACATCACATTAGGACGATACAGAGGCACAGAGGTCAAATGAGGCGGTGGATGTGGATGATTGAATGCCTCTGTCTATGTGCAAACTGCAAAGTTCATATCTATATTATGGAATATGGAAACATATTAATGAAATACACTTGCCTTTGGTCATTGTGGAGTGTCTCCTTGTTTCGGTTGCAACTCAATCTCACAAATAGTAGTCCTGCCAGAAGATAACAAAAAATAAGTATGTAATACAGGTGGTCATTTACAGTACGTAAGCTTCACTAAAACATTCAATAATAATTGCATTAGCTGTTTCGTGTGTTATTTCCTTTTCCATATGTCAAAAACGGATTAGTAATCATTTGGAGTGATAGCTGCATCTATGAATGCAGCATGTGCCTTATCTTTATGTCTTTAGTGGCCCTTATCAGTCTGTCTCAGCCACTCTCCATCTGTAGCAGTCAGATCAGACAGAGGGAATGTTCCCAGGTAATAAAAGACTAACGACCTGCTTGTGTTGAGACTGTACCTAGATAGTAGCCCTACCGTTCCCTCTGTTTAAGGCCACGGGGCCAGTTAGCCATGAGATAATTGATGCCTCTCCTATTGTTGCGTCCGCCTCGCCCACTGGCCTCGGAGTGTGGGAAAGCTAATCCAGCCTGGGACTCATGGCTTTGTAATGCTAATGTCAGCTATAAATAGGAGAGAGGGAACCATGCTTGGATCACAACTCACTGCTCTCTGTCAGAGAAGCTACTGCACTCTCTCTCGCTGCCAGAATGGCACCTACCACTACCAGAGATTCTACCTACTCAATGCTCTCTACCAAAGACAGACACAAAGTAAGTATTTTATACATTCATAGTAATGACATTGAATATTCCTAAACTATTGTCTTTATGGCTTCAACTTAAAGAATATAGATCTGACCAAAGTCTTTATTTTTCTCTTCTCGCAGATAAGGAAACCAGTTGTGGAGAAGCTGCGCAGAGACCGCATCAACACCTGCATTGAGCAGCTCAAGACTCTGCTGGAGAAAGAGTTCCACAAGCAGGATCCCAACGCCAAGCTCGAGAAGGCTGACATCCTGGAGATGACAGTGGCGTTCCTCAATCAGCAGCTGCAGCGCCAGAGCACAGCCCCTCACAGGGCCCACAGCGAGGGCTACTCACAGTGCTGGCAGGAGACAATGCACTTCCTGTCCACTAGCTCCTTGAAGGAAGTGTCACTCCCACACCTCCAGTACCTCCACCCTTCCCACAGAGCTGGCCGAGACCTCTGCCCAAACTCTCCTCCCTCTGCCCAGCAGCAGCTCCACAGCCAGAGTTCAGAGAAACAAGCGCCCAGCACAAACAAGATGGTCTGGAGACCATGGTAGATGACTGTCTCTCAAACTGGATGGACATTCTCTATCTTACATTCTGTAAAAGCTATCTCTACACCGAATGCTGACTGTGTGCTTTAGGTCCTGTATGTTGGACACGTGCCATGGCTTCAGTGTTGCTGTTATTTCTACTCCTGTAAGGAATGGTTGTGCCTCTGCAATGTAAAGGCTCAAATTGTACGTCCCTTACAGGAAACAAGTATTTCTATTGTGAAATTGTAATACCCTTTCTTGTGTAACTGACTCCTGTGGAGTCACCCTCTTATTTTGCATATGTATGATGCATTAGAGATATTATCCTATCTGTTATATCTTCCATGTGAAGCAAATCTGATTGTGACCTTTTGTAAAGGAAAGTATAGTGAAATACAATTGCTTTATGTGGTTGGTGTTGAGCTTAAACAAATTGAGTTTGGTGAAGCCACAACGAAAATAAAATATTTTTTATCATAATTTTTCAGATTTGGAGTAGTCCTTCCCCCCTGTACTGCAGATATTCAATATGAACCTTAAGGAGCTATTTTTCTTGACAGAAGTAAATAAATAGACATGTATCAAAGGCTGAAACTCTAAGGCGCAAACTTACATAACATTGAAGTAACCTTTTTCTATTTTTTCCAGTCCCCCCCCAATGTCCAACATTCTGGATAGTATCATGTCTTAATGAGGGTATGGCTAATAGGTCATTATGGCCATCGCAGAAACGACTAATATAAATGACACTTCTAGCAAGAATGACAAGATGAGGTAATACATGAAAAGAGGTAGTCTACTGAAATTATATTATGGCCATTTCAGAAACGTATGACTAATAGAAATGACACATCCAGCAAGAATCACAAGATGATGATAATACATGAAAAGAGGCTACTGAAGTTATGAAGTATTTGCAGAGGTGATGTAATTCTCTCTTCACTAGTTTCAACTCTTCAACAAAGGGCTAAAATGTTCACAGCTTTGATCTGGATTAAACTGGCAATAAAAGAGAGCAGGTGATTCCATTTTTGCAGCCTGTGGTGTCAGGGAGAGCAAATAGAAGGGCAGCCTACACGTTCATGCATGCAAATGTAGGAATCCTGCATGCTTAGAGCAGTGGTTCTCAACCTTTTCAGGCCACGACCCCCAAAATAATCATATTTTAACTGGGGACCCCCCACCCTACAAGCCTTTTGTATAACATGGTTCTATTGTGAAAATAGCCGATCTACATGCTCACAACGCCTCGCAACGCGTGGCGTTGTGAGCATGTAGATCTGCTATTTTCACAATTGTATCTGCCTCTAATATTTGACAATTTGGCCAATGTTTAATTTGTCCTTTTAGAAGTAATAAAAAGTCCTTAAATTGTCACTTTAGAAATGTGCAGATACCTTCTCACTTAAAAACATTATGTTGGTTAGTTTGTTTACTGTTGAGTGAGAAAACAATGTTTCACATTAAGTTAATCATCTGGGGAGCCCCCCAAAATAATTCGGGGACGACCCCTGGGGGTGTCCCGACCCACAGGTTGAGAACCACTGGCTATTAGAGCGTGTGAGGCTAAGCGTCCAATATGTTTATGCTTATGCACATGTTCAGTGTAATCAAACCTATAACCCGATTCTGAAAGCGTGCCCCCCCCCCTCTCCCCCCCCCCCTCCCCATCCCGTGTGTCCGAGGCATGTCCGTTTTGTGCTTTTGTGTACTAAGCCCCCGGGCTGCCATTGAGCAATAGTCTCTTGTCAGGTCGGGTTTCATCAAACAGCTGGCAGGCTGCTGGAGCTGGTGGGTGCGTCTCTCCCCCCCGGTGTGGAGCCCATCGCTCCACGGCTTTCCCACACTCCTGAGCCGCCCTCCTCCCTCCCCTTCATCCCCCAGGACAAAGGAAGTGTGCCGTGTCTAAATTACCCCAACCCCCTGAGCCACTATTATGGGGAGAATCCTCCTGACCCGGTTACCTCACCACCAGCTCCACCCTGACTCCCCACTTACCCCCCCCCCCCTTTCCAGAGCTGTCTTTGGAGGGAAAACTGCAGGTCCACGGCCTGATGTTTGTCATTGTCAGATAATCCTTTGAAATAATAATAACTAGAAGTTCGCGGCCGCTGTGCGGCCGCTCACATCTAGAAATCGCGCCCTAACGGGCGCTCATATTTAAAAAAAAAAAAAAAAAAGTAAAAAAAAAAAAAAAAGAAAAGTTGATGGTCAGCAAGGAACATGCGTTGTTGATTTTTGTATCATGTTTTTGAGACAATTGAACAACTGCTGAACGTGGAGTTGCAGATGCAAGACATTGGGACATACAGACATACAGACATACATACACACGACCCCATTCTGATTAGGTTGTGAGATAATAATAAATATATATTTTTTAATAAAATGCAGTGGTCACGTATTCTGCAACTATACAACATGTATATATACGGTAATACATTAAATCCAAGACTTAATTTGTCTACTTATTATAACTCTGATCTCATTCCAGATGTTTCCAACATTAATGTCTGATGTGTGTAGAAACTACACAGCTTTATCTCATTGTATTCCTTACATATTTTACAGTATATAACTGAAAGAACAGTAGAAGACACACTTGAAGATTTTATTGGCTTGACACAACAACAAGACTTTTATGGCCTTTGTTTGAAGATGTTGGTGTTGATGTGACAGGATGGCTTGTGCTGGTGGGAACCCTTTTCTTTCTGTCTGTTGTAAGAAGGTGTAAAGTCAGGCTACAGAGCAGGACTCCTTTCACCTGGTATGTTGTCAGCTAATGCGCACAGACCTGACAGAGACAGAGTGACCAGACTCGACAACACATAGTGATACAGACACATGCACAGATGCAAGATCGTCTCACACACGTGCACGGCACACGCACGCACGCACGCACGCACGCACGCACGCACGCACGCACGCACGCACGCACTCTCACACACTCACACACACACACACACACACACACACACACACACACACACACACACACACACACACACACACACACACACACACACACGTCTCTGATAGCTTGTGATGTTATCTGTTGTGACAAACAATTGGTTGGAGTGTGGGAAAGCAAGAAGACCTCTAGACCCATGAGGTCAATGCTGTATCAATGGTTTGCACAAAACACTCCTCCGACCCCATGATCACTGATTAATGAGCTTGAAACCCTAATCAATACTCCTTACATCAGGCCCAAGTGATTTAGGATTCCAAGTTTCATAGTAATGATGATAATGATGGTTGTTGTGTAATAGAATGTTTAAACCTGTGCTCAAAGGCTATATACCGGTATAACCAATCCCATTGAGGGATTCAGATTCTCTAATGATCGAGATGCTGAGAGAGATGAGATATACTTTATTAATCCCCAAGGGGACATTGAGGTGTTAAAGCAGCATAGTGTGACAAAAATCACACTATGCTGATCACTTCTTGTTGCTCTTGTATTACAGGAAGAACTGATGTGTACCAGATAATGGAATATTCTACATTTATGTCAGTGTACGAGAAAATTAAACATATTTTTAGTTAGGCCTACTTGTATGTTTTGCTCAAAAATGAAATAAATGTATTTTTTCACCTGAAGACGGAGTAGGTAATTCTTCCCTGGATAGTAGACTTTTAAGAGTTAAGACTGCCCCTCTCTGAGCAGGTCATATTTGAATCTTGGGTAGTTCAAAAGAAAGATTTTTGAAATAAATCACTTTGATATCAAATCTGTGTTCATATAAGTTTAATTAATCAAAAATTATATTTAAAACCCCAAATCCAATTTGATCCACTCAGATCCATTCCAACTCATGGGCCCTGGGAACAAGCAGGAAGTATTGTTTTTTCCCCCCTACAAAGTTTACAGTTTTGTCTTTTATTTTCAAGTGTACCGTATGTGTCAGTGTAGCAGATAATGAAACATTATCTATAGTTTTATAGTACATTGTGTACTGTAAAAATAAACATATTCTATAGTTGTATATGTAATTCTACCAGATAATTAAATATGTGTCAGTGTACCAGAGAATTAAACATATTTGTAAGACGTGTAAGATTTTATTGAAGGGATAGCCCCTTGAGATGCAGCATCTCATTTTCAAGAGGGACCCATAAAAAAACATGACATACAAAAGAACTTGAATATACAGTTTTCCTTGTTGTGAGTCACTCCATAAGAGCATCGGGCAAATGTCTATCACTGTATCACTGGTTGTCTACTGTATTTATACAGAGCAAGAAAAAAGAAAGGTAGAGAACACGATTATGTCTACATTCTTTGTTTTATTATTTACAGATAAGAAATATGATGCATATTTTCTCCTTGAGACCACAAGTACTCAAGCACTGAACTTTTCCACAAGAAAAGGTTTGTTGTTTTTTCACATTTAATCACTTCATCAAGTGATGTTAGCAAACACACAGTGTAAATATATAATTCCAAGGCACAAAACCTCTTTGGGAACAACTGGGGTTCCAACAAAAGCCTTTACAAAAGGTAATCAATAAAATAAATCAACATCATTTAATGACACTAATAGGGTGATAATGAGGTTTAAGGCAAGGACCCAGCTTGCTGACCAGTCATCTGAATAAAGATATTATCTTTACACAAACCATCTTCATAGAAGATAACGGGAACAAATAAGTAAAATTGTAGGCCTACATCAACAGAGCACTAACTGAAGTCACTGAGAATGTCTTCACAAAAGCATTGTCTTCAATATGAAGAAATCTAAATGCCATGTAAGCTCCTTTTCAAGAGCAATAATGTAACGCAACATTCAATTAGAAACAAGAATGTGAAGAAACACATCCATTCTGCTAAACATCTGGAAATCCATCTCCTACGGCATCTAATGGCGAATGTTTATCCAGTTTGAAAGACAAGTCTATTTGAAGCATCTACCATGGTCTCCAGACCGCCTTGTTCGTGTTGGGGGCTTGCTTCTCTGAACTCTGGCTGTGGAGCTGCTGCTGGGCAGAGGGAGGAGAGTTGGGGCAGAGGTCTCGGCCAGCTCTGTGGGCAGGGTGGAGGTACTGGAGGTGTGGGAGTGACACTTCCTTCAAGGAGCTAGCGGACAGGAAGTGCATTGTCTCCTGCCAGCACTGTGAGTAGCCCTCGCTGTGGGCCCTGTGAGGGGCTGCGCTCTGGCGCTGCAGCTGCTGCTTGAGGAACGCCACTGTCATCTCCAGGATGTCAGCCTTCTCCAGCTTGGCGTTGGGATCCTGCTTGTGGAACTCTTTCTCCAGCAGAGTCTTGAGCTGCTCAATGCAGGTGTTGATGCGGTCTCTGCGCAGCTTCTCCACAACTGGTTTCCTTATCTGCACAAAGAGAAAAAATAAAGACTTTGGTCAGATCTATGTTCTTTAAGTTGAAGCCATAAAGACAATAGTTTAGAAATATTCAATGTCATTACAATGAATGTATAACTGTACTTACTTTGTGTCTGTCTTTGGTAGAGAGCATTGAGTAGGTAGAATCTCTGGTAGTCGTAGGTGCCATTCTGGCAGCGAGAGAGAGAGCAGTAGCTTCTTTGACAGAGAGCAGTGAGTTGTGATCCAAGCATGGTTCCCTCTCTCCTATTTATAGCTGACATTAGCATTACAAAGCCATGAGTCCCAGGCTGGATTAGCTTTCCCACACTCCGAGGCCAGTGGGCGAGGCGGACGCAACAATAGGAGAGGCATCAATTATCTCATGGCTAACTGGCCCCGTGGCCTTAAACAGAGGGAACGGTAGGGCTACTATCTAAAGGTACAGTCTCAACACAAGCAGGTCGTTAGTCTTTTATTACCTGGGAACATTCCCTCTGTCTGACCTGACTGCTACAGATGGAGAGTGGCTGAGACAGACTGATAAGGGCCACTAAAGACATAAAGATAAGGCACATGCTTAATTCACAGAAAGTCAACAAATGCCATGATGTCACTGTTAATGTAAAATTTGTTGAGCTCTCGTGCTCCCCCAAAATAAACAGCAACACATGCACACGCACGCACGCGCGCGCGCACGCACGCACGCACGCACGCACGCACGCACGCACACACACACACACACACACACACACACACACACACACACACACACACACACACACACACACAGAGTTTAGTGGATGTATAACTTATTTTTACATGAGAAAAAGCTTACAAAAAATATAAAATAATAGAATTCCTACATGTTACATTGGAACTATCTTCACCAAGGGTCAACAAGGTTTATTTGCCCAAAGAATTATTAAGTATTTGGCATATTTTGCATAAGTACTATGCATCTCAATTCTGGCATGCAAATCCTTTATTTTGCCCCATGTGCTTTTGGTACAATTGTACAAACTGCAGCTTGATAAAGATGAAACATATCATAGGTTACTTCAGTTATGAGTGTTTCACACAGTATATGTTGCTGTTTGCTTTTTGTCATTGATATATTTTGTAAACAAAGATAACAAGTTATGCTGTATCAACCCTGGATCAAGTAACACTAAATCATTCTGTTGCTGTCACTTAATGTTGAGTGATTAACAGTTGAATTACTGTATAATGTATATTACATATCTGCATCGCGTAATGTAGTGCATTCTACTTAAATCAGACCAGTATCCAAAGTGTGTGTGTGTGTGTGTGTGTGTGTGTGTGTGTGTGTGTGTGTGTGTGTGTGTGTGTGCGCGCGCGTGCTTGCGTGCGTGAGAGAGAGAGAGATGCATTGTAAATGCCAATCCAACACAATTATACTGTGGCCTCTGGGAAGGCACACTTCCATTGTCCGACACCTCACCCACTCCTCACCCGACCCCTCGCACCCCTCCCTGTAGGGAGAATGTCATAAATGGGAAAGAGTGTGGGAAAGAAGGCTGGGATCCAACTCACACATCCTCCAGTCAATAGAGCACACCCCAGTGCACCCTCTCTTTCTCTGCCTCCCCCCCTTCCCATCGCCTGCTCTCAAGAGACAGCCTTTCAACCTGCCCTGGCAGGCCAGATCAGAGATGCCGCATAGTGGTGGTGGGGGGCTCCCGCCTCCCCCTCACAGCACCCAGCCCCTGTGTGGGCACTAGTGGGTGGGTGGGTGAGTGTACTTAATGTATGTGAGAGAGAGAGATTGTGTATGATGGTATGTGTGCGCTCGCGTGTGTGTTCACACGTGCATGAGTGCCTGTGTGCACGCGTGAGTGCATGCACGTGTTTGCATGCTGAATGTGTATGGCGTACATTAGGGTGTGTGCACATCCACACGTGCGTTTGTGTGCTTTCATGTGCTTGTTCGTGCGTACGTGTGTGTGTGTGTGTGTGTGTGTGTGTGTGTGTGTGTGTGTGTGTGTGTGTGTGTGTGTGTGTGTGTGTGTGTGTGTGTGTGTGTGTGCACCCTTCTCCGCACTACACCTTTCTTTCCTCTCAAGTCCTTTCATGTACCCGCTCCTGTCAAGCATAAAGCATTACACTTTTCTTTTTCATTTTTCAATTGTCTTATAAATCAATCAAGTGGGGTGGTTGTTTAATTGTGACATGATGTTTATGGAGTTCTTATGACATAATGTGGAACTTATGAATGGATTCATAATAAATATTTTCTCATACCATTAACTCTTGTTGGTGTGATCACATTTAAGTAACCTTTCAGCCTGTTCTCACAGCAAATTAATATACACTGTTGAACACTGTTGAACACCTTATATACAGTAACCCCCCAAAACAATCCTATAACCACAATCGAAATTGATGTCAAATCTGTAATGAACAGCAGAAGGTTGAGATTGCATTTTCCGCAATTTGATACGTACAATGAAAAATACATACCGGTATACTTGAATGTACTTACAATTTACAATATTTGATATAACTGAATTTGAGGATGTGTGCTTTTCAACCAGCACTAATGAGACTATACGCTGAACCTGTGTTCCGAAGTTTTTAGCGATTCTTAGAAAAAAAAAAACTTGTTTGTGCGCTGTTGAATGTGCATGGTTGCCCTGAGAGAATGAGAAAATGATTGAACAATTTGGAAGTCCTTAGTGTGTCTTAATAACCATGAAGATATGTGTGTGGCAAGGAGGCAGATGGCAGGGGGCTCCTCTTGGAGGGAAGACCTCGCTCGTCTTTCTTCTCTCTGGTCCTCAAGAAGCATTTCTCAGAAGTGAGTCATGGCCCCATATGCAGATGAAAACACATCTTTTGAGTATAAACACATTCCAAAGCGGACATTCCTGCTATTCAGGAAGAAAGGCCATGGCCTCACGATGGGCCCCATCACACACACACACACACACACACACACACACACACGCGCACACACGCACACACGCTGACACACTTTCTCACACGTTCCCCACGTGCACACGCCAAAACAAGTCCCCGTGCATGGCTTTAAGCCCAGGGGCACCACCCATGTTTAGTGTGCAGCCAAAGGCCCTCTCTCTGTCTCCTCATCCCTCCACTGAGGAATGCGTGAGAGTTCTGACCTGCTCCTCTTTCCCACACTTAAGCCCCCCATTCAGGGCAGCACACCACCCTGCCATGACCGCCACTGAACCACTGGTCCCTCATTGTGCCCCGTGCTCAATGGGGCCATCTGGACAGCTACTGGCGGAACCTTACCTAAAGGCTTCTTCCCATGCTTGGTAGCAAGGATACACCTCCAAGGAGAACTGCAGGTAAATAATAGTGTGAAGTTCACACACACACGCACACACGCACACACTCACACGCGCACACGCGCACACACGCACACACGCGCGTGCACACACACAAACAAACAAACACCAATGATCCACACCACTCACTCCTTAGGGAATCTCAATACCGACATAAGGTGTTATTGTGACAGTGGCATAGTTTTCCCGCCTCAAGGGTTTTTTCTTCCAAGGCAGCACGCCTGGACTGTGAATGTCAGAGTCACATGCTCTGGAATGTCCATACAAGCGGGACCCACATCAAGAGAACTGGGTCGGCTGTCTAATGTCTTAGAAAAGAGGGGTCAGTCTTTTCCCAGATTCACTAATGTTGCTGGAGACACAAGGATATTCCTGAGTCGGCTGACACTGCACCTGCCCCCCCTCACCCACCCACCCATCCATCCTTTGTGGCCGGCTCTGACCCTCTACACAGGGCCACTCGAAGTCAAAGCCTGGCTCTGGACAACAGCAACAGGAATGCCATGTGTTCATTTTGCATATACGGCTCTATAATATGCCAGATAACTATGGTGACGGGGACAAAATGGTCATAGACGCGATGATAAAGACGATGAAGACACTAGCTGTGTGTGATGGCGAAACAATGTGGAGCCTGAGGACAGCAAAAGGCAACAGCATCAACGTTGTGATAGCTAAATGCAGCTTGTTATAAACAATTTAATGAGCTGAGAGGTCATTCTTATTTGATATTTTTTTTACTACAGTGATGTAAGCTACATATTAAAACCATATTTTCAACACACATGTCAACAAAAAACTGATTTACAGGTAGGCCTACACTACTTCCGTGGTATGTCATCCTTCATTCCAGTGGTTCCCAAATGTTTTAGGCTGTGACCCAAAAGTCAAGAGAAATGTGATGTTTGCCCAATTGCCTGGACCCAAACTAGTGAAAATAGCAGATTGACAAGCTCACAACGTGTCACTTCGTGCCATGATGTGAGCTTGTAAATCTTTTGGTAATGGTTTGAAACAATAATAATGAAAAACAAAATGTGGGAAAAATTAAGTGACCCATAAAAATGGGTCCGCGACCCACAAATGGGTCCCGGTCCAGTGTTTGGGAACCAGTGCTCTATTCTACACACTAAAAATTACTGCGCAGGCACACCCACAGCCCAGAGCCACAGCGCTGGTTCTTCCCGCTCACAGAGGCAGCTGCTGCTCATGTTGTTCAAAGACTAATCCTGTAGCCCGTGCGGTCCCAACTTTCCCACAGCACGCTTTGAACACAATAACAATGGACGTGTGCCGTGCTCAATACCGTATTAGTCATGGTCCAACAAGGGCTCATCCCATTCCCAGGAGATCCAACGACGAGGGGGAAATACCTTGTTGAAATAAAAAAGCAGGGGCGCCAGGGGGTAGCCTATGGGCCATTGACCCACCAATCTAATAGCAGTTTTCATAATCTACCACATAACTTCTTGACACAATAGTAGGACAACATTTTAAGCCTCAATTTAGGCTACCAGTATTTGAATCGGACATGTTGTTGCCTATTAGGATTGGTGCCTTGGCTTAGCCTTCTGTCAACTAAAATACATTTCATTTTTTAACCTAATCTAGCATAGACCTATAGGCATATACTGTTCAACGAATTGTTGAAAACAAATCAGGAAAAGAATGGTAGAAAGTGAAGAGCAAAGAGGGACTGAATCCCCTGGGATCATCTGGTGTGGCCCCTCATTCACTGTCAGGTTTTCCCAGTGGTGTAAAGTAGCCTTATTTACTCAAGTATGCCTACTGTATTACTTATATACAATTTTGAGGTATTTATAGACTACTTTATTTGAGTATTTCCAACTCCACTACATCTCAGAGGCAAATACTGTACTTTGTTTTACTCCGCTACAATTATTTGAAAACGTAGGCCTATACTAGTTATGCTACTTTGTAGATTTGGATTATTATTACAAAACATACAGTAGGCCTAACCACTTCAGCCCTAAATATTTTGGCCATTTGAAAATAGCTGATCTACAAGCTCACAATACGTCACGTGCGCAGCATTGTGAGCTTCTAGATCTGCTATTTTCAAAAGATTTTTATACATTTGAAAACTTGAAATGGGACATTATGCATAAAGTATAGGCCTACTTTTGGTACTTTAATAGGCCTTCATTTTGATACCGATACTTTTGTACTTTTACTCAAGTAGGCCTACGTTTGGAATTCTGGACTTTTACTTTAATTTAAGTAAAACATTTGAGTAGCCTACTTTTTCCTCCACTGGTTGAAAACAAATAAAGGAAAAATAAACAGGTATAAAGTGAAGGGCAAAGAGGGACCGAATCCCCTGTGATCATCTGGTGTGGCCCCTCATTCATTGTCAGGTTTTCCCGCCATTTGGTTTTGCTTTGGTGTGAATGGGCCGCCGACACAGCTTGGACTGAGGAATGGAGTCAACTTTTTTTTTTTTTTCCTCCACGGCACTCTTTTATTTAACGCTCCACCTGTTCCCCTGGGTGCACGTTCATTGTCCCACAGGCAATAGACAGTCAATTTAGCATGAAGTAATTGAAGCCCTTGTCATTGTACTGTCTGCGGTCCCCATTGGCCGGCGAGTGTGGGAAACCCCTGTCAAAGTGAGACCCACACGGTTTACAGTGCATGGGCAGGGTCTATAAATACAGAGCTGTCACTTCAAGGACCAAACGTTTTTTTTGCAAACAACTTGTCTCAAGTCGCACTACATGCAGAAGTTATGGCACCTGTGAAAATGCACAAAGTAATGCTCACTGTCAAAGACAAAATCAAAGTAAGTATCCTATATTGCCATTGATTGATTGATTGATTGATTGAATACTTTATTAGAAGTTTGTATAGGAAAAAGTAGGCTACAGGACATGTCAGTAGCCTACTGTTCACTGATATATCAAGGTCATTAAAAGGATAAAGACCACAAAAAGCTGCTTGTTTGCACTGGGGTTCCTTTGACCCAGATAGGCCTGTTGTCTGATTGATAGCCTTATGTGATATGTCAGCAAACTGGCCTCTAAACATCATTTTCTCTCCTTTACAGATGAGAAGAAAACCAGTGGTGGAGAAACTGCGCCGAGACCGCATCAACACCAGCATCGAGATGCTCAAAGCTCTCCTGGAAAAGGAGCTGCAAGCGCAGCAGCCCTGCTCCAAGCTGGAGAAAGCCGACATCCTGGAGACAGCCGTATGCTACCTGAAAGAAAGCGCGCGTGTGCCTGCACAGAGCTACGCCGAGGGCTTCACCCGGTGCTTGCAGGAGGCGCTCCGCTTCCTCTCCTTGCACATGCAGCCTGCTGAATCTCAGCAGAACGTGGTCATCATCAGCCACTTTGCTCGCCTTGCAGCCGGGCTTCCCCTGCAGAGTGTCAAGGCTGTGCAGCAGCAGGCTCCAAGTCCCGTGGTGCAGGTGCGCTCTCTCGGGCACAGCGCGTCAAAGTGCGTCAGTGGGTCAGGTGGAAGACAGTTGCTTTGGAGACCCTGGTGATGACCAGATGTAACAGCTCCGTGTCCGTGCAATGCGTGCGTGCATGCATGCATTCTGTTTATATGTGGTGTCCACATTCAGACTGTTAAAAGTCATAAAATCCTGACTGAGCATGATAATGACATAATATGCTGCTCTAGCCACATTCTCTGTGTTGTAGCGGCTAGCAGCCTATAGGCCTATAGCCTATAGATAGGCTACTGTCTAAATATTTTGTTCCCTTTAAGTTATAGCCCAAGGCTAGTATTGTAATTCTTGTGTTCTTCACAATGTGAATGTTGTTTTGTATATTGTAAACTATTGCCTATAGGTTCTGTATTGGCACATGTGCATGCCCATATTACCAAAAGGCCTATGATTTTCAAACGACATAGTCTATTTAAAGTCGTGTCTTTTGAAAATCTATTTGATATGATATCACATTGATATCATCTTATAAAATGCAAAATAAAAGCAAACGTTAAACTTGAAATAAATGTGTATTATTTTTTATATCAACAGTCTCAATCGAAAAAGGCAGCGTTTCAGTTTAGGCCTACATATCATCAACAGAGGCCAATGGCTAATCGTCAATCTGACAGATTAATTCACAAGCATCAGGTGTGACGCATGCTTGCATCAGTTGCATGAGGTAGCAACCTTGACATGGGGTAGGGCGGAGCTGAGCTAGACATCCCAGCCATGTTAACTGTAGTTAGTTAGCTAGATGCATTATCTAGGCTGGTTATACCAGGCTAGTAGGGCGGCACATCGCACATAGTCGTAAAAAACACCCAACTTGTTAAAAGTGAAAACATAAAGGCAGTAGGCCTTTTAAAATATTAGACATTATTTTTTATGGAATTTCTAAGATTTGTTTGTAGCTGTTAAAATGTAGATCTAGCAGGTAATCTTTTGAAATAGGTTTTCATATAGGCCTAGACATCTTTTGAAATAGGCCTACATAGGCCTATGTATTTAATTTTTTTTTTTTTTTTAAGATTTGTTTTTGGGCTTTTTGCCTTTATTTAGCTAGGCCTACAGCGAATGGTTCCAAGATTTTAGGCGGGAGAATCGTGGCAGAGGAGAGATCAGAGCAGGGAATTGGATCTATTGAGTAAACAATTTCTGAGTGAATAGTCCAGCTGCTGTTTGGACTCGAGTACAAAGACACCCACACAGACACTCACGGTCGCCTCCGGAAAGCCCCAAGCCGACCTGAGCTTTCTCACACTCGCACCATTCAGAGCTGTCAGTTAAGAAGTGTGCGTCCCATTTCGCAGCTCCCCCCAATCCCTCAGCAGCAGCGCTGTATTTTATTGCTTGTAAGTATGGCCATATGGTAATAAGCAGCAGCTTAACATTTCAATGTCAATATGGCAGCAAGCAGAAATTGAGGCTTCATCGTGTCTGACAGTAGGCCTAAACAGTTGGATATCCGACCGTTGAATTAGTGTTGATCTGTTTGCTGAAGCCAACAAAGCATCTCATGCACCCCCAATAATCATATAGCCGATTTGGATTTAAACGGTGAGAAAGGTATTCGGAGTATGCCTCATGCCAGCCCACGTTTATTATGTTTTGGTCCATTCATTATGCATAACAATGCATTCTCTCTCTTTATGTATTCCAATATTCTGCAAAAGGATGCTCCCAGCATGGCTTAACAATGGAAGGACTTGCATAATGATTGGACAACTTGAAAGAAAGTTACCATCACAACCCTGTCTATTGTGCAAATGTAAATAAGACTTATATTCCCATTGTCTTGAAAGTTCTCATCTGCAAACATTCCATATTCTGCATGCTTGACCATATTAAGCATGATGGGCCCCAGATATCTTTTAGTTAAGACCTTAAACTTAACTTCCAGTGGTGCATGTCATTAAAGAAAAAGCAGGTGTCAAGCAATCTGTGGGGAGAAATAGGAGTTGTTTGTTCAGACAAGTTAAAGTAAATAATCCTTAAAAGGTGTGGCTCTCACTCCACAATATTTTACAATGCTTGTAGGTCAAGTGACAGCATCTCCCGAGACAAAAATGACAGGAGTGTGCCGTGGAGTGTGTGTGTGTGTATGTATGCTTGTGTGTCAATCTGGAGGTGCCATCAAACACTCGCTACATCCTGACAAGTAGTTGTAAAACCTCTCCTTTGTACTTTGACAGCTCCGTGTTCCCACAGGACTGGTTCCCAGTGAGACCAATGCCATAAAAATAACAGAGTTTCCCCATTCTAAGCTTTATATATAATGTTGTTATAAACAGTTGAGTTAATGATAATTTAATTGTTACAAATTCAAGTCATTTTGCAGTTTTTTTATCAATACAGGCACATTTTGAATACAGTCAAACCTGCTGCATTTGCTGACAGAATCAACAATTAAAAATATAAAATGCTTTAAGAAAATATATTCCCATGAACTTTTAAAACTATACACATTATGGAAATTTCCCAGAAGTGAAATGACAGTAGGTTATACATATAGATTATGAGGTTATTTTGATCAGCTGGCAAAGCAAATAAAGTATAACCAAGGTATCAGCAGTCAGCCTTCAAGCCAGCTTCACAGTAACAGACTATATGGCCGAATAGCATTTGCAAAGCCTCCTGAGGATGTATCTATTATTAATCTGCATTAAATAGTGAATGGGTAGAGTTTATGACACAGGACACACTGAACATCGGAAAGTTAAGACAATCATATAGATGGGTTGTCAACAGGGGTGTCAACATACCGTATTCTGAATAATCCTTAGTAAAC
Organism: Nannobrachium achirus; assembly: GCF_963921795.1. Taxonomy (NCBI): domain Eukaryota; kingdom Metazoa; phylum Chordata; class Actinopteri; order Myctophiformes; family Myctophidae; genus Nannobrachium; species Nannobrachium achirus. The sequence continues at coordinate 52,872,010 of NC_137815.1, read as the reverse complement.
CCCACCCAAGTTATTTATGCAAGATGTTCAAACCAAAGGTAAGTTGCAAATATTATATGACCCATTTGTGTTTCATTACATGTTACTGTAGCTGTCAAATCACTGTTACCGCCAGAGCAAATATAAAATTATGGATAATGGCCTGTTCATTACACACCAATGTATTATTTTTGTATTAGCACCAAATAAGATATAATTTTAGTTTACTAGCATGTGATTTAACATTGCCACAACATTGCCACAAGCAGTATGTGTGCACTACTAGATGTTTTTGAGTGCACTACTGACATAAAATAACATTTAGTTCAGCTCAGATAATAACAACTAATTAAAGTAAACTGGAAGTAAATTAAAGTAAATTGTAAAAATTAACTTCACTAACAGAAAAGTCCCATTGACAGATGGCTTTTACCTTTGAGTTTTATCAGCTACATGGACAGTAATGGTGAGAACACCTTGAAAATGCCAGACTCTCAGATGAATAGTGCGGACATGCCCTAATGTGGGCACAAAATACAATGTAACATCAAATACACATTGTATTAGGTCGTTACACTGCGGTAAGACTGCAGGAGGACGGACTGAACACTGTCGTACCACTCTCCTGTGACACTAGCAGCCAGGGACAATCAATACCATCAGGGGAGCACTATTGCACTGCCTTCCCATTTTCAAAAGCTAAAATTACATTCTTAACATTTCCGTCTGGGTTCAGTGCAAGATTCATTGAGCGACAGGGTAGAAAGACATTGCTCTCTCTTCAAATCACTGTCATGTCTTCAGCAGGGAGTTGGGTGGGGGGGTAGAGGTTTCAGGTAAGGATGGAGGGACAAGGTTGTGACCGGGTAATAGTACTTTGTTAACTTCTCCTCAGCCCATGTACGGGTACTTCCATTCTGTGAGGGGGACGTGAGTCTGTTTGACCATCTGTGGCGACGTCCACCTCAAAACGTAGTGGGGTCCTCCCGGTTTGTCATTGGTTCCTAGCAGAGAAGAAGGGTCAGGGTTTAGACTTTTTGGTCAGGTGGGCAATAACATATATATGGTGTGTATATGGGTGTATATGATTCATATAGTTCAAAATCATTCATATTGTTTAGCAGACTGAGTGAGGCAGTTCGCCTCCAACTGGGAAGCGAACCCCAGCCCCCCACTCAGCAGACAAGGCAAGCAACCCGCAACGCCAAGAGAGCTAGCTCACTTGGCATGGCGAGTTACGGCCAGATCTCTTGCATGGTTGTTACAATATTATGAACACATGCTATTTTAGGACACTTTATCCAAAGAGGACATGATGGGAATGGTTACATATTGAGCCACACTGGACCAAAAATAGCTACAAAGATGCTCCCACATCCAAAGTCATATTAACTTGACATGTCTGATGTAGCCTTCTTGTGAGCAGCAAGTTTCAAGGGTATTTATTATCACATACAATACAGCTGTTAGCAACTTTGGAGTGAAATGATTGTACCGTAGGCCTACTTTGAGTTTCCTCAACTGGAAGACAATACAAACAAAATAACCAGGCTAAATAACCAATATTTAACAGTCTGTACTTACTACACTTCACCCCAAAGATCATTCTAATCCTTTCTTCTAATTGAAATAAGACTTAAAACAGAGAAATTGTATGTATGTATGTGCATAATTTGTGTGTATGCACAGCAGCAGTATTGTATATGTATGTACAGTATTTGTATTGTATGTTATAGAGTGAATGCACTACTGTCTTTATTTCCTTTGTTTCTCTTTCTGAACCAGTCTGTTAATTTTGCCCAATGATAACTATTATAATAGTTATCACATTTTTGGGGACAATAATGTAAATGGCTAAGTGTGATTGAGCAGAGGTCTTTCATTATCCCTCACCCTATTGGCATGACATGGAAGGACATGTACCAGAATTATCATCTGGTAACCAAGTCAGCATTCGTACCTGAAGCTCTGGCGCCACCAAATGGCTGCTGAGCGACAACAGAGCCAGTAGATTTGTCATTCACATAGTAGTTGCCTGCAGCATTTCTTAAGGCCTTGGCTGCCTCAGCAATAACAGTCCTGAAACAAAGCAACAAAGTGAAGTGATGTTAATTCCCAAATGTTCAAAAATCAGAGCCTTTGTTTTTTGCAATTAATCGTCCAATAAAGTGCTTTTTTATTTTATAATGTTCAACCGTGTGAGAAGTGTCACATAGTATCCTTCATACAGACTTTATGATAATTAATTTTTATATATTAAAATAAATACAAAAGCAGACTATTTATTATTACAAAATTCCTATCCCTTTGGGCAGAGCCGTAGGAAGTCATTTACAGTTGCAGGTGCTGGTTCAGGGACCCCTTCCGCGGGCGCAGGCCACAAAAAAATTGGGTTTTTAATTAATTTTATAATCGGTTTGATTTAGTTTTTTATTAATATAAATAGGCCTGCATGACGATTGCAGAATCGTCATGCAATGTAGCATATCAAATAGCCTAAGGATTGGACAAATACACCCAAATAAGCATAGATGTTGGGATATTAGCTATGCCAAGGCGATGATCTGAAACATATTATAGACATACAACAACAGTGGTACACTGGCAAAGCAGCGGCGGACCATCAGAACACATGAATACAGTAGAAATTAGGTCCTATACATAAAACCACCGTATAGTGTGTGCCAGCAGCTACGTCATTGTAGTCCTTAGCGGCCATTTCTTGGGTCAAAACACAGGTGTTTCAATTGTTTGATTGCATAGAACTAATGCTTTACTCCAATCAGAACACGTGTGTAAGGCTGTGTTTACCCAAGAAATGGCCGCTCTTAGAACTACATTTGGCACACCCTATAGGGTTACTATACTTCGCACAGCTATGCCTTTGGGGTATTTAGACAAAAACATGTCTTACTGGTCCTGAGAAAATACAGCCCCTGTCAGGGCGTATGGGGAGGTGTTGTCAATCAGGTGAAGCACCTCCTTGTAGTTTTTCTCAGGGTAAACGTAGACTGTTAGAACAGGCCCAAAGATTTCCTAGAAAAGGTAAAGTGGTGTCAAAAAGTACCTCTGCAGCAACAAAACAAGTCCTATATGAGACGGTTTGCAAGGCCATAAAATACATTACTGATCTTTGTAAATTCAGTCACGTTCACACATGCACTGTATTATGGACGTTTTCCAGACGTTAAATGGAAGGGAGAGGACATGCAACAGACTTTATGCTGGCAGGGCCCTTGAGTTAACCGGCTATGTGTGAATGGATACGGTAATTGTCTGACAAACAGTGTGTGAATCATTGGTTTGAGTTTGTTTAGCTAAACAAACTTCACCCAAGGTTTTCATAATGCCCATTAAATGCTTATTTAAGGTCATGCACCCGGCCTGTGTTCTGAAAACAATACAAAAAAAAAATGGTCAAAGATGTCAGGACTGCCAAGCAAACACTATGACAATAACAGTATCATTACATAATATATAACACAAGTATCTAAATATCCAAAACCTTACTAGCAATGTGCTGGAGCATTCACATTTACTTTCACAGCAACCAACTCATTCATAGAAGACAGCGTACCTCACACATGATGGCATCCTGTGGGTCTTTGGTCTCAATGATGGTGGGCTCCACAAAGTAGCCTTTGGTATCATCACAGTTTCCCCCAGCGATGACAGTCAGGTTAGGGGAGGACTTTGCGTGATCAAGCCACTTCTTATTACGGGCAAAAGACTAGAGGGGGTAAAGGAATATACCGTAGGTATTTTCATAACCTTTCCAGTGTAGGTAATAGTGGACATTACATGCATAGTAGTACAGATATGATAATTCTACCACTTTTTCTAGTCACGTGTTCAAATACTGGATTCTGATTGGCTAAATTCCGGAGGTTATGACAAAACAACTGCCGCAAAGTTGTATGAGGACTTGTCCGAGATCAATGCACCTCAGTGTACATCCGGGGACTTCAGGAGGTAGTCGGAACACCTTTCCCCCAACCAACAAATGACGGTGGCAACGGTCCTATGTTTACTAACGTGCATGCTATAGTCGCCGATTTATTTGGATCCAATGCAATCCGCCAACTTTAAAGCCCCTTTTCTCTGAACCTATGCCTTTCTGGAAGCGAACAGCCTCTATTTACGGCCGGAACGGTACTTCTAACTGACGTTAGCTTAGCTGTAAGCTAGACGCATGGATTAGTATGGAGTTGGCGCCATCTGTTGGTGAGTAGAAGATGTTGTTTGTGGAACTATCTGCTGTCTCGCGGAAGTTTTATAGGCAATAATGATTGTAACTTAAGATCCTTGCAAGTTACAACTATGTGTTTTCTTTCATGTATACGGGAAAAAGTGGTAGAAAAGCTATTTACCACTCGGGGTCGGACATTATGCTCTCATAATGTCCTGAGTGAGGGTGTTATCGGACTCGGCTGCGCCTCGTCCGATAACACCCTCACTGCGGACATTATGAGAGCATAATGTCCTCTCACTCGGGGTAAATTGCTTACTTCTTTGGGGTAATTATTTCATCACTGTACATTTGCACAAATTTGTCCTCTGCGTTTAACTAATAGTGCCCTGTCCCCCTGGGTGCTATTGATACAGCACCCGGCGAGCAGTTAGGGGTGCTCAGTGTGATGATATGTATACGATGACTAATCAATACTGTACCTTGTCATCAATCACAGCTGAGAAGAAAGTGCTGAGGTCTTCCACAGGCTGAAGAAAAAGAAAGAGTATCAGATGAAGCTAAATAGCTTTACAGAACACTAATTAGTTTTCCCTTTTCCACATCACATTATTATAAAAGCATGTATAATGCACAAGGCTATCTGAAAGGAATACTGTGAAGTGTTTTAAATGTATTTTGATGATCTAAAATAGAACATAAATAAATAAATTAGCATACCCTAATTGAAGGCAATGGGTAGGCTAATATTAGAAACACAGCCAATTAACTTACAGCTTACAGTGTATGCTGGTTTGAAGGTTAAAGCAATGCAAACAATCATGTTCTACTCTAAGTCAGGTGAAGGGCAAAACGGGACAAGTGAAATGTATAAGCTAAAAAATAGTATAATGTTTATTCACTAATGATTCTTTAGCTGTGATACATTCTCCACTTACATTTCCCACTTTGATCTGTTTGTGGATGGCTAGGAGCTGCTCTTTGATCTGGGGCCACTTGCTGTCAGGTACATACATCCTGGAGCAGGCAGAGCACTTCTGGCCTCCGTACTCAAATGCGGAGCGGATGGTCCCAGTCGCCACGCTCTGAATGTCCGCAGAAGAGTGAACAAAGTGGAAGTTCTTCCCACCACACTCTAAAGGAGATGAACATTATATTTTGTGACACACACACATTCATTTCTTGTAATTTTGGCATTAAACTCTTGTGTGTTGTAATCCATGTAAAGTGGATGTTGTGCATGTAATGTTGTGTTGGAGAGGCTATATAAGCACAACGCACCCCCTCCTACACGTGGAAAGTTCTTATAGATGTCCAGGTTCTGAGCTACTTGTTTCCATAGACGTTTGAATGTCCTGAACAGAAGAATAAAAAAAGAACTTCACATCAAAACATCAGTAACAATAATAATACAATTTATAATAAATGGACAATGTTGATCCTTGAACCGGGGCCCAACGGAGGGTCGTTACACCACTGAATGTACATATAAAATAACACTAACATCAATGCATGCCTGCTACTTATACATTTAAGAATACACTTGAATAAGGTCCTGGCAAAGTTAAGTGTTACAAGAACTTGGTACAGGAACTCTGAACTGAAAATGGCCATACGGGACGCTGCCAGTGAAGTTGATGCCTGCCAGGTCCTCTGAGGAGGTGACGGTGTCTCCAAACACAGGTCCATCAGCTGGGACAAACTGGATGATGTTGGGGGGAAGGCCACACTCCCGCAGGACCTTGTAGACAGCATAACTAGCTGACATGGCCGTGTCGCTGGGCTTCCACAGTACAACATTACCCTGCAAAACAGGACCACAAATTCAACAAATTAAATCCACTCTACTGATTAAAGAATGATATACTTAACCATCGTAACTTACGTACAATGGTGTAGAAATAGCTGATCTACAAGCTCACAATGCGTTACGATGCACAGCGTAGTTTATGATAATAAAAAAAACACACATATACCGTATATAACTATATATACATATCATAAATACATGTCAATAATGACATGCCCAAAATAGGGACACCAGGTTGAAAGTGATTAAAGTGGATGGGACAGGACTGAGGTTGAAGTAATTTGAGAAAATACTGAATCCATTTTAGCTTACCATCATAGCGGGGGTGCCTGCCAGATTTCCACCAATAGCTGTGAAGTTAAAAGGAGCAACAGCCGCTACAAAACCCTAGAAGAGGAAAGAAAAAAACAAAACAAGATTACTCGCACTCAAATATACCTGCCCACCAAATCCAGCTTATTAGGTGCAATGTGTCAAGCTAATTTGGGTCTTCATCTGTATCTGTAATCATTATGTAATTACCATTGTATGAAAAAGGACCCACAATGGTGCCCACAGAAAGCGATTAATAAGGCTGCTTAACGCTACTGCTGTAGTTTGACGAGCGATGTGACTTCATACCTGATGCTGAAAGTTTGAGACCGTTTAAACTTTTATGTACCGGTATGTCTAAAACGTCCAGAAAAACGTGACAGCAGCACTATGGAGGAGTGCACGGCACACCAGGCGCTGTACCATAGGAAAACAATATTCTTGTAACTTTTGCCAAGGTGTGTCAGAAGCTTCGCACCTGTAGTGATGCATCTCAGTGTGATCGTACCCTAGGTAGGTAGATGCCGCACAAGCACAGTTCCTACCTCCAGACCACGATAGAGAGCTGTGTTTGTGACCCCCGGAGTATCCAATGGCTGCTGGTCTTCCAGCTCGATGGCGTGTTTGGCGTTGAACCTGAAGAAGTCAATCAGCTCTGGAGCAGCATCAATCTCTGCCTGTACTACGGTTTTACCCTGGAAAGTAACCAATGATAGGACACACTGAAAACATATGCTGGCTGATGTGTATATCATCAGCAATATAGCGTGGTATTTTCAGTAAAGTTACATTGAAGAAAACATTCCTCTCTAAGTCATTTTAACACATCTACTGCCGGGTATATAATTAATTAATCAGTAGATTCTAACTAAAATTATAAACCATCCGTGCTTTTGTTATGTTCCATAGAGAAGGGCTTGTTTTAAACAAGAACGCATCTGGAGAGAGATTACGAGATAAATGCATTTTCCTTACAGCAATCCATTGCTGTAAACATAGGTTTTCATTTTCTGATCTGGTCATCTCCCGAAGGGTTATGGGAATTTGAGTTTTTGCATCAGTGCCGGGTGCCGAGTCGCAGACCGCACGCTATCACTTTGGACATTAGACATTAATCAGGGCTGCTCCTTACCAGCTCAAGAATGTACTTTACATTAAAATCTATATCACAACAAGTCATCAAATGTTACTCTACCTGTCCAATCATGGTCTTGGCTAGGATCTCAGCTCTCTTGGGCCCACTAATGGCATCAGCAGCCTTGAAGAAGATCTGGGCTCTGTCCTGGACTGGCCTCAGGTCCCACTCTCTCCGTGCTGCCACCGAGGCCAAGATGGCTTTGTTGAGCAACTCCTGTGTCCATCACAAATGAGAGGGAAGGATTATTGGACAGAAGGCTTACAATGTGTGGTACAGTGAGATCCTTTTGTTTTTATCAAGTTTGTTAAAAGGTTTGATAATTGTATGATGATTCTGGAGGGGCAAACAGACCCTCGAATAACAAAATATATGATACTACTACACTTCCATGAGAAATATTGATCCCAGGCTGAAATTCTGTTTGGAGCTCACTCACTGTAATGATACTATAATAATGACTTGCTCAAGAAAACGTTTTATAAGCACATGTAATGTTGTTTACCGTTAACCCACATTTGACATAAATACAGTCTAGCTTTGATAATAAAATCTAGCAAAAGGATAGAAAATGTAACTAGTAGTACATTTCAAATATACAATATTAATTAATTGTCTTTCTTCTCAAATAGCAAATTACCTTGTCAGCATAGCAGAACTTGGCCACTTTATGCGAGTGATTGTAAGGCTTTGAAAGGAGAAAAAGAAAAAGAAAGCAAGCGTAAACGGGAGCTAGTAGAATACAGCACCTTCTTAATCTTATCACCAAAAACAAGATAAAACACAGACAGCTGATAAAAACAATATATAAACTAGAAAAAGGTGCACGGGTCTCCGCCAGGGCCAGCAATGTTTGGAATTCACCAATTAGGATGGAATATGAAAAATGAGTGGCAATTGTTCCTCGGCCTAGTGGGAATGTGTGTGCAAAGTTTCACAGTAAAAGCAAAGCAAATTTTAGGCATTTTGTTCAAAACGAGCCACTCCTGCAAACTTTAGATAAGGGACAGAATATGAAAAATCGGACAGATCAGTGTTGATCACATGACTATAGATGTGTACCGATTTGCGTGATTAGGACACAATCTTTAGGAATAATATAACAAAAATATATATGTTTTTGGCAAATATCTGCCTCCTGGTGGCGCTATAAAAAGGCTGGTGTGAAATATTTGGGGCAGAGGTTCTGCTCCAGCATCCAGGGAGCGTGTGTGCACAGTTTTATGTCGATTGGGCCAAAGGTGCCCGGAGATCAGCTGTTCTCAGACGGACGTATACGGACACGGACAGACAGACAGGGTGCAAAACATAGTCTCGGCCACACCTTCGGCCAGGCGGAGACAATGACAGAATGTTACAATTCAATCTGCTGTCTCTGAATGCAGGTCCACATTTTGGCAGCACAGCATTCAGTAAATAACAACATTGTATGGTGAAAGTGTCTGCCTCCCAATTCTCCATGTTTTCCCACACTATGAGGCAATAGTTTACTCAGACTACAGTACATGGAGTTGACTCCACTCACACATAGCTGGTATCTGATGTCTTTGGTCCACACATGTTCATCTCCGACCACACAGGGTATCTCCTCTGTTTTCCCTTTCAGGTCCTCCAAGGCCTGTGAAAAACATCCAGTAATTCAGCAAATATTTAAACAGTCTTTCGGCAATCTACAGTACACTCTGTACATGCACCATTGCACCTACAAAAATATATTGTGTGAGAGTGGATGAATTACTGGCAACCAATATCATAAGATTATGAGAAGCAGGAAATATTTAGCTATGGACATGGTTAGTTCAACACAAAGTGTTATGACGTGCTAATAAAATGTTCAATGAATACTAAACATGGAGAGACATGGCTGTGCAGCCCTTTGGAAGAGCGTTCTAAGTTAAATTCAGAACGTTTTTTCGATTAATTGAGTACAAAGGACCCAAATGTATATTGAACTGTATTTCCTGTGCTCTTTTTTGAAAACTGCAACTGACGTATAAAGTCAATCAATTAATCAATTTCTTCTTAGAACGTGAATATGACAGCTTCAAGTGTAAGTGTACAGGTTATGAGAGTGAAAGTAATGTCATAATGTTTGTTACTTTGCATGCATGTGATAAGTTTGACATGTTTTGAGCAGCTGTGTTCTAACCTTCAGGAGTTCTGCTCTCTCTGGACTGCCCTCCTTGAATCCCAGGATCGGTTCATTCTTTACATCAACAGCTGCACAGGGAAAGGTCTTGAAACTAAACACAGACAGACATGACAAAGCATGACTTACATCAGTGGTGTGTTCTAGTTTTTTTTTCGGAGGGACACGATAATCATTCCCTGCACAACAACACGCGCATGGTCGTACGCTAGCGTGTTTTCAATGGATGAAATGGTTAGTTGAGGTTGAGGGCTATGCTTTAAATAAAACAATCATACTACTTATAACATGCGTATAAGTTATAATATAGGCTAGTGTAATACACCACTGACTTATTCATAGGCTTTCATTTAAGAAGATAAAACATGCCATAAAATAATCCCATAAAATTCAATTCCAGATGTATTCAGTTTGCTTCCTTTCACTGTCTGAATCACCAGGTAGGTCAATAGTGCGGTTCAACCGGTGCCTTTGACCCGAACAGGATTTCAGTGGCCATGAAAATCTTAACCAAACGAGGATGTTGACCTCTTGTGAACAGACAGGCTCTAGCCTGAATCAGTTTAGTGCAGTCCCAGAATTTTAACTGTTTGTAGCGGTGGCTTGCCACAAGTCTGTCTTCATGGTAATGAGTAACTTGAGATAACCAGATTAACCACACATGAATCTTTTAGGACTGGAAAGGGAGACAGTTACATTCTTCAAATATGTATTATGATTTAGGCTCAGTTCTTGGTACGTCTATATCATGGCTAGTGTTCTACAGTACACTGTTGTAGAAGAAAGAAAAGATGTTGTTATAGTTATGTGAATAGATAATGCAAGGCATCAATCAGGCCTTGGTGAGCTATTTCTTGATATTATTTAATTTGATTCTCTGACTTTTCTTTCTGAGAAGTTACAACATTCCATTCTGGTGCATTCACATTCCCTTAGATAGTTCATATATTATTAACTACTCAAGTCTAAACTTTCTGAAGGTCACTGTTTTGACAGGGGCCAACTGGGGTGCAACAGCTAGCCTTGTGGAAAAAAGATCATATCCCCAAATCTCCCACTGACAAACACAAATAGGAACATTATTCACATATGGTTGTCATTCATGCATGTGCATCAAGATTACATGAAGCAAGCCTCTGTGATTTTGTTTCAGGGCCACCATGAGAAAAAGACAATAAACATGAGTGGAAAAACATGTTATTACAGGTGCTAGACCAAAGGCAACATGAACATAGGGCTAAACCGGTCTATTATTATATTATTACATGCAGAAGGTGACAGCACTTCCAAAAGTAAAACCTTGCCTATTAACTCATCTTCCATACATCTTTCATACCTATGTATTTCTGATTATCATAAGTTAACATGACTGCACTTGTCAGTGAGTGTGTATGATCACTTACATGTGAACTGTTGCAGGCAGTGAGTATCAAAGGTGCACACATTTATGATCATTTTTCAATAAAAAGAAATTGGTTGGGAAGGCTTGACTTGACTACTTAACTAGTCAACGAAAAAGCAATCTGGCATCTGCATTGCACATGATTGCAATTACACAGTTATGCATTAAATGGAACGGACAGCTGTTTTTTAAATTGGATTTTGAATTAAAAACTATTGTAGTTGTGTCAAAAGAGGCACATTTATTCAAAAACCATACATAATTACAAATTAACAGTTAAAAGGAGACACTATTGCAAATGACATTTAGTAGCCTATTAGGCTAAAGTCAGTGGAGGTAGGGACAGGAGTCTCGTGTTCGCTCATGTGAAACTACCTAGTAGTACCTACCCTCTTCTCCAAGACTGGCAGAGCAGCGGCCTCAAACGCAGCATATTTTCACTGGAGATAAGTTCAGATCAATGGGAAGAGTAGAGGCTGAGACACCTGATAACCCGTGACAAGTCAGAAAACGGGACACTTCACTACATCTATCGATATGCGATAAGAAACACGGGAAGAATCCTTCGAGAATGTCGGGCTAGCGAATGAGACTATCTCCAGTTCCTATAGTCTGAAGGCAGTCGCACTACGATTGGCTAATTTGGTGAGCTGCTGGTTGCTTGGCGACCAACCAGCCACTCACACAGCGCACCGTACCTCCGAGCCATGGCATCGAGAGTGCGTGCCAAGAAACTGGACCGCACCATCGGCTTGTGCGGGTGAACATAAATACTGTAATAATAATAAATAATACTTCCTTCCACTTTTTATCGGGTTATTTTCTTTTTCTTCTTTTTTACCTCTTTGTACAAATGACTTTATTGTAGTTGTGTGAAATGAAGAGACTACACTGTTTTGATCCAAATTAAAAATGTATTTTTGGTCTCATATTTCCTGAATGGAACAGGTGGCGAGGGTGAGGCTGTGACTGGCCATTCAGCGAAAAGGATCATATAGCCAGCCATTCATAGGACAGGGCTACTGACCAGGAAGCTCCATTTTTGACTGCTACAATCTAGGTAGGTATCAATCAATCAATCAATCAATCAATCAATCAATCAACCAACCAACCAACCAACCAGTCAGTCAATCAATCAATCAATCAATCAATCAACCAATCAATCACTTCATTAATTAATTGTCATTGTCATGTCTGTCTGATTCTCATGTCATGTCATGAATGAATTTCCATTATTGGCCATGTTTTTGCTGGGCATTGAGTACATTTGAATTAAATTCAATATGCCCTCTTGTTTTGCCTATAGAATTTTGGCCATAGTCAGTGTATTTCTCAATATAGAAAGTTAGGCCTAATCCTGGTCTCAAATTGAAGCTTATAACATTTTCTAAATACAAGTGTAGTGATATTCTCCTTAAAGTGCAGAATTATTTTGATGAGAGGCCTAATTTTCTGTGTTTCTGTGGATGTTGTGGGTAATATTCTAAAACAGAATGGCCCCAGGCCAGAAACTTATTTTTGAGTGGTGCTACACTCCTAGGGCTGCCAACCCTCCTGGATCCAGCAGGAGTCTCCTGGTCCTGGATTTCGACTACGTCCAGTGATGTTAATAGGTTTTTATTGTAATGAGTCCCGGGACCCAAGACAGGTCTTTTGGATGAGTCCCAGGGATATTTTATGGGTCCCACAAAAATTCAACGCGTCATGTCATTTTTGACAAAGTGCAGCATTTAACTTGAATTGGTTATTATATGGTTATGTTCATGTTACGTAGAAATGTGTCTGAAAGAAATGAACCACAATTCCAAATCTTACAATTTTAATACTTCCAAATAGTCATGTGATGGGTTGATTTTTTTTTATACAGGTCTAACCGGTAATATCGGATGTTGACCACTTGGGGGCGTAGATAGCTTTTACCAAGTCTTCATAATCAACAGCCACATGTTATTTTATATACATCGATAATATATGGATCTTCTAAGTGAGATCATGATGTCTCCTGTTTGTACTGTTACTGCTTCTATGGAATGGGGGAAATGCTGTGCTTGTGTTTGCTCTGCTGTACACAGAGAACCAGTGGACTGGGTCAAAAACAGTGGATTAGGATTGCTTGTAGATCGGCTACTTTTGTTCTGAACGGTTGATCATAGAGGGACGTGCCGCCCCTCTATGGATGCGGGAGGGCAAGGCACAGGCGGCTGCGGTGGTCCGCTGCCCCGGCGGACCACCAAATGGACGGCGCCGCCACGAAAACACTATAATCAATCAAACAGTTAGCCAGCCTAGGCTACATACAGTACATACATACTGTCTCAGATAGCATACATGCTAGGCTAGCTTGCTTCCTCCGTGTTGTAGTTGAGCCAATAAAGGTTATTTGACCACGTTCACCACGACGTTAATCGTCGCTATTGTTGTTAAGACGCAATGAAGACCTGTGTGGCTTCTAACACGTTGTCCAATGTCCACCACATCTATAAACAATAGCGCGTGTATCCAGTTGTTATTGAATGAAGAGGACAGAGGGAGAGGAGGCGGGTCGCTGTGTGAGCAGTGAGCATGTCATATTTCTGCGCCGTGCGTTCTGTGGGGGAACCCTTGTTGGTGTATCACCTAACACGCTGTGCCACTATGGTCAGAGAGCGGCCCGGTGCTACGCTAAAACTCAGGCACCCATTGAATTATGTGACCATCCATGGACACACAATGGCGTTCAAAACACACTGTCGTTAGTTCTATCGTCTGTTTTAAGACTTTCTACGCGGATTTAATTTGTGTTAACATAGCGTTAAGTAGCATGCCTTCACCCATGAACAATGGTGGCTTTTTAAAATATATTTTTTTCGCGACGTGGTAAATTATTTTAATGTGGACTCCAATGGAGGCGATGCGTCCGTGGGACCCACGGACACTGACGTGAATGCGTCTTTAGGCAACGTGAATGCGTCAGAGACGCGTGACGCGCACGTATTGACGTCACTGTACGTCTCCTGCTGGACTCCTGGATTTCTCCTGGATTTGGTATCAAACTCCCAAAATCCACCATGTTAAAAAATGTCTGCAGAGTGGGACCCCTGATCGGGGAGTGTGGACAGTGCATGCAATCATACAGAGATAATGACTGGTTATCATCAAATCAATTTCTGTCGGCCTAATACTTTTTGTGTTTTAATGGCTGAATTTGTACCCATCATTTTCCAATGCCATAAAGCAAGCCTAAAAGTATCAACACACAAAATTCAACAGAGCACAGGAAAATACATCTACTAAAAAAGTTGGTTAAAAGAAAAAGGTTTCAGGGGTAGGACCCCCTGTAATCACGAAAATCTCCTGGATTCTGCATCTGAAACAGTCTGTGGTTGGGGTGGCTTATATCTTTACAGGCTGTGCTGACACAACGACATTGTACCCTGGATGGAGGGAAGCTCACATTCACTGATGCACCTGGATTGTGCACACAAACACTGTGTAGCTATGATTTTTGAAGTTGTTTCTAGTCATGTTCATTCAAGTTGCGAAACTACACTTGTAGCCTAGGTCTATGCGTCTTGTAAGATGCTCTCTAAAAAGGAGCACTAGCCACAAGTCATCACACCTTATAACTAAATAGTGACTATTAACATACATTATCATTCCAATCTAGACCTGTCTATCTAAGTTCTGAGCTAGCAGGACCCCCTTTTTTGCACTGCTTGTTGAACAAAGTTCCACAAGAGGACGCCATTGCCCTGGTCCCATGGCTGTATGCATCTAGGGTGAATGTCACTCAGCTCAGCTCAGTTCAGTAAGGCATAGCTAAAGAGGCTGTTGAACATACCACACTGTCATGGGGGAGTCCCATCCCATGCTTTCAATTATTTTGTCAAAATATTTTATTCATTATTTGATATGGAGCTCTAGAACAAGGGTTTTCAAAGTGGGTGAACGGGGCACCCTGGGGTGCTGTGACGGCAGTCCAGGGGTGCCGTGAGATAATTTGATAATATTTGGAATTTATTTGGACTAATTTATTTTAAAAACATATTTAGTAGCATTTTAAACCAAGTAAAAAGTTATTTTCAGTCGGTTCTAACCAAAATGGCTATTATCTCAACATTTTCCTCGCAACATAATCGCTAAAATATGGCATTAATAAAAGGTGAAAATTATGAATATATTGTAGGGGTGCCTCGGATGAAAAAAATAGGGTGCCCTGGGCCAAAAAGGTTTGGGAACCCCTGCTCTAGAAGAAAACAAATAGTGCTGTAGCAAAACACAACATGTCTAATGGTCATATTAGAAATTCTGGGGGTACTCGCCCAGTTTTCCTCAGAGGTGGAAAGCCTGGTGATGCGAGGTTACTCACCCAGAACCTTTTTAACAGAGTAGATGTCCTGTGCTCTGGTGAATTTGGGGAGTTTGATAGGCTACTTTTATCAGGCTTAACTAGCATTGGAAAATAGGCCTATGAGTATATTTTGGAAGTTCGTCCATTAAAAACAGAAATTGATTTGATCTGATGAAGCAATTAAAGCCCCATCTTTAAAATTAACCACTGCCAGTCATTACTTAAAAGTGAATAATAATAATATAAAAACTTTTGAAAATCTACAAGCAGTGTAGTGTCACATAGGGACACTTGTGAGTTTGTAGACCTGCTATTTCAAATGGCCAAAATATCTAGGGCTGAAGTGGTTAGTATGTTTTGTAATAATAATCAAAATCTACAAAGTAACTAGTAGCTAAAGTTTTCAAATAATTGTAGTGGAGAGTAAAAGTACAATATTTGCCTTTGAGATGTAGTGAAGTACTGAAAACTGGAAATTTTTTTGTTTCGTAAATGTTTATTAACACTTGTCCTTTACATACATTCATTTCATCAATAAAAACAAATATATAACATTTCATTGTATTTTTTCTCTTCTACACAGCACATTTTCTCTTCTACACCATTTTTTTTTTTCTCTTCTACACTGTTTTTTTGTTCTCTTCTACTCAAAAAATAATAAATAGCCTGCATTTTAAATAAATAAAAGATGTGTCACATGCTATTAAAGAACTGTTTCATAGTTAAAAACATAGTTTGTAAAAAACAACAGAGCATCATGACTAAAAAAGCAGGTTAAAAAACAGTGTTGAAAGTGCTGTTTGAAGACCATTATGTATGTCAGTGTAAGTGTGTTGAGTTCATAGAAAGTGTCAGTTAAAAAGCAATCTGGCTAGCCATCATCAGGGAAACGTTCTGTTGCTCTTTTACCAAGAGACTAAAAAGTGGATGATGTTAAAAACTCTCTTAATTTATTCACAGTTCAACTTGTTTCTATGTGCAGGAGCGGGGTGAGTCACTAACGGTTAGATCCCCATCCTGCCTCCTCCAAACGGTCAGGTCTCTCGGGACCTGTCAATGAACATCACCAGTCAGTCTGCCTGCGGCCCTGACCTTTGTTGTGGGCTTCGGTCTCCCTCGTCCGAATGAGCGCAGAGGCCATGCTTCTTTGCGGCTGCGTTCCTAGGGCCTGCCGCCTGCAGCTTCGGCCGCTTGGACCGTTGCTGCGGCCATACGGATCGCAGCCACGGGGGGGATGTGCATGCGCTTGCTCACCAGCAGGTTGCGGGTAGTCCATATGGCGTCTTTGATGGCGGCAAGGGTGAGCCAGAGATTTGTGTACTGAGCTTTTGTCAAGCGATCCTGGCCCACCCCATACAGCACTAGCTGTGCTGTGAGGACGCCCCCTACCGGTTGAGTACGGGAATTGATCAGGGAGCCGGCTGTCGCCCACTGGTCTACGGCACCGCGGCACTCCCAGAGCAAGTGCCTCACCGTCTCAGGTGCGCCACAACCAGGACGGGGGCATGTTGAGTGCGCTGCCATGCCCCGGGAGTGCATAACAGCCCTGACTGGGAGGATGTCGTGAGCTACCATCCAGGACAGGTCCCGGAGTCTGTTGGGGAGGGCAGGATGGTTCACATTGCGCCACACCGCCTGGGGCTCGCCTACTGCAAGCAGGCGCACTGGACTCACTGTTTCCCGCTCCTGCACAAGAGAGAGAAGAGAGCGGTGGTCACTTAAAACATCCACATCCTGCTCAAGGTTAAAGTGCAGAACAAACTTCTTGATAAAAGCATAGGCAGGTGGCAGGTTAAAAGACACTGGAACTCTAAGATCAACTGGTAAAAGGTGCAAGTGTCTGAGATAAGACCCCATGCAGTATCTGGCCATAGCAGCTGTCTTGTGTTCTCTGGATGGGGCTGTAGCGTGTGTGATGTGTAGTGCGGTGTAAAGGCTGCCAAAAAATAAATACAGGTCGGGGACTCCTTTCCCCCCCTTCTCCTTTGGCTTCTTCATTACGTCACGTCTCAGTCTCTCCCACTTGGATCCCCATATGAAATAAAAGATGGCTCGTTCCAGGTCTAAAATCACTCGTTTAGGAGGCATAAAAACTGAGGAGACAGATAAAAGCAAGGGTAAAATCACAGCTTTGATGATTAAAACCTTACCTTCTATTGTCAGTCTTCTAAGTCCCCAGTACCCCAGTCGCTGCCTAACTCTCCCTACCAGGTCTGGCCAATTGGTTTTGCCCTCCCCCTGTCTGTCAAATTTGACCCCCAGTATCTTTAAGTCAGTCTGGGTCACAGTCAGGGGAAGTCCAGTCATGTCAGTTGCTCTCCATGGTCCATAAAACTGGGCTTGGGTTTTGTGTCTATTAAGTTTAGCACCAGAGGCCCGTCCATAAAAATCAGTCAAGTCAAGTGTCCTGTTAACGGATGAAAGGTCAGTGCATAAAATGTTCACATCATCCATGTATAAAAAACAATTGGCTGTTTCCCCCCCACTCCCTGGAATACTTACCCCTTTGATCCATTGGTCCCTTCTCAAGATTTGTGCCAATGGTTCAACCGCGGCGATGTAAAGGAGGGCGGATAACGGACATCCCTGACGGACGCCGCAGTGTAAGTCAACTGCATTTGTAAGATGCCCATTTACAACAAATCTGCTGCTGATATCTCTATACAGCAAACCCACCCACGCTATGAACCTCCCTGGAAACCCCAGTTTTTGCAGTACCTTAAAAAGGTACTGGTGCGAGACCCGATCAAAAGCTTTCTCAAAATCTAGATTTAGGACTATAAGCCGCATGTTTCTGTCTCTCGCATAACAGATGGTGTCTCGGATCAGCACTAGGTTGTCTGTGATCCTCCTCCCCGGTAAGGCACAGGCTTGATCCGGGTGGATCACTTCCCCCAAAGCCATGGACATCCGTGACGCTAAAAGTTTACTAAAAAGTTTACAGTCAAAATTTAACAGTGTAATCGGTCGCCAGTTCTTCAGGTCAGTCTTGTCATCTTTCTTGTGGAGTAGAGTTACTATCCCTAACCTAAAACTGTCAGGTAGTCGATCTAGTCGCTCTAGGTCTTTAAAAACAGTCAATAAGTCAGGTGCTAAAATGTCCCAGAAAGTCAGATAAAAGTTTAAAGGAAGTCCGTCATTTCCTGGGGACTTCCCTTTCTTAAAACCTCTCAAACATTTATCCAACTCTAAAAGTGTAAAATCCTGGGATAAAAACTCACTGTCTGAGACTGTTTTGTCTAAAAAACCTAGAACCTCTGTCATGGTATTTAAGTCAATTTCTTTTTCAGAGTACAAGTCCCCATAAAAGCCCTCTACTACTTCTTTCATCTCTTCTATGTCTTCCACCACCTCCCCATCCTCCTTCTTTAACTTTACCATTCCCTCCCCTCTGTTAACAATCTTTTTAAAAAAGTACCTTGTACACTTTTCTCCTTCTTCTATTTCTCTTTCTCTACTTCTTAAAATAATTCCACGACTCTTGATTTCTGCCAAATCTGACATTTCTTGTTTTACTTCCTTAATCAAGTCATTAAAATCAAAACCCTGCTGGTTGTAGTCAAAATAACGCTGGAGTCTTTTTTGCAGCCCCAA
Source organism: Nannobrachium achirus (assembly GCF_963921795.1). Lineage (NCBI taxonomy): Eukaryota > Metazoa > Chordata > Actinopteri > Myctophiformes > Myctophidae > Nannobrachium > Nannobrachium achirus. The sequence continues at coordinate 52,853,110 of NC_137815.1, read as the reverse complement.
CATGCGTCTATCTTCCCTAGCTTTCTTTCTCTTACCTGCCTCTCTGAAGAAAGTCTGTGTCCTTCCCTTCACCATCTCCCACCAAAGTGCACGTGAGTCATAACAGTCCTGAAGGGTCTGCCATTGACTGTACTGCTCCCGGTACTGGTTTACTAACTCCTCATCCTCTAACAGGGAGCAGTTTAGTTTCCACAGACCCCTCCCTACCGTCACACCTGAGGGAAGTGAAAGGGTGACAGAAAGCATAGCGTGATCAGAAAAGAAAACAGGGGTTAATCTAGCATCGGTGGGCGGACAGTCCCGTGTAAAAGCATAGTCAATGCGAGAGGCTCTGGTGCCGTCACCATTAGACCAGGTGAAGCCCTCCTCTCTGGGATGCAGGGTTTTAAAACAGTCAATTAGTCTAAAATCCCTACAGATGCTCTGTAATAAAACAGACGTCTTGTCAACTTTGAATTCAACCCCTGCTCCTCGTCTATCTTTCCTGCTTAACACACAATTAAAATCCCCTCCCACCACTAAAGGATCCCTCCCTAGCATGTGGGGCTGCAGGTCTTCTAAAAGGTCATATCTACTGTTCTTGTCAGTAAAACCATACACATTAAGAAGGTTAAAAACCCTCCCCAAATAAGTCAGATGTACTAAAAGAGCCCGCCCGTCTCTCACCACCGTGCTTCCCTTCACCAGAATGTGGGGGTTCTTAATTAAAATGGCCACACCGTCCGCTTTATTCTGATTGGAACCACTCCATATGGAGGGTCCCACTGGCCACTTGTCTTCCCATTCTCTGTATGATTTTAAAAAGGGCAACGAGCATTCTTGTAATAAAAGCACATCAGTCTTAAAAGTATTAAGAAAGGATAGAACACTTTGGGCTCTCACTCCCGACCTCACGCTTCGCACATTTAGTGTGGAAACTGTGAAAGCCATGAGTATGGTTAAAAACAGTAGAGCTGACATCTTAAAAGACTAAAACCAGAGGGTTAAAATCCTTTCTTAAAATTAACAAAAACATCTTGTGGACACAGCCCTTCCCTAACATCCACATCATTAGATGCCAGGTTGTTGGCTGCATCCTCGCCACTAGGGCGTTCAACCATTCTCATGTCATGGACTTTATCATTTGGTGTTGATTGCGTTATAGGGTTCATCAGGTTTATAGTAGTCATACTGACAAAAGAGTCAGAGTTTTGGGAACTGTTTTCAGGGAAAACTCTGGGCTCTCCCTCTATAGAGCCAGGTCTTCCCTTCTTCTCCTCAGCTCCAGGAGCTTGAGGAGACAGTTCAGACGCTGTCCTCTTGGCACCTGGCTGGGCATTAGGGAGGGAGGTGTTACTGGCTGGGCTCTCACTCACTCTACTCACTTCTTCCTTACTTGACTCTGTGGACATCTGACTGCCGGTCTCACTAGAGACGTCAGACACATGACCACCCATCACCACTGGCTCCGCCCTCTCTGCTCCAGCTCCACCTCCTGTCTGTACCTCCCCCTCGACCACACCCTCTGGGGGGATCACAGACTCCTCCCTTTCTCCCGCCTCACCTACATCCTCTCCACCACTGAAAGGGCTCTGTGGGGGATCCTGGTGAATGATGTCATCAGTTACCATATTAGCCACATTAGCCGAAATGTTTGGTCGGCCATTTTGTGACACATTTCTGGGCCCATTTTTGGCAATATTAGCAAAAGACTTAGGACAATTTCTGAAGAGGTGTGTTTTCTCTCCACAGAGATTGCAGCTTCTACCATTGGGACAGTTGTCAAAAACATGACCAATTTTCCTGCATTTCCCACAAACAACATTTTTGCAAGCCTCTACCAGGTGTCCATGCTCTCCACACTTGCGGCAGAGCTTGGGTTGACCTACATAGTTAATGTAGCCTCTGTTTTCCCCAAGCATTATTACAGGTGGAATCTGCTTCAGGCCTTGGTAGCCCTGGGGGTCAGGTAGCTGTTTTACCTTGACCCTCCAGCTACAATCCCAAATGCCATCAGCATCATAATGCTTGGTAGGGTCAGCTTTTACAGAGCAATATCTGGCCAGCCATATTTTTATGTCACAGCCTTTCACAGTTTCATTAAACATCCTGACAGTCACTGTTTTCTCTGAGCTGTCAGTTAGCTCTTCCACTTGAAAGGATACAAACTGGTCTTTCACATTCTCATAGCGATTCCAAAAATCTCTTAAATTCCAAGCACTGCAAAAACTGACATCAAAGCCTTTTTTCATGGGTAGTTGCAAAATGCAGTTGATGTCATCTGGGGTGAATTTTAATTCTCCCAGGATAAATCTACGGGAGAAATCCATCCTGGTCAAACCCCGCAGCTCATCATCAGGAAGATTAAAACGAACAGTGTGGTGCCTCCCCAAGCCGGCACGGGAAGCCGACATGGTGGAGGCACCTCCACCTAACAACAGTTAAAAACAAACAACAGTCTAAACCAGACAAGAGGCACTAAGTAAAAGCAAATAATGTCCCAAAGGGGACAAGAAAACTTTAACCACTCACCTCAAACCGGTCAGCAGATATTGTAATTCAGACAATAACTTTAAAACAAATTATTCTAAACACAGTGCAAAAGTAATATAAAGATCTCACTCACTTGACTGAATGAAATTACTTTATTATACAGGAGATAACAAATTGACAATGAACCACTATATAAAGGAAAGAATGAGCCACAGAGGAGACTCAACCTATACCCACGTCTAGTGGCGACCGCTGTCTTAGCCAAAAGGCCGAGAAGCGAAAAACTGAAAACTGGAAATACTCCAGTAAAAGTACCTCAACATTGTGCTTAAGTAGACCTACATGTAAGACTGGTAGGCTAGGTGCATGTAGTACCAGTTACTTTACACCACTGGTCTGGTCTGGTCGTCTGGATGACATGTACAGTAGCCTACAATTTCTGACTCAGCGGTTTTGTTCGCGTTCAGTCCTATGGTTCAGTCAACCCGACGTATTTTGTCCCAACTGACGCTCCGTGACGTGGGAACCGTTTGACCAGAATACTGTTGTTGTAGAAATAGAAATAGGCTCCAGTGGAAAACACAGCGTTGACACCTGTATGTCATACCGCAGTCATTAAGTACTGATATACAAAACACCGCATTTGAGACAAAGAAGAGGAGGCTCATTTACAAAGAAGTATCGGGTAAGTATTTCCACCAGCTTGTTGTGTCCCAGTGAGCAATTCTAGCGAACCAAAATAGCAGCGTTACGCCAAATGTGTGACCTATTGAATTCCGTGATTCCATCGGCCGCCGTGTTGCGATTTATCCGCTCTGGATAGCTAGAGACAGACTTCGATAGTCCACAAAGTTAGGTATAACAGCGTATAGGAGCTTCACTCAGTCAATGCTTCTCTGTGGCTGTCACTGTCATTAGCCAGCTAGCGAGGCAGTTAGCAAGCGATTTTGGTGAAGCTATATTAAATGCAAAAATACTGTACGTGCGTCTGGCTAATGGGCTGAACCCAAGCTTACGGGGTTTAATGGTGGCAGATACACTGTAGTCCGTATATGGTTAGCAGCTGCTACGGTGCATATTAGACTGGAGCTCGCACAGATAGCATAGCTCAGTGTTTCCCAAACTCCACCTCGCAGACACATTTTTATGGGTCTCTTTTGTTTTTTGTTTCCTACATTTAGTTTTTTAATAATTATCATTCAAAATATTTTCAAAAAACATTCCCAAAAAAAGCCAAAGATTGTCATGAATAATAAAAAAAAATTCAATTAATTTTCTAAGTAATTTCATTAATAAATGAATGAAAATTCCATAAATTAGAAAACAAATGTTTAAGAAGAAGTGCAGGGTTGTGAGCTTGTAGATCTGCTGTTTTCACTAGTTTGGGTCCCGGGGTTCGGGTCAGAGCTAAAAAGGTTGGGCATCACTGGCATAGCTACACATAGCAGGGTTGGGAGCTGTTCCCTCCCTTCCTAACCCAACCCCAACCCCTACCTTAACCATAACCCCAACCCCAATCCCAGCCTGATGGGACCCCGCAGCATTATGTAACTTAACTGGTGAGAGATCTTCTGACTGACCTCACCATACCACTGTGACACACAGTGGTATGGTGAGCACACACATGCCTTCCAGAATAGTAGGTAGCTGGCACTGTTGCCATGGGCGACTGAAATCGCTGTAAACTGATACAGTTACAGTACCTTGTGTGAACTTGCAAGCTAGCTGTGATCTGGGCATGACCCTCTATTTCTTTCTCTACAACCGCACCTTTTTCGATAGTGAGCCAGTGTTCCAAAAGAACTGGACAGGAACCAATGTCTCTGCATCAAACATGTAGTAATAGTCAGCCAAGGGAGAATTGTGTCTGAGTTGACAGCATCCTAGTATCATGACTATTCAGTTGTATTAATAGTCTTGACCAAGTACCCACTACTACTAGAGTAAGAATCTGTATGTCAAGTAGTTTACATTAGTTGTTATAATAGTTATTGATTTGATTTTGAATACATAATATAATACAATAAATATAATACAATACTTATGACATCCGTTATGACAGATTAGTTACCGGTACAATGGTTTTTGGTAGTGCATTCGATTCTCTCTCTCTCCCTCTCTCTCTCTCTCTCTCTCTCTCTCTCTCTCTCTCTCTCTCTCTCTCTCTCTCTCTCTCTCTCTCTCTCATCTTGTATTGTAAAGCTAGAAAAAGATGGAAATGACCTGTTGATGTGAGATCTGATCTGGATGTCCGTCTACAACTTTGTTATACACCAACTCCCTTTTGTTTTCCTTTCTTTCTTGTCGTATTTCATCTTTAACGTTCATCTTAAATGGTCACAAGGCTGCTGGTAAAGGTTTAATATCTGTCTTTGGTTCTCCCCAAATTTAGAACAAACATCTATCAGAAGACTATAATTAAGGGGATGAATATTTTAATTACCATCAAACGGAGGTGTCATTCACTGCTGCCATTTTCCCCCTTTCTCCTTTGTACATATTGTTGTTTGTATTTGTTGTTGATGACATGTATTAATGTGTTAATCTGCTATGTATATGTATGCTACGATGAATTGAATACATGTTGGACCAGAAAGGATAATGGGCTAGTCCCAGTTGGGCGGTGTCCCAGTTGGGCGAACAGACTGTAAAGCAAACGATCTTCATCCCATTCATGCGTTTATCGTGCGCTTGCCCAGGCCTTAGGGCCTGGGCATAAATATAACGATTGCATTCACCACGGCTTCGTAACTCGCGCGGCGCTCCGCCGGCCACGCGGCCCTGGCCCTGCCCTGGTCCGCTGGCCTTCGCGCCGCTTGCAATGTCGTGGACAATAATTACAGTCTGTTCGCCCAACTGGGACACCGCCCAACTGGGATTTTCCCGATAATGACATCAAAGAAAAGGACCTGCACACTTTCAGCAACTTGCTTCCTTTGAGGTGTGCATCGGCCTTTAAAAAAATACCCTGTACTCTTTTCATTTGACTAATAAAGTATTCAGTCAATCAAAAAATTGTCAAAGATAATGTGGCTGTTTGTTGTCACTCAGCAGTGCATGGACTAGGTGACTCCAGACAGACAACATGAGCTCAAAGGGGGGCGGCACAGCCCTGACCCGTCGGAACTACAGACTGGCTTCGGATACAGACAAACCCAAAGGTAAGTAATGGTGTGAGGTGACTAGATTTACATAATACAGACAGATAAAAAGAGTGATACAAGGTTTTGGTCGGGTACTGGAAGAGGTAGATATAAAACGACCATTCAATTCTATTAGGGGTTCCTGGTATGGGCAATCTATCTTATAATTGAAGTCATTTTCTGTTCTCTTTTGTCCATTCTCATCCAGGCATAGTGAATGAGAAGTTACTGAGTGACTACCTACACCATGTATTCCCCTCCGTCAAACAGGGACCTGCTCTGGCCTCCCTCAGGTAGAGTACTATATGCCTGATTTCTATTTACCGGTAGTTGCTTGACACACACACGCAAGTATAACTCAGGCATCAGTTTTTAATCATTTGTGAACTATTGCCATGCTGGCTCAGGATCCAATTCAAAGTGGGGGCGCTTGTAGCTCACTTTAAATGCTTGATTTTTTATTCACTCACACTTACCAGGAAAAGACTTTAAGGTCAAAATGTTTTATTACTGCTGTGAATATAAAGTGGAGTATTTAAAAGTTCGAGCCCCTCTCTTGTTTTTCATGATTCTGTTTTTGGATTTTGTCTCAGCACCCTCAGGATCCAATTACAAATTCCACAATCATCTTCTCTCCCGTGTTGCTCTGCTCTGTGTCCCTATCTATTTTCCTATTGTCTTAATACAATGAAGATAGCTGAAGATGGGCCTAGCAGTGTCAACGCTGCTATCAAAGCCATCATCAGACCAAGCAGTGCTGAGTGTGTGGAGTTGTACTAACTTAAAATAGTTTCATATTCCACATAATGGTAGAATATGAATATGGAAGGACAGTCCTTTTTAATGTTGAGTAATAATGCGCAAACCCCCAAAACATTCATCTGGATCGCATTGGGATGGAATGTATACATTTAATTTGCTACTGTAAAATATAATGAAGGTTATAAATGTAGGTATAATGTAAGTATTTGCCCAGACATTTATCATTTGGTTACAGTGTATTATGTCCTCCCAAGTTGCGAAGTCCATTCTTTGTGAACATTCGGCTACTTTTGTTTGTCGTCTGGTTCAATGGTGTATGCATGTGTATGTGCTGAGATACAGCTATCTGCTACTGTAAATAGTTTGGAAAAACCTTGCCTGTGTTGTCAGGAAGGGAGTAATGGATATCCTGATGACCCGAGGCGTGTGGCGTGTTGTTGTCTACTATGGTTATTTACTGTACGTGCAGACCTGCTGGCACCAACTCCATCATCCACACGATTCCACGAACCACCTGCCTGGAGGAGTTATAGGCGTGGATAAAACTCAACTTAAGGTGGTTGCACACTGCTGCGTTTTTCGTTGCGAAATGCGTTTTTCAGGGCAAGGAGAGAGAGAGAGATAGAGAGAGCAAGGGACCGAGTGGTGCGCGAAACGGGCGGCAGTGTGCAAACGTGATTGACATAACGTGAGGTTGATTTTTTTATTTGCGTGCTCCGAAATTCACTCCGATATTCGGCCCGAAAAACGCAGCAGTGTGCAACCAGCTTCACTTCAACTAAACAGTTCCAAAACCAAATCATCCTAATTGGCACCGCCCACCAGATCCAATCATGCCCTGTTACTAGCATCTCCTTCTCCGGTCACGATCTTCTCTCATCTACAATCACCAACTTGGGTGCGAAAATGGACCCTCAACTTAACTTTGAGGCAGGATTACTGCAATCCACTACTCATCGGGATCCCTAGCAGAGGCTTCAGTACATTCAAAACGGCACTGCTGGGATCCTGATGAGAGTGCAAAAATACAACCCCATTACACCCATCCTCCGTTCACCCTACTCCTTCAGTACTGAGTACAAGATCTCCCTTCTGACACATCAGTGCATCCACCCCCCCTTGCCTCCATGACCAAGCTCTGCACCATGGGTGACCAGGCCTTCCTCTCTAGATAGATAGATAGATAGATAGATAGATAGATAGATAGATAGATAGATAGATAGATAGATAGATAGATAGATAGATTGATTGATTGATTGATTAGATACCTTTATTATCCCAAGGGGGTATCAGTTGCCCAGTGGCGGCAAAGCAGTTAAGGTTACAAGTACAGAGAAGTATAATGATTGGTTGGATCAGGATCCAATTACTCTACTACCCCACGTCTTTGGAATGCCTTCCCTGAACACCTGAGAAGAACCTCACAATCCTCTGACGCTTTTAAAAATTGACCTTTTTAACAAAGCGTCTTCTGAGTTATTCTTGGGCTTTCTTTTTCCTGATTTTTACCTAGTTTGTACATTTATCCCTAGTAGGGTGCCATGTAGTTGTTTGGTTGCATTTGCTGTTTTTATGCCAATGATTCTAAACCCTGTAGCATTATGAGGTTTGTGAAATGTAAAGTAAATGTATTATTAATTATTATTATTATTATGGTATTATTACGGTATTATTATTATTACGTCTGACTCTAAAACCCAACGGCAGGCATGTATCCCGGTGAACAGTTGAGGCATGAGACTGGCTAGGGTTGTTGGATTATGGACTTATGGTGCTTTTGAGTTGATATGTGCTTTTGAGGTCTTCTTGAGCAACATATTTATGGTTGTGTGTGTGTCTGATGTCTATGTTTAGAGCTGCTGGAGGTAACCCGAAACTAGTGGGCTTAAGCCCAGTGGTCGCTGGCTTTAGGACATTGTAACACTAGTCCAGGTCAAGGTATCTCACCCACTTTGGAGGTCAAGCTGAGTCTCTCTTACCATCATAGCTAACATGTAAAAAGTCATCATTGCCAAACGGATTAGGCCAGTTCAATGGGTAACCCGATTCTTTCTTCATTTAAGAATATCTCAATTTTCTTTTTCTTTCTTTTTTTACTTTTCAATTGAAGAGGGTAAACATCGGACAAAACCAGTACTTCGTTCAAATTAAAGTAGTGTCCGTAGGAGTGAATAAGTAAATTCAAGATGGGACCACACAGCTTATTCCATTTGATTGGTAAAGGTGCCTATCCCACAGTAGTTCAGTGTGTATCCCAGATGTGTGATAAGACACATTTGTAAACAGATTCCTGAAACATTGCAACATTGGTATCACAGTTTAAAATGGTCTAAACATTTTTCTATTACTGCTTGATGTGTTCTCCCAGCTTCATAAATCCTTAAAAATTCACTGCCAAATCAACTGAAACTAGCTCTGGTCACTCCAGCCGGCTGCATGCATTAAAGAACATTATTTGTCGTTCCTCTTACTCACTTATATTAATCGCCCTCTTCTTAAGGAAACCTCTGGGGTTCCAGGATCTTGGGGCTCATATTGAACGACTTTTGTCTGAGGGAGAACCCAGTCAACCCACCGAGGACAGCAGAGGTATGCACGCACGCACGCACGCACGCACGCACGCACGCACGCACGCACGCACGCACGCACGCACGCACGCACGCACACACACACGCACACACACACACACACTGTAGATGTGACACCTTCCACATACACAACCTATAGTGCATATAGGTTGATGCTTAGATGACAGCTTAGATATTATGGCCTCACAGTTTGCGTTTCTCACATTTTCTTCGCACGCACGCACGCACGCACGCACGCACGCACGCACACACGCACGCACGCACGCACGCACGCACGCACGCACGCACACACACACACACACACACACACACACACACACACACAAACAGTTACAAAGCCAGGGGCAATTTTTACATGCTGATGGGTAACTGTTCATAATTGTAGCTATTTGAGCAATTAATTCTTTCTCCTTACTGTCCTTCAGGGTTCCCTTGAGAGACTAACTGGGTGTCATGTTGTAATTAACCACAGAATCAGACAAGATTTTACGTTATTCATTAAATCATCATTTCGGAAGCACACAGACATCTTTCACTGTCTCACCGGAAGCAATCTGCACCAGAAGCAATTACATTTTGAGATCACTTTGGTGGTGGTGCTAGAGAACACTAATTATCACTAAGAGTCATCCTGTGGCAATCATGACGGGACATACACACAAAGTCAAACGTAGGAGCGGTTAGCATCGCTCAAAAATATTCATTCCATGCCATACTGGCAGCGTGCACGAGAGAATTGCTGCTGATTGGCCCCATCGTATGAAAGATTAGCCGCAGACAGACACGCAGACCCTCTTTTAGATGGCTCGGAGCCATGCCGTAAAAAGAAGAACGATTTCTCTTTATGAGCTCCCCCAGGCCCCACTAGGCTCTCAGCCCAGGCAGCTGTCCTGGTTGTTCCCCAACGGAACCTACTTCTGTCTGTTACAGAGGAGCTACTGGTCCTGCTGCAAGTTAATATATTCATAAATATTTGACTGAATGTGGATAAAAAAATTAAATAAACAAACTACCTTTCCCATGAGACAGAATCCAACATTAATACAGTACCTTTTCATTTGAGTTATTAGTCATTGAAGCCATTTTAATAGGAAAAAAAAAACATTGCTCTCTGTTTATTCCCAGCTGCATTTTGGTCTTTACAGTGGATGTGTCTGTGGAGGTGTTGGTGTTCATAGTTGTTGACATATCTAATACAATTCATAACAGAACTGCTGTCATCTTGGCTGAGCTTCCTTTTCTTAACGATAAACAGTGCCACTCAAAAGGCCGCCCCATCTCTCTCCTGGTCATTTTCAGGCCTTAAAATGGTGTTACTGTGACAAGCAGAGGGTTCTGCTTGTCATGGTTGCTTAACTTGCTTCCACGGTTCCACCAAATGCATACATAAAGTTGTTTGAGTTGTGGTGAGGCTGGAGGCAGGAGCGTCACAAGGGGGGAAAGTGGGACTGAGTTACTAGGGCCCAAGGTGGAGGGGCCTTAATTATTTTATACCGTACTTTAGCTATTGAAAAATAGCAGATATACAAGCTCACAGCGCGAAAGTCGTGAAAATGTCTGCAAATCTTTGAATATAGCCTACGGTATGTGTTTTTTTTTAAGGAGGGGTCCCTGGAACTAAATATTTTGAGATGGGGGTCCGTGTCCATTCCAAATACATAGCATTTTGGTGTCCTTCACATGAAAAGGTTTGAGCACCACTGACATAGAAACATAGATTTTTCAAAAATAGCAGATCTACAAGCTCACAGCGCGTATATCTGCTATTTTTCAATAGTTAAATGCGTAATAATGCGTTCCCAGTCTAAATGTGTTAAACCCCCTCCCCCTATGAAGAACATTCATGGGGGCCCGCAGTGAATCCTTGTACCCAGGGCCCAGAATTTGGTGCGACACCCCTGGCTGGAGGCTTGATGATGTTTAAGGTCTCTCTGTGTCTACAGATCAGCCTATAGAAGGTCGTCTGGGGCCTCAGACAGTTGTGCTGGATCACACCAGCGGCTTTGAAGGACTACTGTTTGTCGATGATGACCTACTAGGGGTGAGATTTGTTATTCATTCCATTATTGTTTTTTCCCCGCATTTGTTGTGTGTGCATGATGTCAGCCCTTCCACAATTACAATATGAGTGATCTATGTGATATGAGCTTTTCTCTCTCTCTTGTAGGTGATTGGTCATAGCAACTTCAGCTCCATCAGAGCTACTACATGTGTATACAAAGGTAAGTACTCGGTTAGTTTAATCCTCCTTTTGAGCGGTGCAAACCGCTCCTATATTTCTCTTTGTGTTGGCCAAAAGATTAGTACGGACCAATCAAAAGTCGTTCTGTCCATGACGTCACGTGTTAGCCAAAACACGTCACGTGTTTGCACCGCTCACTTCGCACCGGTGCGAGGTGAGCCATCCCAGATTATAACACCAAAAATGCACTACGATGGGTCTGCCGTCTCCCACGGCACCGACATGGCATGGAACCATGGACAAAATCCCATCCAACAACAACAACAAAACATTATAAGCTTTGGGTCCGTGAGGCCAAATCTCATCAAATGCCGGTCTGCCGCTCAAAGGCCATACAAACAATGGGCCTCGATATGAAAAAGGTTGAAAACCACTGGTCTAGCCGGTATCCTCCGTCACTCCAACACACAAAACCCTCGACCACTCACCCCCTATACATGGCACCATTGCCCGCCATGCTTCCACAAACTCAGGTGGCTTTAAAAAAAGGTTATGTGCTTGTGCTACAGTATGTTGCTTTTTGTGTCGTTGCTAGTTAACTCTTTTGCCGCCAATTAGGTTGTTTACAGTCTGCTCATGGCCATCAGAGTAGCTTAACTTTGCGAATTTATGGAAAAATAGCCATCCATTATTTCCTATCGCGGTCTTGTGTAAAACAAAGCTGCATCACTCAAGGAGCAGTGAAAAAATCCACAACAGAATGCGGGCCGCCATTATGGAGTGAGAGGCTCCTCCTCCCCCTCTGTTTGCATCAGTTTTCAGATACAGTATAGAGAAAGTAGATCCAGGCTGAGAAAACCACCAAAGAAGTGATCCCGCCACCATTATTGTATATGTGCGCTCCAGATTTGAGACTAACGTTACGGGAGCTGCTGCTACTGTACACGCCCGTGCCACCCCTCATCTGCTTACAGTGCTCAGACAGGTAAAAGAACGAACACTCGTTATGGCGCGGCGGACACGTGAAACAAAGAACGAGCACTCGTTTAGCAGTAAAAGAGTTAACTGTCTCTGGGATCATATTTTAGAGACAGGAGGTACAACACATCAACCTACACACCAGTATGCCAACAGTGCTAACTCAAGTGTCTCCTGCACCCCCAAACAAAACATGTTAACAAAATTATACCATCCAATACACTATTTTTAGCACAATGAATTGCTTCCTTAATCTGTCAGTCTCTTTATGAAATGCGCTGTTAGCATGTCATGCCTAATATCTGTGCTGTGGTTGGTCTCCAGGGAAATGGGCCTACGAGGTACTGATCTCATCCCAGGGCCTGATGCAGATAGGATGGTGTACACTCAACTGTCGCTTCAACCAGGAGGTGCGCGCACGCACACACACACACACACACACACACACACACACACACACACACACACACACACACACACACACACACACACACACACTGTTCTTTATTCTGTATTCTTATTTAAGTCAGAATTGAATTGATTAATTGAAAAATAATAAAGTACCCGCTCAAGAACAACTTTTTCCATTAGCTTACTTAATACTGGAAGAATACTAATCTGGGTCTGCTTTTGGAAGAGGTACAACCTTACTGTAGCAGTTTTCCAAACCAAAATGAAAGCAATCTCACTCACTCACTCACTCACTCACTCACTCACTCACTCACTCAATCACTCACTCACTCACTCAATCACTCACTCACTGTGTCACACAAAAGCCTCCAGTCTTTCACATTACAATTTTAAAACCTGTGTTGTGTTCTTTCATCATAGGAAGGTGTAGGGGACACTCCAGACTCGTACGCATACGATGGCAACAGAGTGCGCAAGTGGAATGTAACCACCACTAACTATGGCAAGGTGAAGAATTAATTGATAGAATACAAGTAGTAGATCTCTATAATAAAGTCCTTCATTATCTACATTATTACAATAAAGATGGTGAAGGTATTCTTGTTTATTATTTACCTTTTCAATATTCTTTAAGAATTAAATACATTGATGTCGCCACTTGCCAAACATGTTTTGGACGCTATCCAAAATGGAAACGTGTGTGCTTTATAAAACGTCTTCTTTTAGTCATGGGCTGCAGGAGACATTGTGAGCTGTCTGATAGACCTGGATGAGGCAACCATTACCTTCTGCTTGTAAGCCAGTCTCTTCATTTTATTACATTGCCTTAAAGGAACACTTCACCCATTTTCACCCTCATCTTCATATAATTGGTCCTCACTAATGTTCATTATTAGATGGTAAAGTCATTCCTGTCTGCTCACTCTGCGTTTCAGAGCAGGGCATTAGTGAGGATCCAATTATGGAGATGATTTAGAAAATGAATTGTAAACACATTACAATGCGTCTCTGTGTGTGATATTTCTTCTGTATTGGTAATACATTTATAATAAAATAAAATAATATATTTCTTTTATGCTGTTTAGAACACTTTGTTGCATATTTTGATCTCTTTCTGTTTTTAGTTTTCTATATACTGTAGTAGTCAATTTGTGCTTAAAGTCAGTACCATAACATTGTCTGGATGCGTTTTGTGTTTCCCCAGGAATGGCCAGTCTCTGGGCACAGCCTTCACGAACATTAAGATGGGTCCAGGTATCGCCTACTTCCCTGCCATCAGCCTCTCCTTCAAAGAGTCTGTAGCTTTCAACTTTGGCAGCAGACCTCTCAGATATCCTTTCAACTCAGCAAAAAAATCACACAATGTATTTGTATTGTATGAGTAGAAGAATGGTTCAGTTTTTATAAAGTCTCTGTTATGTGTGTCTGCAGCTAATCTCACAAACCACTATCGGTGCCAAATGGCTTATGAACGCTGCCAGTAGGTGAAGGAGATAAATCTGTGAACATTTTTCAAATTTGTGATATTTTTTTACGTGTGAATATTTTTAAGCTGTGCCTGCAACGCTTTGTGTGTTGTGTCTGCTTGTGTGTGTGTGTGGACACGTGGGCACGCACGCGCGCACACACACACACACACACACACACACACACACACACACCCACACACCTATGGGAATAGATTATGGGATGTGTTTTTACATTATTACATTAAATTTTGTCCAGTGTTTGTCCTTAACCTACGTGTGATTCACGTATCCTGTAGAAGGCTACCTTCCCCTTCAGAACCCACCCACCACAGACCTGGTGAACGCACACAAGCTACTGAGTTACATCAAGAATGTTATCTCCACCACCATAGACACACAGGTAGACCAGGCTACTTCGTTTTTAACCACTTGAACCAACATCTCTATTCTTGAATCCACTGTTTGTTTACGAATCTCCAGTCAGCACTCCACTCCTATGGGTGTCGCTAGCGGCAACCAAGAATAACAGAATCACTCACATAAACTCCCGTAGGACAATTCCCTTTGGCCGAAGGGTATGTCCGTCAAATGACGTACCCGCCTGGAGGCGGACCCCTATAAATTCCCCATCCGCCGGATGTTCCCCCTCTTTTTCGCTTCTGCTTCAACTGGATTGCTTGTTTCACTCACTCGCTCCAACGAAGTCTTCAGCATTAAGAAGTTCCTAAAGTTTTTATCTACGTTCCTCAAAGAGAAAGAATTTCGTCTCGTCTGAACTGACTTTGGCAAGTAAGGTCGAGCCACCCGGTTTCGAGACTCATTCCATTCTTCTCTTCGTTCTACTGTTATTGTTCTCTGTTAGCTCGCTAGCCTCGTTAGCTTGTTTACGCTCGCAGCCTTGTTAGCGTTGCTTGTTAGCTTGTTAGCTTGTGTTAGCAGTGATGGCTACGGCTAGCTCCACGCCCGCCGGCCGTGCATGCGCCACTCCGAGTTGCCCCTTTCTCCTGGAGTCGGTGGACTTGCACCAACTTTGTGTACGCTGCAGGCACTGGGCCCACGCCGCCGACAGCCTGTTGCCCGAACCGAACTGCAGCGAATGCCTCCGCACTCCGGTGCTGATTAGGCAACGACACGCCGCGCAAGCGGCTAGTCTCTTCAACATCATGGCGGCGTTCCAGCCAGGCCCCTCTCCAGGGACCGTGGAACCACCTGCCTCTCCCCCCGGTACCTCTTCAGGACGACGGGGGATGCAGGCCTCTTCCTCCACCCCTCCCACCCGGTGCCGCCGTTCTCCCTCCCCCGCTCTCTCCTATACCAGCGGGGGCAGCGGGGACTCAGGCCCGGACTTCACCCAGAGCCTCTTCAGACGCTGGTCGGATGAAGAATTCGACGACGACGAGGAAGCTGGGGTGGAGGTCGTCGAGGGTGAGGAGGACAACGCTCCTCAAGTGGAACAGATGGACACACAGTCGGTGGAACCGGAGATCATCATCTCTATCCCCGAGACTGATTCCCCTCTGTCCGTCTTCCCTTCGGTTGCCGCCACGGCTGGAGCTGCCGCCCCCGGTCCAACAGCCGCACCCCCATCGGCGGGGGCTCCAGAGCAGGCTATGCAGGAAGGCTCCGCTTCCTCCCCTATTGCCTCTGGTCAGCTGCCGGCCTCCCAGGTGTCCACGGAGGGACAGGCTCCCCCTCCCTCTCCCTCAGAGGGAGCTTTTGGGTCTGATGCGGTCCTCTCTGCCTCTCAGACCCCCTCTCTGAGCTCCTTGGGTCCCGCTCCTGCCTCCTCAGGCGCCATTCCAAGACCCAACAACGCGAGCTCCTCCTCCCAGGGCCCCCCTCCTCTTCCGGAGGCCTGGAGTGTACTAGAGAGAGCCACCAGTTACCTGGATCTGCCTGTTGCCTTCGCTCCACAGGCAGAGAAGGCTAAGGTGCACCGCCTAGGGAAGGCTCGCCAAGCCCCCCCCCCGCAGGTGATGTGCATGCTTCCTCAGATCCCCGGTTACCAAGAGGCGCTGCACGAAACCTGGGAGAAGCACTGGGACCCAGACAAACTCCCTTATTCTTCGGAGTTCGTGGGAGGTCCAGAGATCGGAGTCCCTTCCTGCCCCAAGATCAGCCCGACTCTGGCCGCTACTCTTCAGGCCAAGTTCTACAAAAAGAACCCCAAGGCTTCTAAGGGGCCCTTCACCCTGAGACCCGCCCCCAAACTGGTCGACAGCTTCGAAGACCAGATGTCCAAGGGCGCACGTGACACCTACAGGGCCATCGGCCACTCTGCTAGGGACCTGAACGTCACTGGTCTCCTGGGAGCCTACATTCAGAAACAGATCCAGAATGCATCCGGCTCCCTGCCTCCTGCTGTTGCCACAGAACTCCTGGCCTCGGTGGACCACCTAATAGATGCCAACTTCCATGCCATCTCCTGGGCAGGTCGTGCTATGGACCTCATCATGCAACAGCAGGCTCTCCGCTGGCTCTACCCAGTCGCCGCGGCTAAAGACTTTGAGGAGAGTGAGGAGCTCCTCAAGCTCCCCAGCTCCCCCAAAGAGATCCTGGCGGACGGTTACCAGGTTTTCCAGAGACAGGCCGCAGCCCGCAAGGAAACCCTGGAGATTGTACAGGACATGATGCCCCCCCCTCCCAGCCGGGGCCCCCTGTTCCCGCCGCAGTCCTCTAGAGGCTCCTATTCCCAGGCAGCCTCCAAGCCAAGAGCCTCCCGCTCCCAGAACAAGAGTAGGGGCTCCAAGACCTCGGCCTCCTCTAGCTCCAGGTCTTCCTCCAAGACGGCCCGCCGCCATCCAAGCCAGGAGCCGCCCACACAGAGGCCCAGGGAGGAAAACCCCCAGCGTCAGCCTTTCCGCTCCGCGAGGGGCCGCGGAAGGTCTCGGCGCAAGTGACACTCTGGGGAGGGGAAAGCAGGGGTCATTAACAAGTTCGTTTTATTCAAAACCTGTAACTCGGCCTCCTGCTGGTTCTGTCAAAATATTGTCTCCACAAAAACTGACAGTAAAAATGTGTGTGCCAGAAAATTGTGTGGTTCTTCCTCTCGCACGATCGACACAGGTAGCTCTAGATTGTCAGCCCCTTCGGGCTCTTCCTCACAATCTGCTAACTTCACAGACACACAGTCCACACACAGCTGCTCTAAAAGGTACAGGGTCACAGCCTATTCAGATGCTTTTTCCCAGTGTAAATCCTCCTTCTCACGGTTCTCCACTAGAGAGCAGCATAGCTTCCCCTCCACACTCTCTAACTGTTCCAGGGTCACTCCTTTCTCCAGAGCAAGACTCTCTGCTAAAGGTATCTATGAGCCCCCTCGGGACGTTTTCAGTCAGGCCAAACGAGCTAAAGTTAAAACGTCCGGGTTTTGGAGACGTTTCCTTTAGGCCCTCCTCGGGCAAAGGTCAGAAAAGTTCCTTTACCCTCTGTTCCAGCACCGCTAGCTTCGAACCACGTGACCGTTCCTCTTCAGGTGCACTCGGTCCGTCGTTCCGGCCGTCCCGCCCGGGCGGCCCCTCGGCAGCGGGAGCGCTTGTTTTCCTCTCCGGCTCCGCCGATCCCCGAGGCGCGCTCGTTTTCTCCCCCGGCCCCGCTGGTTCCCGGGGTACGTTCGCTTCCTCCCCCGCCTCCGCTGGGGTCAGAGGAACGCTCGTTTTCCCCTCCGGCTCCGCCGAGGAGAACGTCTCACGCCCTCCCGACGTCATCACGTCAGGACGTGTCGACGGAAGCAAGGCCCCTCAAGAGGCGCTCGGTAAACGACACCGGGCGTCCCGCGAGGGCGGTGCCGACCGTTCTTCCTCTCTACACTCCCCTGGCAGACTGCTTTTCGCAATGGAAGCGGTGCAATCCGAACCCTTGGATCTCTCGCACCATAAGAAGGGGCTACAGGATTCAATTCTACAAATCCCCCCCTCTAACTTCCAAAGTACTCTTCACCAGGGAGAAGGGCCGCAAGGCGGCCGCGTTACGAAAGGAAATACAAGCCCTTCTTCTCAAAGGCGCAGTAAGGGAGGTCTCTCGAAACGAGACTCGGCTGGGGTTTTACTCCACCTACTTCCTCGTGCCCAAGAAGACGGGAGGGCTACGGCCCATTCTAAACCTAAGTGTTTTGAATCAGTATCTGAAAACCTTCAAATTCAAGATGCTGACTTCTGCCAGCCTGCTGCGTTCGGTGAGGGTGAACGACTGGTTCACCTCTCTGGATCTAAGAGACGCGTACACACACGTCTCCATCTATCCTCCTCACCGAAAATTCCTCAGGTTCGCCTTCCAGGGGAAAGTGTACGAGTACACAGTTCTCCCCTTCGGCTTGTCGCTGAGCCCCCGTGTCTTCGTTCTAGTGACCAAGACGGCGCTCGAACCTCTACGGCGCCAGGGCATCAGGATTGCAAACTACCTGGACGACTGGTTGATTTGCGCGAGCTCCGAGCAGGAGGTGGCGCGTCACACCAGGTTGGTTTTGGACCACCTACAGTCTCTGGGGTTTTGCATCAATCTAGAGAAAAGTGCTCTCACACCTTCACAGAGAACCACCTTTCTGGGGACCATTCTGGACTCGCAGTCAATGATCGCCCGTCCCTCGCAGGAGAGGATAGAGAAGTTTCTCTCCTGTGCAGCCCTCTTCCAAACGGGGAACACAGTCCGTTACGAGAGGGTCATGCGCCTCACGGGTTTCATGGCCTCAGTCCTGCACCTTGTGCAACTAGGACGTTTCCACATGAGACCGTTTCAAAGGTGGATGTTATCCCTTCGGATCCTGTCCACTGAGGGTCGCGCTCTGGTGCAGGTCCCTCACAGGACTGTGGAGGCGCTGCTACCCTGGCGGCGAGCCGACTTCCTGTCGGCCGGAGTCAGAATGGGAGAGGTGATTCACCGCAAGGTGATCACCTCGGACGCCAGCCTTTCAGGCTGGGGCGCGACCTTAGAAGGTCGCACAGCACGGGGCCTTTGGGGCCCGGAGATGCGACACCACCATATCAACTACCTGGAGTTGATGGCGGTGATGCTGGCCCTTCGTCACTTCGAACCCCTGATCCTGGGTTGGCACGTCCTCGTCAGGACGGACAACACCACGACGATGTGTTATGTCAACAAACAGGGGGGGCTGAGGTCCCGGGAGCTAGACAGGTTAGCTCGGGACCTGACACTGTGGTGCCTTGGTCGACTACAGTCGATCAGGGCCTCTCATGTTCCAGGCCTCCTGAACAGCGGAGCAGATCTGCTGTCCAGGGGGGAACCACGTTACGAGAACTGGTCTCTCCGACCTTCAGTGGCGGAGGAGATCTGGCTCAGGTTTGGCCACCCGGTGGCAGACTTGTTCGCGTCGTCAGAGAACGCGAAGTGTTCTCTGTTCTTTGGCCTGACGGGGACTCCCCCACTGGGCCTGGACGCTCTGTCTCGCAGCTGGCCGCGGGGCCTTCTGTATGCCTTTCCACCGCTAGAGCTGATTCGTCCGACCCTCGAGAGGGTCGGACGTTACTCCCTGGAGTTGCTCTTGGTGGCGCCGAGTCAGGGGACTTGGAGTTCCCTGATAGCGCCTCTCCTGGTCGGTCGGCCTTGGCGCCTGCCCCTACTCAGGGATCTGGTGAGCCAGGCGAACCAGGAGATTTTCCATCCGGACCCCCAGCGCCTAGACCTGTGGGTCTGGCACCTGAAAGGGAGAGGCTGAGGGCTGCCGGCCTGGCCCCTGCGGTCATAGACACGATGCAGAGGGCCAGAGCTCCTGGTACTCTGGAAGTGTACAGGGGTAAATGGGAGGCCTTCGTCTCCTGGTGCAGGTCGAACCGCCCTTCGGTGGTTCCGGCTTCTGCGTCCTTGAAAGACCTTTTGCACTTTCTGCAGTCCTGTGTGGTCCAGAAGCTAGCAGCCTCTACTCTTAGGGGCTATGTGGCTGCCATTGATGTCTGCCACAATGGCCTTGAGGGTTCTAAACCTTCTAAGAACCCTTGGGTGTCTCAGTTTCTGGCTGGGGTCAAACGAGACGCTGCTGCAGCTAGACCGTTGGTCCCCTCATGGGATCTTGAGGTGGTCCTAAGGGGTCTGAGTCAGGCTCCCTTTGAGCCTTTGGAGTCTATCTCCTTGAAGCTTCTTAGCTTTAAGACGGCTCTTCTCCTGGCTCTGACTACAGCCAAGAGGGTCAGTGACCTTCATGCTCTTTCTGTAGATGAGGGCTGTATGAGGTTTTCGGGTGATGACCGTAAGGTCTTACTCAAACCTCACCTCAAGTTCTTACCCAAGAACGGGAGGATTCAGGAAGTTCCGGTGGAACTTCTGGCCTTTCACCCTCCTCCTTTCGCTTCGGAGGAGGATAGAAGGCTAAACTGTCTTTGCCCGGTTAGGGCGCTGAGAGTTTACTGTGAGAGGACTAAGGACCGCAGACGGTCTAGTAGTCTGTTTGTCTCTCACGGAAAGTCCACTGGTAAGACTGAGATCGCTAAGTCGACTCTGTCGGGGTGGATTGTGGACGCCATTAATTTGGCGTACGACAGTGCGAAGGTGGCTAGACCCTTCGGTCTTAAAGCCCATTCGACTAGGGGAGTTTCCTCTTCCTGGGGTCTCGCTAAGGGGACTTCCATCCAAGAGGTCTGTATGGCGGCTAATTGGAGGTCGCCTTCCACTTTTGCGGCTTACTATCACCTGGACTTAACGCCTCATTCCTTGGCGCATTCTGTCCTTGGGGTGGCCGCTTCCTCCCCTTCCTCCTGAGCTGAGTCCCTTGGTAGGGTTTCTCTCTCAGGGAGTTTTGTAAGTGTTTTTACACTTTTCTTCCTCCACCAAGACCAGAGGGTAGTGGCTCTGGTGGAGGGGGGCCCTTTTCCTGAGTTTTCCCTTCGGTTTTAACTTGGGGCAGACTGGGATTGAGGTGGGTTCTGGTGGGCCTAGTCTGTAAGGGTTCCTTAATTCCTGTTGGTTCGTTTCCGCTTCCGGGAGTTTATGTTTCCCATAGGAGTGGAGTGCTGACTGGAGATTCGTAAACAAACACAAGTGTTTCGTATGAAACACCTGTTTGTTAAGAATCGGAAGGAAGCACTCCACTCCGGTGAGGACCCTGTTCGTGAGTTTGCGCAGAGCTCTCTCAAAAGAGGGGGAACATCCGGCGGATGGGGAATTTATAGGGGTCCGCCTCCAGGCGGGTACGTCATTTGACGGACATACCCTTCGGCCAATGGGAATTGTCCTACGGGAGTTTATGTGAGTGATTCTGTTATTCTTGGTTGCCGCTAGCGACACCCATAGGAGTGGAGTGCTTCCTTCCGATTCTTAACAAACAGGTGTTTCATACGAAACACTTGTGTTTTATGATTTTGGCAAAAACTAGTTTTTTGTTGTTGTTTTATAACCAAAAAATGCCTATTCTCGTCCATCTTCGTCGCTGGCATAAATGCCTAATTAATGACTCGCCAATCTACGTCTGAGGCATTAAATGAGTTAACATATTCTACCGTTATAGAGATTAAACACACAAAAATAATTACACAGTTAGGCTTTAACAAGAGCTTGTGACTATTAATGATAGCTCTCTGTTTATCTCACTTTGGACATAATTTTGCTGAATCATGGTTTCTCTGCTGTAGGAGGAGAGGCTGGTTGAGACGGACTGTGCCTCTTGGAGACTACATGGAGAACCCACCATCCTCATCACCCTGGCTCACATCTTTAACCACTTTGCTCCTCTTATGGTGGGAATAGCATGCTGCTGTGACTGTATGGATGTTGCTTGAACAACTGCATAATCTTTGTGTTTAAAAATCTGTCTGGTAAACAGTGGAACAGAATTCATGTCCAACGTCGTGACAAAGTTCTGTTATTTTTTTGTTAAAGTATTTAAGCCTAATCTAAAGTACTCACATTGGCGTTAGGTTTCATTGTGTTCCAATGGGCAATGTTGAGAGTAGTGTAAGGGTGGAAAGCCGGTTGGCGAGCATCACGCGTTTCCAGGCCAACAGTGGGGGTTTGCAGCAACAGGGGATCGAAAGTGCTGGTGGAAATGGTAACATAGAAAAGATAAAAGTTTGGGGATTTTTTTTACTTTGTCAGAAACAGACTGAAGTAAAATGTAATGGCAACGTTGAGATTTATGACCTTTTGAGAAACAATTTGACATTTGATCAAGTGTGTAGTGTTATTTTAAAATGTTCAGTTTAGGGTCAGAGATCATAAACATAAATACATACCATTTCCTCTGTGTGAAGTTTTAACAAATTGTTCCAATATGTCCCCAGTGTAAAGTGTACCTGGTGGAAGATGTGTTGATGAACTTCCTGTTGGCCATACTGGAGGGTGGAGGGGCAGTGGATGAACACCCACTAATACAGCAGCTGATGGACCTCTTCTGGTTGCTGATGGAGGTACACCCATGCACACACATTTATAAACACTTGTAAAAAAAAAGTGCTCTACAGTGCCAAGATAAAAATAAAAATGTCCATAGGAATAAACAAGTCAATTAAATTTCACAGTTAAAATAAAACCAAATTAAAACAAAAGCATACATAAGATGTACATAAACATATACAGATATTGAAAGTAAAAACAAATGTGCACTGTAAGGGTACTAAAATCTAAGGAAAGGCCTTGGTATACAAATACGTTTTCACAGGCGATTTAATCGATGACACTGACTTAGCTAGCCTTAAATCCACAGGCAGGGCATTCCAGAGCCTTGGTGACGAGGCGAGTCTTGGGAACTTCCGAGAGAGCCTTACCTGAAGAGCTAAAGGCCTCCACACACTAACCGAGTTCGTGCACGATGTTGTGGGATCTCAGGAATTTATGAGCTCGACGATAAACAGCCCAAAATCACTCATGATGCGCAGTTTTTCTTGTGTAGTGTGAAATGGCTGCCGTTTATGTTAATAGGCTTTGTACAATTGTAAAAAGTCTTGTAGTGTGTGGAAGCCTTAAGGCTGCACACTGGCGTATGCAGAGATATACAGGTAGCTAAGAGCCAGGCCTTGCAGGGCTTCAAAAGTACACTTGCACACTACTCTTGTAACTTGTTTATTAGCAATAATAATGTTTGTGTCAAAATCCCAAGGCATATGGGCACACCAGTGCCTTGGCACACTGTTTGAGAACCACTCTGGCTAGAATATCCTGTGGTACTTGCTTAAAATAAGGAAAGTAGGTGCAGTACTCCCTACTGTAGCATTTGTTTTTGACACTAGTTTTGTCCTTGTCTCTGTTTTGTGGGCTCCTGGTAGGAACATGAGGTCAACGAGTGCCTGAAGCAACTGATGATGTCCTTGCTGAGGGCCTACCGCTTCTCTCCCATCATCCCAGACCTGGGTTTCCAGGTAGGACTGTTCACTAAACTCTGCAGAGGTTTTGCGGATAATCCTTTCACTAAACCCAGGGAACCATTCTGATTTAGTAGCAGTGCAGTGTTATCTTCTTTGTCACTGCAGCATACAAAGTCAGCTGGGTTGACTGAATGAATTTGCATGAAACCTTTATTTGATGCCCATGGGGATCTCATCACAGAGAAAATGAAAAACAGGACAGGTGGCCTCAAGACACTCTTTTATTCTCTAGAATAAATGTTCTGCATGTTTATGAATGTGTCCAGAATAGACAAACTCTAAAGAAAGAGAGATGGAGGTGGAATAATGCCTGAAATAAGTGAAATATTTCAGATCCTCATGTAACCTTTCATCATATATATATAATATTTAATTAGAGCCGACATAAATAGTCATTAGTCAATGATCTTTTATTTACAGATCCACTATCTGCGTCTCACCACAGCCATCCTGCGCCATGAGAAGTCCAGGAAGTACCTGCTCAGCAACGTCTTATATCCTTGTGTAGTCAAGTCCCAAAAAGTCACGTGAAATTTATGGACAAGGAATAAATTCGTGTGCAGAACTAAACCAATACATCTTGAAAAATTAAGGATGCATGTCTTAATAAAGAACAAGATGTGTAGAACAGAATTTGGGCAGTTACAGGTTTGTTTCAAGTAACATTTATTTTTGTTCCAAGTAACATTTCTACTGTAGTGTTGAAAGTGTATTTTCAACCTTATTCAAGAAAGTGGTTAAAATATAACACAATTTAGTGGTTTTGAAATCTTTAACATAAAGTTACATTTGACGTGCTGCGTTCTGTAGTGTTCTTTTACATCAAGACACCTCTGAGAGTGAAGGAGGCTGGTCTGGAAGAGCTCATACCAACAACCTGGTGGCCAACACGCTTCGACAAGGAGGTGAGACTGACTGACTGACAGTGTTGCTGACGGACTGCTACATGACTTTCTGGCAACCTGTTTGATTGACCTTTCAGTATTTGACTCATTCCACCCTGTAAGTAGAGTAAATGAGCATGGCCTATTAAACACTTAACCACTTAAACCCTTTGTACAGTATACTTTGTTGACCAGGGTTACCCAGGGCTCTGAACATGGCCCCCTGCTTTTTTCTCTCTTCGCCTAAATCTCTTTGCTGAAAATTGCGTGGTTAACATTTGCTCCGATGGCCTGTTCTGCTCTCCACGCAGGGAAAAGATGAACGAGAGCCTAAAGATGAGAGTGCAGATGAGCGTTTAAGACGACGGGCCTATGAAAGAGGCTGTCAGAGGCTGAAGAAGAGGATTGAAGGTTTGGAGCGTTTATTAGCTTTGTGTTACAGTATGTTTATTGTATAGTTTTTAAGCAGTGCCGCTCCAACATTTGACCGAATGTGTATGAGCACACCGGTGTGATTTTTCATTAGACTTGATTGATGATATTGATGATTCTGCCCTCTTCAGCGATGCATATTCACACCAGCTAATATTCCATTGTTGGCTCTTGGCTGCTGTACAACTTTATATCGACCAGTCCTTATCCCTTATCCTTATTTAATGTCATCTAAATTGGCAAGGCTGCTCAGGAGAGAGTCAATAAAGAGTTCAATAAATACATTAATAGATGGGCAACAGTCACATCCATTAGCCATGAGTTAAATACTGTATTTCAGTGTATGGAGAAAGACAAGCAATAGGCCCTTTGCAGACAGGTAAAGCTAGATAGTGTATAATAATTACAAAGTATGCATGCGGTTTAGTGTTACAGGACATTTCTCCTCTCCTCTCCTCTCCTGTAGTGGTGGAGGAGCTTCAGGTGCAGATCCTGAGTTTGCTTCTCAACAACAAAGACAAAGGGACGGTACGTACTCTTTGTCATACAACTTTGTCATACAACGTCCTGCCCAGCAATCTGGTTGATCAAAGATACAATTGTCTGTTACTGTTATTTCTGCTTTAATGGTTGCTCTGCTAATTTCTTTGGTAACCAGAGACCGAGCCTGCATATGTTATTGTTATCTATTGTTAATATATTTGTAATCCACATCAGTGCCTCACATCATACCCATAATGATATCAAGGACACATTGTTTTTCATTTTTATTTATTTTTAATCCACACAGTGGTAGAAAGGCAAGGTATAATGAACATATAAGCCACAGGTTTTCATAAAATCCAAACTGACTGATCCCAGAGATACAGTGGCAAACTCACAATGCAATTAGGACTAAATGCACTGTACCGTGTTATTAGTGTTGGGTGGTTGGATGGAGACAGGGCTAGCTCAGATAAGTAGACAAAATCCAGTCTCATTAAACTTGCTGGGATGACATGATTAATTTAGCTTACCTTCCAGGCTTCCTTGCAATAATAATGGCTAATTTAAGGGCGCCTCATAAAGATTGTTTAATTCAGACCTCAGCCAAAGTTAAGGTTAATCTCTCTTGCTCTCTCTCTCTCTCTCTCTCTCTCTCTCTCTCTCTCTCTCTCTCTCTCTCTCCCTCCCACTCTCTTTCTCTATGCATGGTGTGTAACTATGTAGTATGTGTGTCCCTTATCCTCACACTCTGTGTCTTTCAGGGTGAAGCCTCGCGGTACATCTTCTTGAACAAATTCAGGAAGTTTCTCCAAGAGAACGCCAGCAACAGAGGGGTAGGAACTCCTATAGAAAGATAGACAGATGGATGGACGGACGGACGGACGGACAGACAGACAGAGAGAAACAGATTATACAATGTGGACCCATTAATCACATAAAGTGCCTGCATGTGTCATACACTACTGTAGGTGTCAGTATGTTCCTGCACCAATGTCACCAAGACATAAACCCTGATCTATCGTGTGTGTGTGTGTGTGTGTGTGTGTGTGTGTGTGTGTGTGTGTGTGTGTGTGTGTGTGTGTGTGTGTGTGTGTGTGTGTGTGTGTGTGTGTGTGTGTGTGTGTGTGTGTGTGTGTGTGTGTGTGTGTGTGTGTGTGCGCGCGCGCGTGTGCGTGTGCAGCACCCCACAGCACTATGTCCTCCAGAGTACATGGTGTGTTTTCTCCATCGTCTTATCACGGCTGTGAGGATGTACTGGGATGAAGGCAAGAGAAAGACCCCCAGCAGCATCAACAGTGACGGTAAGACAGTGTTCTAATCACCATAAATTTGCTGTTGTCTTTAACCACTTCAATCCTACAGTATATACTTGCTGTAGTTGACCAGGGTCCCTCAGGCTTCTATACCATAAGTCCACTTTTATTCATAAGCCTTTTAATGCAATGCAAGATGCAAACCACTTTATTTGATCAGCAAAATTGAAGTAAGTCACGGTGAAAATATTAGCCCAGTCTTGCATGCTTTATAGCCTATACTCTAGCTTTTACTGAGCATGTAATTTGTGTATGCTAATACCATAGAGTATTTCACACTGAGCAGTTGATAATGGGCTATTAGTTATATTTGAGTCTTTATTAATCTTTATAAGCAGTGCTACACATTAGTTTTATATAGAGTACAGCATGTCTGTATCAATATGCCAACAGAGGGAAGGCTCGATATGCAATACCAACTCTGCTAATAATCAATTTGTCGGAATGCACTTTGCTTAACCTAGCTATATACTGTAATAAACATCAGGCTCGTGGGTCTGTGTAACCTCTGGGACTGAACGGTAAAACAAAAACTAAGCATTATTATGCAAATACTATTACAATGTAAACTAAAATATATTTTGTTCAAGTCTATCCCTTGGATAATAAGACATAGCAGTAGCTGCCTGACCTTTAAAAATGGTCCCCAAACCCACTGACTCATCTTATTCCCTATGTGCCTATGTCCCTATGTGACTTACATTTGTTCACTTATTCTTTAGACAGATTAGCATTCCAGCCAGCTCAGCCGTCAGCCTGCTCCTCCTTTCATCAATAACAATAGAGGCTGTGCTGAAGAGCCTCTCGCTATCTTCACTTTGCTGAAGGTGCACAGAAAACGCCAGGGAGGGCAGTCTAGGTTTTTTGACTTACTAGTCCTGCAGTGGATTGTCAGAAGGTCAAATAGTTGTCTCTGAGGTAGCGCTGCTCCTCAATGCATACGCTTGACACAGGACTTCCAGGTTCTATTGTGTTTAAGCTTACCTGCAGGATTTAATCAAAAATACTTTCTATGCGCCTCTTTGACACAGGAGTTCCAGGTTCTATTGTGTTTAAGCTTACCTGCAGGATTGAATCAAAAATACTTTCTATGCGCCCTCCTCTTTTTCTGAAGCTTTTTACCACTTGATTATTTTATTTTATTTTTATTTGCCCCCTTGTTTTATTGTCTATATTATTATGTGTATGTATGATTTCTTGTATGTTTTTTGTCTTGTCCGAGTCTGTTAGTCTTGTCTAATTGTCTGAAAAAAAAAAGAACTTCCAGTCTGCTCTTACTTTCTCAGTCTCCACCCATGGAGTCTTCTTTCCCGGCTCTGACCTCTGAGGCTTCTGATGTTGGCCTCCTTAGCACTTCTTCTATCTTCCTTATCTCTTCCATGAATCCTTTGCATTTGTGAATAACATTTAAAATTAGCCTACCCTCAATGCAGAGTGAGTCATCCAATTCTGAAGAGTTCTCATTGTGGCTAAAAATTTCAACCCGACCGGAACTGACCTGAGTGAGTTGAAGCCCTAGCCCGAACAGACCGTCTTTTCTTTTTTATATACTACCCGGTCCGACCAGTTGGCATACATTTTTGGCATGCACACTTTATATCTTGGATCCAGTATCATTGCAATCGAGTGTAATGGCTCAGAATAAATCTCAGAAACATCTGTTCACAGCCTCAAGGAAGATGCCTTTCATCTTCTTAATTCCCCCGTTAGCCTCGTTTTCTAATGTGTTTAAGGACACTGGCAATGACAATTGGGATGACAAAATATGCAGATGAAGAGCTTACGTCCGTTGTCAACTCCTTAAATGGGGCTAGAGCTGTGAGCATCTTTTAGAGTACCCCCCACTGGTGTGCAGTTAATATGGTATGCAGGTGGTACGGCGCTGTATGCACAAAGGGCGTGTTTCGATGCAACAAGGCTCTTGTATAGTCACTGGTTGCAGACACTAGGGGCGGTATCTTCAGCTCCACTTGAATGTCCTCCAAGTGTGTTCTTGAAGTGTACCACAATCTGCCTGCCAATAGCCAGTGCTCAATTATGCAGTGCCTCATTCACAGTAAGTTGCAGGATATATTATGCACAAAGCACCCCAAACTGGCAACTCAAGGCGATTCATTGCTGGCATTGTTTTTTAAAAATGCCATGGAATAGGCTTCTCAATTTCCATGTATCATCTCCTCCATTGGTGTAGCAACATACTCTCCTGTGTGAAGATTAATTTAACTTTACACATGGTATGAGATATTGCACATTGTGCTTCACTGGTCAAATAGTTCCAGAGCTTGTTGGGTGTACCCTGTGCATTTGCTTGTCTACCTCATGCCATTTCAATCAATTCATCATTTTGTGGAATTATGTGTGTGCATATAGTCACAGCTAAAAACAGGCCCAAGGGCATTTTGCTACATCAAGTCTAGAGACTGTCGTGTAGAGAGACTAATCCAGACACAAGAGCTGTGTAAATCTAGAAGTTAATTCGATTGTGACTGGGTGGTTATGTTGTGTGACTGACAAAAAAAATTTGAGTCACTTATTTTGGAATTATAAGCATTGCGCTTGTGCTAGAGAAAGCCTCTTTTGCTTGTCAAATTTAGTTTGAAAAGCCTAGTGCTTACTTAGCCCTCAGCATAGCACTCAATAACACCCCATTATCTCCTGTCGTCTGAGTAATGTCTGTCCTTTCTCAAATTAGAGAGAGACATAAGCCTCTAGGAGTAAATTAAGTAATGACAATAAGGTAACTCTTGAGCGTGTGAAATGATACTCTCAGGGGTTAAAGATCTATAATGGTCCATTTGGTTACCAACTCTCCGTTTAGCTGGAGACCAACTGGAACCCCCTCAAGGACCACTGGTGGTGTCCTTCATCATACTAACAATCTGTAAGAGGTGTAGAGCATGTTAATCATTACCGCATATATTAGTTATTGGAACAGCAGCAAACAGCTGCCTGTGCATCTTTCTGCGTATGTGAATGCACGTGTCGTGTGCTCATGCTGACTTCTTTCACCTACCACCTGAGGGACCAGTTTCATAATGACGGAAATAGCTGCAAGGACAACGATGCTCTTTTCTTCAATTACTGCTGTTGAATTATAATGAAGGCTGTTTATAAACAACCTTCATTATAATGCCATCTCTTCTCTGCCTCCAAATCCCCATTCATCCCCCCTTTCTCTCTTTCTCTCTTTCTGTCCCTGGCCTTTCTCTTCATGTCTTTTTTTTATGTATTCTTATATTACTTACTCTTTTTCACTTTGATATCTCGCTTCTTTCTGTTTTCTTTCTCCTCGCTGTCTTCATTTCCTCTCACCCGGGGCATTTTCTTTTCTTTTTAACCTTGCCATCCTTCCTTTCTCTCCTTTGGCTTTTTTATTTATTTATTATTTTACTTGTTTTTATTGTTTTTATTTGTCTTGTTATCATCTATCCCAGCGGTTCTCAAAGTGGATTCCAGGGACTTTATAGGTTCCTTTAGCGGGGTCTAAAATTGACATTTACAAGTCTGTAACTCTGACAGTGTACAGTGTACAGTGTACACCCTAGCAGGATTCCATTTGATTTCATTTGTAAGTTGTCAGAGTTAAGGGAAGACCTTGACATTTAAAGGTTTGAGAACCACTGATCTACCCTATCACTCAATCCTGTGTAATTATTTCTCTCTCTTTGTCTCTGTTAATCCTCTACGTCCTCCCTCCAGAAGCCTACGTTCCTCCACAGCTCTTCTACAATGGGAAGGTTGACTACTTCGACCTGCAGAGACTGGGAGGCCTGCTCTCTCACCTTAAGAAGACACTCAAAGGTTGGTTTGTGCATAACTACATTCACTCTTGGGTGGCCCACGGTGTCATAATAATGGCTTGTTTGTCATTCATCATCATGAAGATTCTTGGTTGACCATTAATCTAACCTTTTACCTTACACTTGGGCACCCTGGTGATAACTATCACAGATGATTGGTATGCTGATACAGATATTTAATATCAACTGGTATTGCGCTGCAAGATAATAATATATGAATTGATAGATAAATGTAATTCTTGGTATTGATGGAGGCTGGAACTGTTTTCCTGTGCGAGTTTGTATGCTGCTCAGTGTAGCTTTTGGAAGCTCCAGTAGATGGGGCAATTGCTTTCTAACACCACACTACAGTCTTAACCACTTACAAGTATTTTTATTGTTGGGTGGAAACAATGTCCAACCTTCCTTTTTTTATTATTAAAAGAAAAAGAAGGATTTAAAATATAGTGAAAATAGCTGATCTACAAACACCAACATTGTGTGCTTGTAGATCTGCTATTTTCATAACTTTTGTGCGACACTTTTGTATGATCTAGGGCTTTAATTTAAGATACAAGGTTTCTGTCTGACAGTGACGATATACTTTGTTGACTGGGGTTCCCGAGTGGTCTGTACTTGTCCCATCCTTTTTTCCCTCCACACACCACCGCTACTACCAGGTTTTCATTGAATGTTCGACTGTTATGTCATGCCCCCAAAAAGTGACGTTAATTTTAATTTGATTAATACTTGTGTATTGACATATTAGAAATTGTTCTTTTTATGCAGGAAACAAAGATGATAATTATCCAGTTTCCTTTATCTTTGTCTGTATTCATCCCCACTGTCATTCTCCCCACCCTGCTCATTTTAAGGGACTTAATTTATTTTAAACCTTATAGCACATTTTCCATTGTGTACAGTTTAGTGTTTCATCACTTTGTAGTGTACATCACACACTTGCTTCCCTTCTGCTTGTTAGAGTTTGTCTCCAGAAAATCAGTGCTTCAGGGAGTGATAGAACTGCCATTGTTTTGTAATTACAGAGCGTGTTTTGGCTTCTCTGGCCACAGGGCCGCAACATGTACACTACACTGCCAAGAGAGTGTAAAACGAGAGTGTCAAAACTATGAGACAAATGAACGCAGAAGATTTTACTGTGTATGCACTATTTTCATCGGGAACAGAAACACTCCGATCCACCACGCGTTGTTCTTGCTCGACGGCGTCACTGAAGTAAATTGAGGTGTCCTCTCGCTGTATGAGGCGTCGGGTTGAGGATGGGGAAGTGAAGCACGGTCCTTTTGTAATTGTCAGATAGGCAGCAGGCGGGCAGACTGGTGTATGATGTGGACTGATAATCCCCAACAGAGCGTCTGTTCTGTAATATGCTGTTTATATATTGCCAGCATGAGCATGGCTGGAATAAATTACCTGCTACAGCAGGTAATTAATTTAAAATGTTCATTTAATCAATTGTTTAGTAAATCTGACGCGAGTTTATTTTCCATACAGAGGAGTGGCAATGAAAGTAGGACAATGCTGTCGTAGAAGTTCTTCTGAAGTCACTCATCATAACAGCATTCTAAGACTCAGTAAACATTAATTTATTGGAAACATATGGACTAACAGTTTCAGTTTCAGTTTTTTTTTTTTTTATAGAACAAAATCACCCAGAGGGGTCTCTGTGCACTTCACAACAGGGCAATACAAACACAATTTCAAAGATAATAAAAAACAATCAAATGTGAAAAACAACAAAAAACAGTCAATTGTGAAGAACAACAAAAAATAGGACATATAGAATTAAAGCAACACAATGTTAAATGTTAAAATTCAATGGTAAAAACCATGGGGTAATAGGATTTGGTCATGACAATGTTCATAGACTATGGCAAACCGTAGTGCAGGCAGAAGAGGTGGGTTTTTAGCTTGGATTTAAAAATGTCTAGGGAATTGGCATCCCTGACAGCTTGAACTAACACATGCCGACGAGTGGACAGGACGGTAGAAGAGTGTTTCGACAATGCGGTGAGCACCTTTATATATTGATTTGTACATGTTTTGAGCCGAAAATGGACGTTGGGGCTCAACCAGCAAGAGTGTTCTAACTCCCCTTTATAACTCTTGTAGAGAGTAAACGTCCCAATATAAACTACCTATACAAGATTATGATTTATGGCTTGGTTGAACTTATCTGACAAAGGCACATAGACATTAAATTACAGAATTCACTGTTGAAACCTTGTTACATTAGGGGTGCTTCTGTGCAATATAAGCAAATGCAATGTGTAATGTAATCTGGGGACCAAAAAAAGAAAAAACTTTGGCTCTTCACCTTTCTTAGTTCACTTCCTTTCGGGTGCTTCGGTGTTTATTCCCTACTAACAATAACACTTCATGTTTAGGGCAGTGGTGCAGACCAATTATGTGTAATATAATGGACACATAAACATTTCTGCACAACTGCTTCATACAATACCCATTGTTTTTATCTGGTATTTTAATGATTTCTTTCTTACAGTTTATGTCTATATCATTCAGACAACTAAGATCCAATTCACTTAGAAGTAGAATGCATCTTCTCCCTGCCCATTTCAAAAGCCTCAAGTGTCTCAAAGTTGAGGAAAGTGTCAATCAAATCAAGATGTGTACTTCAGGGCGCCTAGTGGTCCAGGCGCATTCCTGTCTATATCATTCTCCACTGTATACTATCATCAATAAAGGCAGAAAAGTCCAAAAATAATTACTTTTCCGAGGTCAGTGCAGCACATAGTCATTCAATCAGAGAAAGCTCTACTAACTTTGTGCATTCAAAATCTATATGGGCCAAAGTTCATTCTTGTATTCTGCAGCAGTTGCATTGAATGGTCTACAGCAGTGTTCATTTTGTTGACTAAGACTAAATGACTAAAAGACTAATACTTTATGTAGTCGACTAGACAAAGACTTTCAGCTTTAAGTCCTCCCTTAAAGAGGTAGCTTATTAGCAGCTCGACCTGACGTAACATTTTATCACTGTTTTGATTCCACTTGTTAGCCCACACTCAATGTCGGTACCTACACAGTACACACTGAAGAACACTGTGTGCTTTATACTTGGTCTTTGTCTTTGCAAACCTTTTTCAATTTAATTGCCCACTTTTGATTTTACTGACCTTAACAGGATGGGAGAGTGCAATGACCTCTTGTCTCAACTGATACTGTAGTACATCAATTCATCTCCACAGACTCTCACAGTATGACAGTTATTGACCCAAGGTGTTATTAAACACAACAACCTTTTTTCAGAGTCTCAATAGCAGGTTACCCACTGTCTTCACACATATTATCCTCACATCATCTCATCCACGCATTGTCTAATCTTTTGAGAATTAAGGGGGACTTTTTACCCTTTGCCCATTGAATAATGGCTGGCACATCCACCGGCAATTAAGTACTAGGACTCATTGTTCCTGCCCTCATTCAGAACCAGACCCTCCGTAATTCACCCTTTGTTAGCCTCCTGGTTGGTCCCTGACTGACCAACCAGCAGGCTCTATCTGCCTTGTCCCGCCCTAGTTCCGCCTTTTTTATGTTGAATTAGCTAAAACATAATTTTTGGAGAAATAAAAACATTTAAAAACATGCTGATTCACTATGCTGCCACTGAGCAGCTCCAATTGACTGAAACAAAGTTTGAAATTAGAATTGAGCACACAGAATAACATATGAAGCAACTGAATTAACATGGCAGTGGATGGAATGTCCCACTGAATGTCCCTCCAAGTCAAAGCAACCAATGGGTGTGGAGAGGGGCAGGACAATGGGCGGGACTTGACAAAGGGTGAATTACACTAGCATCTTAAAAAAGCGATGGGAAATGTAAAAGCAGGTTACTGCTTTGTTGTTTGAGATCCAGATTTACTCCTACCGAGTTAAGGGAAATTGCTTTCCTGCATTTTGATATTCACCAGCCTAGAAGGCAGAGAGGCCGAGATCATGTTTTCCCTGTTTTTGTGTCTTGTCTGTGTGCGCAGCTTGTCGCGCAAAGCTTTTTTGGTGGAGCTAAACCAGGTTGCTTTACCTTTGGAATTTAGAATTTTCAAAATGCTTTTTCAAAACACACTTTCTGCCACTACTCCTCCACACATTCAGTCTAAAACTCACATACATAGCTACACATCTGGAGTCGTCATCTCAGCAATGTGTCGACGAAATGCAGCTGTGGGTTCAGTTGTTCAGATGTGGCCCATAGACCTTGTCTTTTATGAGTGCGCTGGCTGTGCTTGGAGAGTAACTGAAGCACACGAGACCCTGTCAAACCCTTTCTTTGTCTTGTTTGGTCTCTGTCTAACCCTTTCTCTTTCTCTCGGTCTCTGCCCCCATCTTTTTCTCATAGCCTGGGTGCCAGCCTGTTCGCTCCGTTTCGCGATTTCTTTTGTCTCTCCGCATCACAGTCTGGGAAGCCTCGTATCTCCAAGGGAAGGTGGGACATAGAAAGCGAGTGGAATCCAACCGTGGCTTCTTATTGGTCTGTGGTGCGGGGCGGGACAAATACACCAGTGTGTATTGGCTGGCTGATGACGTAGCTACCCTAACCCTACTCTGATTCGTTGGAACAACATCCAATCAGCAACAACGTTGCCTACGTCACAACTGATGTTCAGAAATACGAGTCAACTGAATCATTTCCAGACTGTGATGCGGAGAGACAAAACAAATCGCGGAATGGAGTGAACAGACTGGCACCCAGGCTATCTTTCTCATCCCCTTATTTCTCCATCCTCCCCTCTCATCAGACATATTGCCAGTTGCTCCCCACAAATCAACAGTTGATTAACGCCATCCGACCTGTCATTTACCCCAGTACATCATGGGCCCTTTCACCCACACAGCATATGAGCAGTGCGTCATGAGGCGTGCTGAGTATATTGATTGATTAACTAACTAATCAACTGGATTAGGCGAAACAATCTTTCTTTTTCCATTGATATTAAGGCTGTCACATGGGGAAAATTGTAGATTAGTTGGATTGTCGTCATTGATTTGCACCAGGGATATTTGTTCTTTGTATTTCATTTTGAAATATGATAACTGACATTGTCCAACATACCTACTGTATATAGACCAATGAACCACTAAGTTCAAGTGTTTTAACAACTCAAAGGGCATGAATATTGGGGGAAATCCCTCTAAGTCAAACGCCGATAAGGCAAACGCTGATAAGGCAAACGCAAATGTACTGCTCCTACCGTAGTGATCTTCTGCCGTCTCGTTAAGGAAACAGAGTAGCCTCCTTATTTTTAGCAATACAATGGTTATATGTCACAGTTATTGTCCACGACATTGCAAGCGGCGCGAAGGCCAGCGCCCGAGCGCCGCAGGCGCGAGTGCCCGCGAAGAGCGGGCCAGGGCCGCGCGGCCGGAGGAGCGCCGCGCGAGTTACGTAGCCGTGGTGAATGCAATCGTTATAAGCGCACGATAAACGCATGAATGGAATGAAACGCGATGCAGGTTGAGCTCACATTTCACCATATTCAAAAGGAGGTTTTTAAAAAAAAAGGAGTTTGGCTTATCAGCGTTTGCCTTATCGGCGTTTGGCTTATCAGGACGTGCCCGAATATTGTGCCCAATTCACTCTGGTGAAATTGGTTTATAGAGTTACAAAGGTTAGTATATAGGAAATGTTATGACGCTATCGCGTCATGGTTTATTTCTCAATAATGACTCGCTCGCCATTGATTATCCCATCTCATTTAACAACAAAAAATCATGTGGATCTCTCCAAATTTGAATGGCTTGTCTCCAATGTGGATCTCGCTAGTAGCGTATCAAAACTTCAGTTTGTTCTACTTGATTGTTATTGCTGATCAGTGTCCACGGCTATTTATCCATTTCCAAATTCATAAAACTTAAGATAATGATGGGTCAAAGTTATACGATGAGTAGACTTGGATTAGAGCATCCTTTTTTTCTGTTTCTCAGCTACCCCTACCCTGTAACATGTGTCTCTCAGTTACACATTTACATTCAAAGAACCACAAGTTTTTCTCATTTTATGCTTTGACAGATTCGTAGGAAATAGACCGACATGTCCATGGTCGTATTGGTCGAATCGCCGGTCTCTAGTAGGATATATTGTATGTTCCTGTATATGTTTATCAAGTATAGTTAATTTCACTATGTACATATTTGAACTTTTGTTAAAATGCGGATATTATAAACTAAAACATTTTTAGAAATCCAGTGTCATTTTAATTCTCATATCAATAAGTTGGCCATCTTGGATCGTATCATCAGAGTTCAGTTCTCTCTCTTCTTCAGCTACTGTCCAATAGAACAAATGTTTTTCCCTCCCGCTTGCCATGCTGGAAACATGTGTCCACTGTGTTCCCCTGGAGATAAACCATGGACGTGGCACAATAACTCACACAGGATTTATGGGCAGGACTTGGGATTGGCTGAATTTTATTATCTAGCAGATTTATACTGTGTGGGAAATGAGAGGAGACAACAGTTCCAGGGCCTCTGGTACAGAGGTCACTTCTCGTCGCTGTTGGGCAGATTCCTTGTCTCAATATGTCAACGTTTTATGTTTTTTTGTAAATTAATGCCCTACGTCATACTATAGTGTCACACAAGAGTAGCTAAAATAGCCGATCTACAAGCTCACAACGTGCCGTGATGCGACACATGTCGATCTCGAAACCTGGCTGGAACACAGTATTTTCATTTACGTTTTTAATGGTTTTGGACATAAAAGGTTTCCAACCGACAGCGACGTTCTGCAGGTGTAAAGGAGTTGTTGTTGTCTACACCGTCTGTTTACTTATCTCCATTCTTTCTTTGTTTCCCTTCTTTCCTTTCTTTCTATTCTTTCCTTTCTTTCTCCCATTATCTTTTTTTTTTTTATATTTACATGTTTGGTTCAGTGGTTATTAACTCAGTCGGTGCCATATTTAAAGTGGGATGACCTCTTATATTGCCGGTTCCCAAACAAAGGGTTAAAAAAATAGTGTGCACGCTGGTGCACACATTCGTGCACAGATCATGCACTATGCATGTGCATGCTTTTCACAGCTTTCAAACAAAAAAATCCCGCTTGGAAATCCGTTCAGGCATTCAGGAGAAAGGAGCCCTTATGTTTTCTTCAAATGTAAACAAACATGGCTGCCATGTTTGAAAGATGGGGTTGGTATGGGGGTTAAACATGCAATTTCGCGATCGCGATCATGCCTAGTACACTGTTGGAGGTCCAAATTTTTTTTTTTCAAAAAAACATTTTTCAAAAAAAACATTTGATGGCACCAGATGAGTTAACCACTTAGTTGTACTAGCCCTTCGTACTTTTTCGTAGGCTAGCTGGGGGAAAATGTTGATTAACATTTTTTTATTTGGGCATGCCTAAAATAGGGAATGCTTTAAGATGCTTTCAGATTCTTGGGAGAAGTTTTTGTTTTGTTTTGATCTTTGGTACTTTGTAGTGGTTTCTGCAGGTCCCGATAGGCTCACTCTCTTGGTTTGCAAAAAAAACACATCCAGTTCTGTAGGCCGTGTTCAGATGATGACATGATTGCAGGCTATATCAGGCTTTTTTTTTTACTTAATTTTTATTAGGCTCTATCAGGCTTATAGGCTATTATGATTTTCTTTTTCTTTTTTTTTTCTTCCCTTTTTTTACCCAATTTCTGCTGTGCACTTCAGCATCATGCTGGGACAAAATCACAATGCTTGTGCTCTTTCTTCTTGTGTTTTTGTTTGTAGTTTGTTTATGCTTAGGGAAGAGAGAGAGGCAGAATGATGCAATTTGCTTGGAATCTTGTTTATCCTGTGTGCTCTCTCTTCTCAGCAGGTGCTTCTACTGATAAGGGGGATAAGGGAGGATATTTGGTGTGTTCTGTCAATATTGAAACGTGGCCTAAATGCAAAACTAAAAAGCATTGTCTGTTTACCTTTGTCTGGCAGATGACCTGGCCAGTAAGGCCAACATAATCATCGACCCTGCAGAAATCCAGGCCACTTCAATGGACGACCTGGATGAAGATGAAGAGAGTGGAGCAGCACAGGTTTGTGTTTGTTTAGTAGAAATCTCATTAACTACTAACTGTCCTGTAACAGCATCTGTTCGCTGTCGGGTGGGAACCTTGTATGTTCAAAACTGTTGTGTTTTTCAGGAAATGGAGGGAAAAACACATGCACTCAACCACCCACAGTTTCACTTAAACATTTTCAAAAGTAGAAACAAATGACAAAGTACAGAATAATTGAGAGTTCTGTTAACAACTCATCCTCCAAATCAGAAATAAAGAAATTGGGTGTACAGCACAGCTCTGTACCGTATCACATTATTCCAGAACAGAAAAGTGATGACAACAGGTTATACACTTTGTACCATGGTGTTCAAAGTGGATACTGTGTATGAGTGTTGGTTTAGTTTCTTATTTTGGGCATGTCTATTTTGGGCATATAGTTTAAGGATAAATGTTTCTAAATATTGATTTATTTATATTTTTTACATGTTTTACATTAACTACTGTCTTTTAAAACATCGACTGAAGGGGCTAACTGCCACGTTGTCCTTACCTTTTAACGTGGGCGCGTGTGTGCACATCGCGCACGATCTGTGCATGGATCATGTACCAGGCGTGTGTACACCCGATCACAGCTTTCAAATAAAAAAATCCCTTTGAAAAAATACGCTTCCATCGCTGAGCTCCCTCTTCTACTGTTTACATGAAAGCTAACACCAATGATACGGAAATCTGATCAAACAGGATACGGAAATGCGACCGAAAGCACTTTTTCACGGGGGATTAGAGACCGATTTGCACTAAACAGCGATTATACTTTTAAATGTTTTATAGCGATTAAAGCATATTATATTCTCGAGTTTATCAGGCCCGGCGTAGAGGAACATAGGGATTTTCTCTAGACTATCGGGTGAGGCGGTAAATGAGTTAATAAACTACAGATCGACAAGCTCACAATGTGTCAATTCATTTAGATTTCTTTGTTTTAGTCACACTCCTATAATTTGATGACTCATAGGATGGATTGTGAGGAAAACAAAAGAAACTCCATGAATTCAAGGCTTCATGGGGTGTGTGATTGATGTTTTGTGTCTCCAGAGGCCGTTTGGTGCTGTAGCTATGGGCGGAGCGCTGGCCCGGCCCAGCTGGCTCAGCTCTCCCACGCTGGGCCGGGCCAACCGCTTCCTCAGCACGGCCGCCGTCAGCCTCATGACCCCCAGGCGGCCGCTGGCACCGCCCGAGAAGGTCAAAGTTCGAACCCTCACCGTGGAACAGAGGACAGAGGAGGACAGTGAGTGACCGAAGACCTTTTTTACCCTACTGTTCTTGTAGTGTTCTAGTACTACTACTGTTCTGGTATTATGGCTCCCCAAAATGGAACACACACACACGCATGCACGCACACACCACGCACGCACACACACACACACCACCTGTTATTGTCGTATACAGTTGGTCACCAAGGTATATGAACCAGCATTGGTGTAATCCCACCTATCTCCTTTGCCTTTTCATTTTCTTCTCTTTTATTTTGCGCCCCCTCCCCTCCACCCCAATCCTCACCCCCAATCCTCCCCTGTTTTCAACGTTGACCTCAAGTTGAGGGAAGCCATGGTAACGATGGCCTGTTGCTGGGGCGACCATTGGTAGAGCCAGACCAGCCAATCGCAGAGAAGTCCCTGCTGGAGATCGTTGATGGCATCGTAATGATGTACAACCTGAGTGTCCATCAGCAACTGGGAAAGGTGTGTGTGTGTGTGTGTGTGTGTGTGTGTGTGTGTGTGTGTGTGTGTGTGTGTGTGTGTGTGTGTGTGTGTGTGTGTGTGTGTGTGTGTGTGTGTGTGTGTGTGTGTGTGTGTGTGTGTGTGTGTGTGTGTGTGTGTGTGTGTGTGTGTGTGTGTGTGTGTTGTCGCTGTCAGGTGGAAACCTTGTATTTCGAAACAGTTACCTTTTCAGGAAAAATAAATGGGAACCTGTGTTCCAATGGATCCAATGTAGTTATTATTCAGTCACAAGGTCTTGTAAATCATTTTCTTTGGTACAATATTTATAAAGGCGACAGTGCATGCACATCCAATCTCGCCCAGGCACTGTTCAAACAGCGATTCAGTAGAAAACAATAAGATCTGTAACACTGGTATGTGTATGAGTATTGTCAATATTTATCAAACCCACAGACAGACAAAATCACTTTCACTTTCAAGTGAGATTTCTTTTTTCTTTCTTTTTTTTTCTTTTTCTTTTTTAACCTAAATAATTGCAAAAATAGCAGATCTACAAGCTCACAATGCATCACACCACATTGTGAGCATACAAATCGGCGAATTTTTCATTGTGTGACACTGTAGTATGACGAAGTAGAGCATTGGTTTATGAAAATAAATAAATATTAAAACGTTTAAATATGGAGATAATAGGTTTCTGCCTGACAGCATTGTTGTACCCCTCCCTCACTGTCCCTCTGCCTCGTATGTCACTCGACATATCAGTGTCAACAGCATCACGTCAATGAAGTGGAGGGAAAAAAAATAAAAATAAACATTACATTCACATCAGAGGTCTTATGTGCCACTGCCTATATATTGGAAAAATCCCATGGCGGTAATAGAACTCATAAATAAAATGCCACATGGGACTCCCGTAATGAAAAACTTGATGGGAAAGATCATACCCCCTCTGGTGACTTGATGTCTTATATGGGAGTAATCACAAAGGGCTTAGAGGAGGCTGGCTTTGTTGGCAGACTAGTGTCGTATCCGCTCAATAAGTACCAACAGAGTGCTTGTTGAGGTTTTAGATCACCAGAGGTTCTTCAAAGCCCACCACCCTGCCTGCGCATTTCTTTAATACATAATTTGTTTTCGTAGGCACATAATACTGTGGAAGCCCATTTCTGTCAATGAATATAAATAATAGATAGGGTTTTTTTTTCTTGCCTTTCCGATCTCTGAATTATGATTTTTTTCCTGTCCCTAATGCGAGAAACAATTTTGCGAGAGAATCTCAGAGTTATGCAGACTGATCACACTGAGACTCGCCACCACAGGCGCATGCTGATGGTTCAGATCAAAAGTGAGTGGTTCGCCTGTGGAGTAGACCTGCTGGACCTGCGGTGATCAAATGATGAATCACAGGGAAAACATTTATTAAAGCAGATGTTGAGTCTAATATAAAACGTTGCCTGCGTTTGCCATCGCCTCACCTTTCCGATCATATCTCCCGGTATTAAAGGAAAAGGAAGGAGCGCTGCCACACCGCTAGATAAACACGAGTTTCCCGAGTTGGCCGTTTTTGTAAAAAAAAAAAAAGAAAAAAAAGGGTTGAAGAAAACACTATAGCCTCTATCTCATCTCTATCTTATAGACTCTATCTCTCACCTCTATCTTATCTATTCCAAGCGGAATTTTCTGTTTGAAAACATGTGGTGCATTATCCCTGCATGACCCGTGCACCATCGTGCAGGTTTAATGTTACAGCTACATTAAACAATTGTGTGCTTACAGTTCAATCCAAACAGTTAGCTCTGTATCGTTTACGATAGTCAGTCTCTCTCATATTTGATATTTTGTCTGTTGGTCGACAATTGCATTAATTCAGCTGCGATGTCTCGCCGTCAGTTGATGCGTTATATCCATACCAGTTAAAGCGTGACATTAAATGCAGCTAAGGGAATTCAGAATGCGGGGAAAAAATATGTGACCCATGTAGGATGCGTCATTTACGTCAGACGTTGCTCTATAGCAGGGGTAGGCAACCTTAGGCACGGGTGCCAAGTCTGCCAACATTGGCACAAGGGAGGATGATCACTGGCACACTGGCATCAGTGTGAGAGAAAGGATCATTATCTACTGACTGTTTTTTTTTGCCCCCTATAAATGCATGATTCCATTTGCAAAATCCCTAGGGGAAATTTTGACAGGTGAATGTTTGGGTCTCATTCACATACTATACACTATACTAAAGGAAAAGAATACCCCCAGGTAAGTAACATGTGAGGGGTCTAAATAGGGTTTTTTCATGATTCTGAATCCATTGCAAGCATTTGTTTTGCACAAAAAAAAATAAAAAAAATCCTTGGGCTAAAAATGGCCCCACAACACTATGGTTTAGTGATGAGTCATCACTTTTCACAGTTTTGTGGGGGCCGTTTTTAACCCAAGGAATGTTTTTCATGCAAGACAGATCTTTTGGGGGTATTTGTTTCCTTTATAGTATAGCGTATAAGTGAATGAGACCCAAACTTCAGCAGCTGGCAAATGGAATCATGGATTTTCTGATTTTATTATACTCTGAAGTTTCCAAAAATATATAGTTTTCATAATCCCCCGAAAATCTGAACGAAATTACACAAGCGACTGGACTAATAGACCATTATGACAGCAATAGCCAGTAGGAATGCAGAGGATGGAATCCTAGGATCTGGATTGCCCTGCTGAATTGCAAATGAAATTTCTGGATCGGAACGGAAATCCATTCCATGTGCACTCAGTTGAGTTCAATCACACCAAATCTATATATTGTTTTACCCTGTATTACTCTATTTAAAGTATTCCACATTGTAATCTGTGTTCCATCAAAATATACCCTGGGTGCAGCCGGTGCACATGATGAATGCTGGGGAATGCTGTGTGTGTGATTGGTTTAACAGGTAGGGCTTCCCTTTTGCTCCATTTCCTCTTCTCTGTTATCTGTTGCGCCAGAACTGTTGGAAGTACTAGGACAGTGTGTGTGTGTGTGTGTGTGTGTGTGTGTGTGTGTGTGTGTGTGTGTGTGTGTGTGTGTGTGTGTGTGTGTGTGTGTGTGTGTGTGTGTGTGTGTGTGTGTGTGTGAGAGAGAGTGAGAGAGAGTGAGAGTGTGAGATGACTTTCTGGCAGGGTTTCCCTCTGCCTCCATATCCTCTGCTCTCTTTAGCATCACAGCTGTTCTAAAGAAGGAAGGTGTCGAGAGGAGGCTTTCCGTACATCTGGTTGTGTGTGTGTGTGTGTGTGTGTGTGTGTGTGTGTGTGTGTGTCTCTCTCTCTCTCCCGAATGGATAAAATTGGTTTCCCTACATGAAAATGTCTTTTCTGTTCACTAAAGAACAGGAGAGACGGTGAGAATCTGAATTTATTGACACATTACAGGGTTAATAATCTCTGTAAATAACTGGGTGAATTTTGTTTGGATCGGTGGTGCAACAAAGGTGTCTCTAGTAACACAATTTATGAATTTTCCTTTTCAGCACCAGAGAAAACATTGCTGTTTTGCAATGAGTAACCCTCAGAAAAAAACATGCCAGCAGGAATTTATAACCTAATTTCCGTATTATTGATTCCCATCAGTACACACCAGGAGCATTACTTATGGCCACTTACATCAGGGTCTCTATACTGTGTATATGTGCCTTTTTACCTGCTGAGAATGTATTGTATTGTATACAGTATCTATCAAGGGACACATTTTTATTGAATGCCAGCAGCACATGGAGTGTGAATAAGTGTGTGTTTTCTTCCGTGCAGATGGTTGTGGTGTCAGACGATGTCCATGAATACGCAGTGGCACTGAAGGACACAGAGGAGAAGATAGCACGGTGTCCTCCAAGGGTAAGCTTGCCCTTTATGGTCAAAATCCTCTTTATTTTGGCATAATGTTTTACTGGACCTGTGGGAGCTGTCCTATAATAGTGAATGTGAGAATGCTAGGAGCGGGGTCTGCAGGCACTTTTACTTGGTAGATATTTTGATATTCATTTTATCAGACACGTCCCCTTCTTATCTAAACCCATTTTAACCCTGTTAGATTAATTGAAAACACCCGCCCTTGGTTCTCTGATATTGTCCTTCTAATGCGTGAGGGGGACGTGTTTCAATAACGTTTTTTTCCCCCATTACCTTACTTTTTTTTTGCATTTTCCAAAAACATTATTTTTTTTAAGAAAGAACCTAATTGAAAAAACACGGACCCCTCACGCATTATAAATAAAGTACAAACAAAAACCAGCACACACCAGTCCATTTTACGGCTCAAGATACACAGAGTTTCAATGTCAAACCTTCCTCAGCGTGTGCTAAATTAGAAAGGATTTAAAGCCTTCTGCTTTAAATCCTTAAAT
Organism: Nannobrachium achirus; assembly: GCF_963921795.1. NCBI lineage: Eukaryota > Metazoa > Chordata > Actinopteri > Myctophiformes > Myctophidae > Nannobrachium > Nannobrachium achirus. The sequence continues at coordinate 52,808,803 of NC_137815.1, read as the reverse complement.
TCCACCCATCAGTGGATCGGGCAGTGTGTCTTCCACAATTGATCTATGCGCACACAATGCTCAACACACGCAACTTAACCCTGCAAGGCCCAGCGTTGCTTTTTGGCAACAGAGCAATCCGTCTCAATTGACTTTTACAGTAACCAGAGTCTCGATGATCTACAGTAGGCTTGCCTAGTTTGACTTGTTTTCATAAAACTACTAGGTTATGTTTAGAGTTAGACAATGTTTAATAAGTGCAGTTTGACGGGATTTATTACCATTAAATATGTTGCGGCATTGGCTCAGGGGTAGAGAAACCGGCATTAGATGACAGAGGGTTCCCGAAGGGTTCCCAGTTCGAATCCGGGCTCCCCCAGAGTCAGTGTTGAAGAGTCCTTGAGCAAGACTCTGAACCCCTAGTTGCTCCCGTTGAGCAGGTTGGTGCCTTGCATGGTTTCCTCTGCCATCGGTGTATGAATGTGTGTGTGAATGGGTGAATCAATGTAATGCACAATCTATGTAAAGCGCCTGGGATAAAGGCACTATACAAATGCACCATTTACCATTAGTAGACTGCAGACTGTGATCATGTCTTGTGATATCATGTTGTCCATTGCATGTTTGCCTGTCTCCACTGTCCTCCTTGTGTGTCTACTGATGTCATGTGTAATGACCCAAAAAGAGATGCATATCGTGCCATGCTTTATTTAGCCACATAGGCACTAACCTATGATGTTGTGGGTCTGACTTGGACTCATTACCCGTGCTGCGTGTCGTCTCCTCTCCCTCTGCGCTCTCATACCTGTCAAGTCTGATTTATTCTTTGGTGACAATGTGTCGTGTGATCTGTTGCTCAGCAAAAACAACATATTTTCAGCTGAAAAATGTGTCACTTTCTTTCAGTTGAAAATGTCACCGAAGCATGAATCGTGCTTGAGTCTACTACGCAGGGCTGTCATAGTAGTGTGAATTGCTTATAAACAATCTTAAATAAATAATGTGTACAGAGACCAGGCGTTGTACAAGTCCTTCATATTGAGAGACAGCAATTTCCAACCAGTCTAACAAGTAAAAACAGAAGAAGCTTTGCTTTTCCCCCCCATATTTCCTCCAGAGAGCAGACATCCTGGATGAGCTTCAGAAGAGCCAGAAAGTTTTTGCTGAGAAGTTGAACCACCTCAGTAGGAGACTAGCCTGGATCAACGCAACCATCTACTCCAAGGTGAACATTGTGTGTGCCTGTGTTCGTGCGTGTACGACCACACACGTCCAAGACCACATGTCTACATAGCCATATGGGTCTCTTTCTCTTCATTGTCTATTTTTTGTTGTTCTTTCCTCTTTCTGTCCACTGTCAGTCTTTGACTCTCCATCTTTCCCCCCTTGTGTCTCACTATGTTTCTGTCTCTCTCCCGCTCTAGGAGAAGATGTTGGATGTGTACTGGCTGCTTCGCGTGTGTATCCGTACCATCGAGCACGCTGACAACACCGACTCCTTGTTCGCCTTCGCACCAGAGTTCTACCTCAACGTAGCCATGAACGCATACAGCGCCCTCAAGAACTACTTCAGCCCTGCCAACAGCATGGAGGAGCTGCCAGGTCATTACCAGCTATATGCTAATGAATTAGCTACTTTATTCCTAACCTCGCCCACCAGGCTTTCTGAGAGAAAGCCTGGTGTCGTTCACAACAGGCCGTTTGGTTTCCGCCTAGAGCGCGGAAACCACTAGAAGAAGCGGCGTCGCTTTGATTTGGTTCCCTCCGTTTGTTTCCCCAATTCCTATTAAAATGCTCGAGTAGCCTAGTGTAGTCTTGCCAGTCGCTAAAAGTTGGACTAAAAGATGCATATACCAAACTAATTTTTCAAAAGCAAAACTACTCCGCATCAAGGAGTTTATTAGGTAGGCCCTAAAAGTGAGTCCTTTAGCGCAGGGGAATATCTTGGGTTAAAACTGAATCCGGTTTGATCTTTCCGGGAAATTGTAGTCCTTTGAGTACAACAACATGACGTTTTGTGGTTTCCGCTCCAGACCGGTTACAAACCCGAAAAGTGAAGTGATCCCAGACTACTTTATTCCTGAGAGAAACATAGAGGAGGTACTAGGCATTTCTGTCTACAGTGACTTGCCTACAGTATGTATTCAACCTCCTTGGACTTTTCCACATTTTGAAGTGTTGTAATCTGGAATTAAAATGAATTGAATTCTAATAGATACAAAAATAGTCCATAATGTCGAATCAACATACATTTATAAATAAAAAACAGATAAGCCCTGATTGCATCAGTATTCCCCCCTTTGCTTCCACTGTAAGTAAATATTCTTTGGTGCAGCCAATTGGATTCCGAGGTCACATACATAAATAGTCAAATGGCGTACTCTTGTGTACTCCAAATAAATACACCTGTTTCTGGAAAGCCAGACAGATAAAAAGCACCAATGATGCTTGTTTGTTCACAATCGATCCCCATCTTTACTTTGTTTCCCATCATATAGAACAGGGTACTTTTATGCTTTGTTAATTACGTTCCCCTCATCCAAATCTTTACTGTTTAAAGCACTGATTTCATCAACTGATATGTGAAAAGAAATATGGAACTACTGTATTTTTACAGATAAACCTATTGTTTTTAAGGACATATGCAGACTTTTGTCTATAAAAACACAATACAGATTTGAACTGTAAACTTGTAACTGGATACCATATACATTGTGTTTTTGGTGGTCTTTGCCCTGTGTCAATGCTTGAAAATAGAACTGAGCTCTGAAAGGCACGGCAACAGGTTTTTGATGCGCCCACTTGACGCCTCCGTTAAAATATAATGGGTGCATTTCTTGACACAAGTGTCTGATGCTTTCTGTCAGCTTCAGAGATAAGTTTGCTATTCCTCTCTGAGAAATACATACAGTATGTCCTGTCTGGGAGAGATCAACACATGCCAAGAAAACTAGACCCAGCATCTGAAGTCTTCCCTCCTGGCTCAGAAGCACCCGTGGGTCCGGTGGAAGACACACAACGACCTGAGAACAGGAATGGGGCGATCAAAAGGCTGCCATGGCCAGATGGGGATACAAAACTGGCCCAACCACCTTTGATTGTGGAGTAGGGATGGAACGATATGAACATTTCATATCACGATTATTGTGACAAAAAAAAATTACGATTTGCGATTTACGATATTACCGCGATAATCAAAATCCATTATCCTGGGGCGGAACACGATTTGCCAAAAAATAGCAGATCTACAAGCTCACAACGCGTTGCGAGCTTGTAGATCGGCTATTTTTTGGCTAAGACATTTCATAGAGAGTGAGAAAAAGGTATATTATAAGTACCTTTTACCAATAGAGGGTTTAAATGGTACCGGATATGCAGCTCGGCAAATAAAAGGTGAATTGATCCCAGTGCATGACGGAGGACGATATCACGATAAATTAAATCTCCACGATACGATTATCGTGAGTGTTTTTTTATCACGATAAACGATAATATCCCGTATCGTCCCATCCCTATTGTGGAGAAGCAGACCATCCCATGCAGCACTGCATCGTCTGTCCTCTACTATCCAACCCATGCAGCTTAAAAGATCTTCAATAATATTGCAAAGGACTGTGTAGAAGAAATTAAAATGGGAAACTGTCATATAAACAACTCGCTTCGAAGACACAAAAAGAAGAGGTTTTAGAGAGGGAAACTATGCAGCATCATGAAGACCAAGGAGCAGTCAAGTGTGAGAAGTATCAAGCAGGGTTGTGATATAAAAAGACTAGAGTATACTTCATATAATGTAGAACCTTGAACCGGAGCACGAACGATGGGAGAGTTCTTTTTCTGATCCCAATTTTGGAGAGTCCTAGGCTGCAGATTACCAATGTTTAGAACAATATATTTTTAAAGAAAATGTGCACAATCTTCAAATCAATTTGAAAGTATTTTTTATAATAAACACAAATAACATATAGACTTTTATTTGACCACTTAAACTCTATTCACACATTTTATTTAACCAACTAAAGCCCATTCAAATCTTTTCATAACCCCAGAAAAAAATGTGTACCTTGTGCCTTTGTGTGAGTTTTGGAAATAATCTGTAGTATTAAATTTCAGTGTACACTGAACAATCTATCCATGTTTTTATTTATTGATCTCTTGAGTATATATCTGCCAAAATGTTGAACAACTGGCAGAAAATACTAATACTGAATAATTACAATAAATAAGGCAGCAAACATTTCAGCAAATAGCTAATTCAATTTACCGGTACATAGGCATTAGCGAATGCTCCTAACCAGAGTGACTCTCAAAAGTATGTATACAAATAGTCAATGAGAAGCTCACTCAAAGACATCCTAAAGGTTGTTTGTGTTGGAAAGTGTCTTCAAGCATAGATTTTGTAAACTGTGGAAGAAGTTCAAGTTGCATTTCAAACTTGTCTTGTTATCTTGTGCAAAGGTGTGAAACTCTGTCTATCTCCTCTCTTTCCCTCCTGACAGGCTATGAAGAAACCCTTACACAACTAGCTGCTATCCTCGCTAAGCACTTTGCTGATCCACGTATTGTTGGCACTGGTGAGAGAGACACACACACACACACACACACACACACACACACACACACACACACACACACACACACACACCATTTATAGAAGGTGGGATGCATTTTTTATGGTGGTGTGTTTGCATGCAAGCAAGCAAGCAAGCAAGCGTGTCATGCTCAGAGTGCACTTGCTGTCTTGTTACCCTTCCTGCAGCAATGCATGGAAGAGTATCTGTCATATCTTGTCTGTGTGTGGCTGTGGCTAGGCCTGTCACAATTATTACATTATAATCACCTAATCCCAATTATTTGAGATAATCGTAATTATTTTTTGCATAATCGTCATAATTGTTTCCATGTTGAAAAATGGCAGAAATAGTAAAAATAGCAGAAATAGTAGATATACAAGCTTAATTTCCGCAATGTTTCGATTATTTTGAAAGTATAAACTAATAAAAATGTGTTCATTCATTCAGTAATTTCTTTGTACATTTAAATTATTTTGTCATATCTGACCTGTGCGGAACCCTAAAGGGCAAACATAAATGTGACTTGTATTCATGTTACAATGTTCAATGCCAAAAACACAATTCGTTAATCACAAACAATCTTTATGACAATTAATCATCAGCTTCAAATGTGGAATTGTGACAGCCCTAGCTACGGCTGTGTTTGTCAGCACGATAAGTTGAGAATTTTCATAAAACGTGTTGGGAATGATCTAACCCTGGTCCAGAGCGTTAGCCGGTTTTCGCTAACGCCCTGCCAGGAACTCGCCTCAGATCATAGACAAGGAACTACTTCGCTACTCAGTACTCACCAAAACAAATGCTGTTTTGTGTTGTTGAAAGTCTATTCTCCTGGGTGGGAAGCCTCTCAACACCCCACCTTCTCTATAAAATACAGTTTTTTGGCAGAAGATAAAATAGATCCGCCAGACGGATATGATTTTGTTTACTCCACAGTGCCCTCTACAGCAGGGGTTTTCAAACTTTTTTGTCTCAGGGCACCTCTATAAATATTATTTTCATCCGAGGCACCCCTACATTATAATTTTCACTCCCAGCACCTTATATTTATAGCATATCGCCGTTGTCGGGTGGAAACCTTGCATGTCCAAAACCGTTCGTTTTGTATTTATCATCTATAAAATGTACTAAACTAGTGAAAACAGCAGATCTAGGCGTTGTGTGCTTGTAGATCGGCTGTTTTCACTAGTTTTGTGCGACAGGTTTCTGCCTGACAGTTAGAATATTTTAGTGATTATGTTGCGAGGAAAACGTTGAGATAATAGCCATTTTGGTTAGAACTGACTGAAAATATGTACTTCAAGTTTAAAATGATACTAAATATTTCTTCAAGTGTCCAAATAAATTCCAAATATTATCAAATGATCTCGCGGCACTCCTTGACTGCCGTCGCGGCACCCCAGGGTGCCCCGTCACCCACTTTGAAAACCCCTGCTCTACAGATAGGTCAATGGTAATATTGAGGACACTGTGGAGTAAACAAAACAAATGTCAAGGTTGCACTGTTCCCAAAAGTTTCCACGCCAAGGACCCCCAAATAACTATAGCCTCTGGCCACCCCATGGATCTCCTTTAGGTTTTCTAACCGGAAGAAGACCCATGGGGCTTCAAAACATTGTTTGAAATAAAATGTTTGTTTAGAGCAATAAAAGTAAGATTTGCAGAACTTCTTTAATTAAACATTAAAGATCAACCATACAGCTTCTTAATATGTCCTTATTTATATGAATTTAATTTCATTTGCATTTCAAAAAATGTATGTTTTGTATTACATAAAATATTCTTTATTTTTATTAACCAAACATTCATTGTCATTTGCCGTTTTTGCAGTTGAGCTGTTGCCTACCTACAGTCTGCTTATCTGATATATTTTCTTTTAAAGAATGATCAATTTGCTTTGACACTTTGCATATCCGTTCCAGAGACATTCAGCAGATACAGAAACTGTATGTGTATGCATCAATGCATAATGTCTGACTATCTAATGTCTGACTAACTGCTGCATTGTACTGTATCAGTTTGTGACCATAATGAATAATACAGCATAGCATATGCCCTTGTAAATGCAGTCATTTTTCCCAAGTGAGAATAATAATATGTTAGCGTTTCTTTTTGCAGTCTGTTCCATTGCAAAGTGCCTGTGGTTATGCAATAAATACTTGTGTATCAGATAGATTTCAAGTAACAGTACGTGTTAAATTAAAATATTCTATTGGTGTATGACTGGGCCGCTGGGGTCTGTAAAATGATGGGACTGTGTGTTAATGTGTTATTAACACACAACATCCTCACCATCCTCCCCATCTATTTATGTATTCATCTTGTTGGTTTCAGCTCTCATTTCCATGCTTAGAATGCTACCTGTTTTGTCTTTACTCTTGGCTTCATGTCACGATAACAAACGCTGTGATCGATCACACAGTCCTAATCTGAAGCACCACAAAGTCACCTCACCTCACCTCACTTCACCCAGACTCCTCTTAAAAAAAGATGCACTAAACGACACTGTCAATCTGGCCTGCGTGTTGCTCAAGGGTCAGCGTTACCTCTTGCCACCCCTGGGCTTTAACCACGTAAGCCCTGGACTGGGATCATCTCACTTAGAAGTTTTCTGATCCGGTCTACAGAGAAACAGCAGATACATGGGTGTGTGGCCATAACATATTTCCCCTCGCAAAACGGGCATAATAGTGGTATAAACCAGTGGAATCATATGAATTCATCAGGTTTTTCCAAGTATTTCTTGGTATGCTTTGATTGGTATGACTATTTAGACGACTGATCGTCCCGATACAGATATTTGCGACCGTAAGGTCGCAGTTTAGTATGAAAACCTCCACCGTCCGTCCGTCCGTCCGTCCGTCCGTCCGTCCGTCCGTCCGTCCGTCCGTCCGTCCGTCACACACGTCACACCTTTGCCCTGCTCAATGTATACGTGTAACGCCTGATACTGAGGTGATGTGTCACTGTGACATCACAGATACTGAGGTGATGTGTCACTGTGACATCACAGGTGAGATCGCAGTGATGTCAGATACTCAGAGCAGGGATCTCCATATTTAGGCATAAACAGGTGACATCACAGTGATGTCAGATACTCAGAGCAGGTATCTCCATATATGGGCATAAAATGGATTCTGTTAGGGATCTCCATACTGTATATGGGCATAAAAGGGATTAGTGATGTCAGATACTCAGAGCAGGGATCTCCATATATGGGCATAAAAGGGATTCAGATGGAGATTCAACTTCAATGAGTAACAATGGCAAACTGTCAACTGCCCGTATGTCTTGATAATTGGTAAAACAAACTTTTGGCCTATTTGTGGCTTATCATCACATCCAACCATCTTAAGATACTCAGCTAGTGGGGAATGCTCTCTTCCCTGGTAGTAGGTGATCTCTTGAGTATGTGGTGTCTAGACCTGATCATACTGGTCAATTCAGAACGTAAACCAGACTTCTGGCATGTGTAAAGCCTGGTGACGCGGCGTTACTTTATTGTTTATTGTATATTTGCATCCCCATTAGCTATTACCTTAGCAGCAGCTGCTCTTCCTGGGGTCCACACATAAATAAATTACATAACATAACATGTTACAACAACAATACATTTTACGTGACAGTATAAGAATACAACCAAAAGTTACAAATAAATAAATATAATTTATAAAAGCAGGTTTACAAATACAGACATACTCAGTCTGCACTCTGCACAGACCAAGAAACAGTGTGCAGTATGTGTTAGCCATAATCAAAAGCAGATTCCATGAGGTATTTCCTTAATTTATTTTATAATCAGATCCGAATGGAAATCACTCCGCCGTCTGTGTTTACCTTGCTGTGGCAACGGCAGACACCCGCCCCTCCCCCCTCTGCTGTCTTGGACTTAATCAGGATTTGACGGACACTTGCCATGGCGTTATGCGACATGTGATGAGCGTTCGTCATAGGCAGTAAAAGAGACCCTGTTGGTGTGTGCAACACGTACAAAAAAGAAAAGTGGAGGACACAGTGACTTTTTGTGACTTTGTGTGTAATAAAGGCTCTGGGTATTTTTGCATTGTGCGTGGGGTGAGGCATATGCGTCACAGTTGGTGGGACCCCGGGTCATATAAAGTACACCAGCAAATGAATACAGATGGAGTAGTTACAGTAGCCATACTTTTATAGTTCATAATAACTTTTAAGTTTAATTTTAATACGAGAAGATAAGGGTTCCTGTTTCACTCTCAGAAATATTTCGCTGGCTATCAACAGACATTGTTGCTAGGTAACAATCTTGTGGCCTGCTTGTCTCAGGGTGACCGCTATAATCTAGGAGAGGCCACCTCTTATCGTGACATAGTAGCACCATACAGCGAGTTGCAGCAGGAGAGGACGGTATACTGCTGGCATAGTCTTGTGAAGAGGATTTTGCTGATTCATGCTTCCACAGGAAGCTGACCAAGCTCTCTGGAACCCAGCTCAATCAATCTGACCAACTTGCTGATCATCCCACCTTTTACATTTAGTTTGAGCACGTCTGTGTTTCATTGTTTAGTGCAGGGGTCTTCAACAGTGGGTCCGGGACCCCTGGGGGGTTTCCAGAGTTACTACAGGGGGTCCTCCAAATCTTTGAGTGATAGAAACCTTTTCTCCTTTTTTATATTAACCACTTGAACCCTAGCGTCCATATTCTGAGAACTTTAGCCAAAAATTGCAGATCTACAAGCTTGTAGATCGGCTACTTTTGGCAAAGAGCTTTGGTGTAGAGGGGAAAAAGAGCCGACTAAGTACATAGTGAAAGGTCAAGTTTAGTAATTATTGACAGTTCAAGTGTTTAAATATCTGAAAACACACATTGGCATGAATCCAAAATACACTGATGATTGTGCTGTCAAACAATGAAACTATATGGAATCTATGATAAGGTTGTGGGGGTCCCTGATTCATCTCTCTCTCAACTAAGGGGTCCTTGGCCTGAAAACGTTGAAGACCTTAGAGTAAAGATGATGTGTCTGTTGAAGGTCACAGGTAGTTAAATGTCTGTATGTGTTGAGGCAGACAACATCAATACAGTTAAGGAAGGTGGGTTAAGAAAGAAGCAGTAGGTTTAAGAAATGCTGTATCAACCAAATGTCTCAACTCGATTTTACACGGTTCAGAATGGTGGTTTGAATAATATTTCATCACTACGACAAGTACCCTTGATGCCTGCAGTAATGTAGGATATTCTTAATGTGAAATGTTTTTGCAGAATGTTCATGTCTGTCTCTTAACGTTGATAAAGATGATAACACCTTACCCTTTACACTTTTAAAATGCGTACTACTGTAGCTTCTGGTTAGTTAATTTGTGTTAGGTCAAGCGAAATCAATATACTCCATTATATATTTCTGGATGGCATAAGATCGTAGGAGGATCTTATTTGTAGCTGTATGGGAACTTAAAAAAGTTCATAAATATTTATTATGATTAACTCAGTCCATTTTTTTGGGGGAAATATTTTTATTATGCCTTTTCATTTCATTGTATTAAAGTTTAATCTACGCCACCTCGATAAACTCAGTCATTTGAGTTCGTCTGAGAGATTGTGTGTCCTGACCTCTAACAACCACAGCATCTTGTGAATCTGCCGAAGCTGCTGAGCATCATCTGTCATGTTTGAAAGCCCTCCGATTAATAACAAGACATCTCTGTCTATCTTCTGTGTTTCCTGGTTGTTTCTGAAGGGGTGAGATCCGAACATGTTCTTTTTATTTCCTACTCAAATCTTTTTTTAATAGAGAGGGCACTATGACCTGCACAGATCACCTGCCTGGTGGGTGGATGTGGGTGGAGAGGTGTCAACCTGGCTTCCAATGTGTGGTACATGCGTGCGTATACACAAGAAAAATACAGCAAAAAACAGGAATATGTGGCTTTTCTTTGCTTATCGTGACTCAACTTTTCTCACTCTGTATTTAAATCTGTTATTATTTTTTGCAGTTGGTGAAGGTTTATGCACTGCATTTCTTTTGTATTGCGCGCGCGCGTGCGTGCGTGATGTGTTGAATTCTTAAAGTGTCATTAGTAACATTTTAGTTATATCTTGTGAGAAGGAGCAGCCACACTCTCTAACTTGTTCTCTTCCTTGCTCTCTGTTTACTCTCCCATCTATTCTCAATCTCTCAGACATCAAAGATTCGCTGATGCAAGCGCTAGCCAGCTACGTCTGCTACCCACAATCCCTTAGGGCGGTGGAGAGGATTCCAGAAGAACAGTGAGTACCTGGCTTGCTTTTTCATTGGCCTGTTAGAATATTCAGCCCCTCTGCGTCTTTGGACCAGTTTATATTCAGCTCATCTGTTATGGAGAAAGTCGTAGTTTTGGTTTTATTATTGGACATATCTGTCATGAGTGAATATTCAATTTCTGGGCCCACTGGGCTGAATCATTATCCAGGACTAGCATTCATCACGACTTCCATAGTTAAGCCATGGTTACAACTTCTTAGACTGTAGCTAGTGGTGTTTTAACACGCCATGTGGGCTTTCTTTCTTTCTGTCTTTCTTAAAAAGAAAATAGAGAATAATCCAGTACACCAAATTAGTCTTGGCGCCATTGATGTGCAGCCATGTTGACAGCTACTGTACAGTAACATTGTATTATAGGAGCCTGGGTCACTATGGAGCACTTTAGATGTCATATAGACGGTATATACAGTGCTTCTTACTAAAATGCTCTGTGACAGAGCAGAGCAGATGATGCAATGAACAGGACACTCCTAGTGCATGGCAGAAGGGCGCTGGCTAGGGATGGGACGATATGAAACTTTCATATCACGATTATTGTGACAAAAGAAATCGCGTTTTAAGATATTATCAAGATAATCAAAATCCATTATCCTTGGCGAAACATTTGTCAAACAATAGCAGATCTACAAGCTCACAACACGTCGCGACGCGTTGTGAGCTAGTAGATCGGCTATTTTTTGGCAAAGACATTTGATAGAGAGTGTAAAGAATGTATCAAGTACGTATATTATAAGTACCTTTTACCAATTATAGAGGGTTTAAGTGGTACCGGATATACAGCTCGGCAAATAAAATGTGAATTCATCCCAGTGCATGACGATATCACGATAAATAAAATCTCAGCGATACGATTATCGTGAGTGTTTTTTATCATGATATACGTTAATATCGCTTATCGTCCCACCACTAGCACTGGCTGCTTTAAAAAAAAATATATATATATATATATATATTCTGTTTATACAGGCCATAAAATTACAACCGCAGGGCTCTCACATACATTCTTTTTAGGGCTGCAAGCGAACGTTTGGAGATTCGAACCTCCGTTCGTTACGTTGGCAATCGAAGTTCTAAATTACCGTAATGGGTTCAGTTTTTTTTTAGTTTTTTTTTACGAAAAATAAAATATTCTGAATATCACAGTAGGGATAGCCAAGCCAATAAGAATACAAATTAGGTTACTGGTAAACACTGACAGTTAATGGTGACTGTTAACTCATTCTGAGCCCAGGACATTAACGGATTAGGGGGTCCAGAGTGCCCCCTCCCGGCCCCATTAACGGCCGCTGTCTTATTTTGAAGGCCAGAAGTCTAGACCGGAAGTACTTCCGGTCTGACGTCATCGGATCGTGCGCCGGAACCGATGCGTGTCCACGTGGAGTTGTGTAATGGCCGACCGGGAGCTTTTATAACTGTGTAAAATAAGCGAGCATCTGCCTCCATCCTAGCTTCTAAAGTGTAGTTTTGAGATAATGGACATTAAAGATGAGATCGGCCGTCCACCTCAATGTTATGGGATGACTATTGTGTGCTCGTGGAGCCGTGATGATGACAAATCAGCGCGGATTTCGTCTCCGGAGCGTCGGCCATTGTACTAGGTATTTTTACTCGCCGTTACAGTAATATATTACTTTTCACGCGACATCGCGTGAATGGCTCTATAGATACTCTATTACTTTTCACGCGACATCCCGTGAAAGGCGCTGATTGAGTTAATAAGTAGTTTTATAATTCGCCATAACGGCTCGGAGCGATCAAGGACCGTCCTCCGCCCCAATTCCGCTCCTGTTGGGGCCGCGAACCATTCCAGCGCCTCGCTGACACACGCTTGATGACAGTGATAGTGAGAGCAGGGCAGACTTTGTTTGTGCTCCGAACAGCAAACACCCATCCACACACCCAAAGATGAAATATCCTTTCTCCTAAGCATGAGCAAAGATGGATTTCATTGCAAACCCGCAAAGGATCCATAATGTAATTTCTGGGTTTGTTACATCGAGACAAGTTCAGCATTGCGACACGGTCACCAAGTCCATGCAAGTCCGCCATACATTGACAGAGATGAGACTGTTCGTCAGAGCCTTTCTCCTAAGCATGAGCAAAGATGGATTTCATTGCAAACCCGCAAAGGATCCATAATGCAATTTCTGGGTTTGTTACATCGAGACAAGTTCAGCATTGCGAAACGGTCACCAAGTCCATGCAACTCCGCCATACATTGACAGAGATGAGACTGTTCGTCAGAAAGCAAACGGCGCAAAATGTTCTCAGATTGGATTGGATTTTCCAAAACAGATCCCATCACCCGTCAAATTGAGCTCAAACACAACTTGCAAGTTTTTTAATGGGTAAAATAGCACATTTTTGAACACATTTCCTAAACTGTTTTAGCTGGTTAAAGGTACAGTACGTCCGATGGTCAGATTGTTCTCTTTTTTTTAAATTAATTAAAGATCGATGGTTCGATGGTCCGTTCGGAACCCCCCCCACCGCCCCGAAGTTCGAATCCTTAAAACAGGATTAGATTACAACCCTAATTCCTTGTTCGCTAATTTTACCGTTTGACCTAATGCTCTACTGAAATATTCTACATGTTTCATTAATGCAGGTCTTAGTGTTTGCTCGGCAGTGAAAAGCCTGTCCTAGATGAGTCAAAAGTGGAAGCATGCTGTGTCTGCCTCCTCCAGTGCTGTTGCACCGTCCTCCGGCTCTCTCAAGTGTTTCATTAATTTTTGTGACAGCACAGAGACACAGGCGGTGTAGAGACGAATATGAAAGCACAGCATGAGCCAGTATTCAAACCCTTATCTCTTGTATTTGTATAAACTGTGTTTAAATGCAAACTTAGAGGTTGGCTAACCCTCTCCCCCCAAAAAGCACCCTGCCCTCTCATTCTTGGATCCATTTGTTGTGAGATCAATAAAGAGATGGGTTCTTGAATGTACAATTCTCCGCGGACAATTGAGCAGATACTGAGAGGAAATGTAGCGTTTCTTGTTTCGTTCTCTCGTGTTCATTTTCTCCCTCAATTTAGTCATCACCCCCGTGCATCAGCCCCACCAACAGGGCACTGTGCGGGGAGTACACAAACACACGCTGATACACACGTGGAGCCACCAGCCGCCTCTTTTCACCAGACAGCGAGGAGTTTCATCAGAGGGTCATGTCATATCCTCCCCCAGCGCTCCCCGACCATCCAGTTGCTAGTGCAACGACGAGGACACACTGCCCTTCACACCTGCAACACTGGCAATTATGCACTGTGTGTTGGAGGAGCTGGAGGCACTGTGGAACAACCCTCTGCGCTTTTGTTCATGTGGGTTTTGTGTGTGTGTGTGTGTGTGTGTGTGTGTGTGTGTGTGTGTGTGTGTGTGTGTGTGTGTGTGTGTGTGTGTGTGTGTGTGTGTGTGTGTGTGTGTGTGTGTGTGTGTGTGTCAGACGGGTGGCTATGATGAGGAACTTGTTGGCGCCATATGAGCAGCGACCCTGGGCTCAGACCAACTGGATACTGGTCAGACTGTGGAGGGTGAGGACACGCACACACAGACACGCACACACACACACACACACACACGCACGCGCGCACACACACACACACACACGCACACACACACGCGCACACAGACTGATGAAGACCCGAAGGAGAGAGTAGCGACACAGGCAATAAATCACTGTGTTCCACTGCCTCAGGTAGGGCTAAAATGGTGACTAATGATTAATTGCAAATACTATTCAATGCAGGCATGACTTTTAATAAGAATAGACACACAACAATGTGCAGGCACACACACACACACACACACACACACACACACACACACACACACACACACCGCACACACACACTACAAAAATAAAAATATGTTACAAACAGATAGCAGCATATCATGCTTATAGTTAGCCTTGGTAAACCACCCGTTCGCATAATTCAATTTCCTTTTCATTCAGCTCAGCAGCCTGGAATCAAATGAAATGCAATTTCCGCGACCGGCTGGTTTACCGTGCTAGCTTATTGTCACATATCACAAAAAACACTACTACTTACTTAGGCCCATCGCTCCAAGTGGAGCATAGCCCATCGACGACTCTTCTCCATCCAACACGGCTTTGGGCTGTCCTTTCCGCCTCTCCCCATCACAAAAACACACACAACTACAAAGGCCTTTGCCTCTGTGATTTCCCTTGCGTTTCCAGCAATGACAGAGGCTTATGTGTTGTGTTCCAG
The DNA here is from genome assembly GCF_963921795.1 of Nannobrachium achirus. Lineage (NCBI taxonomy): Eukaryota > Metazoa > Chordata > Actinopteri > Myctophiformes > Myctophidae > Nannobrachium > Nannobrachium achirus. Next base: position 52,793,750 of record NC_137815.1, on the reverse strand, counting down.
GGTTGTGGTTTTGGCTACAGATACACCCGTCTGCCTCACCTGCTGAAAACCAAACCTGAAGACGCCAACCTGCCCAGCCTACAGAGTGGGTGGTCTCTTTCTAACTATAATTTGATTGCTGTTGCCAGGGTTCAATTTGCTGCGGGAGGGGATAGACTGATACGTTTGATATGTTGTCCCTATTTTGGGAACATTTGGAATTTCTATAAAATTCTTAATAGCATAAATAGCAGATGTCTAAGATCACAACACAACTTGTCAGGTTGTAGAGCAGCTTAAAAATATATATACTGGATATGCTGTATATACAAATCGAACCCTGGATGTTGCCTTTACATCTCTCTTTCTCTCTTGTGAATCTTTTTTTGTACTTTGTTTAGTCTTTTCTTACACTGTGGTAAGCTGTCTAGAAGTGTGTGCGTGTGCGTGTGCGTGTGTGTGTGTGTGTGTGTGTGTGTGTGTGTGTGTGTGTGTGTGTGTGTGTGTGTGTGTGCGCGTGCGTGCGTGTGTTAATCCGTTGCTGATCTCACAAACCACAGAACAGATCAGTGCCAAGAAAGTAAATCTCATAAAGCATATTTGTCACATAATTTGAATGTTTTTTTCATTTTTTTTTCACGTTTTGCGAATTCATAATCCCAGATCCACCGTCCCACCATATTTGGGCAAGACTGAAGTCGTCATTATGACATCAGACAATTCCCAAGGAGCCCATGCCGTTATTAAACCCTGTCTTGTTTCTTCGTCTCTCTCTTCCCGTCTCTCTGTCTCTCCCTCTCTCCGTCTCTCTGTTTCTCTCTTGTTATGCCATTATGCCATCATGTCTGAGTGTTTGATCATGGCTCTACTCTCGGTTTCCATGCTGACTTTCATTCATCTCCATGAATAACTTGAGGCCATGACCACCTGTCTACACCAGGCTTATCTCTCCTGCAGCACTCATCAAGGAGCCATTCTTTCTGTTAACTTTTATGTATTTACTTATTTTGCGTGCGTGCACCCACACTGAGTTGTGTGTGTTCAAATGCATGAAAGCAATACTTTCTTTTTTGTCTTTGTTTGCTTTAATGAAGTCATAATTAATATATCTTCCTGAGCAGCAAGTCAGTCAGGCTGTCAAGTCGGTTGCTCCAGGTGGCTGGTAAGACAGGCCCGCGTTTATTAATAGACAACAAAGACATTGATATCTCAATTTAGGACAAATGCACACCCCACCTGCTTTAAATAACTGGGACACACGTACACATTCTGTGTTTTCACTTGTTATCGTTGCTGTCGGGCAGGAACCTTGTATTTATTTTTTTTCCCAGAAGATTTCATCATACTACAGTGTCACTCAAGTGTAGCAACAATAACCAATTTACACAAGCATACAACACGTCGCATCGTGACACGTTTGTAGATCTATGTAGATCCACTATTCTTCTGCCTGTGGGTTTTATAAATATTGAACGAATGGAAATGATTAACGTGAGCTTGTGACTAAATAATAACTACATTGGATCTATTGGAGCCCAGGTTATTTATTTTTTTCATTTCCTGAAAAGTAACCGTTTTTGACATGCAAGGTCTCCGGTTTCCGCCTGACAGCGACGTTATACAATATGGGTTTCTGATCACAATCATTGATCACTGATCATTATGAGGACTCAGGTGCTTCTCAGTCTATTCGGAGATTTTGTTTAACCAAGAAAGAGTTGCGGGCACGATAATTCTTCCGTTACAGTACTTTTTTCTTGGTCATATGATCGTTGCATATAGTTTCAGATAATGAATTACCCTTCTTGATGTCGGAAGCAAAGGATATACATTTCACCTACTGTATAAAGTTCCAAACACAATACAGGCTTAAGTTGGTTGACACTGCTGCGTTTTTATTTTTTATTTTTTTGCGTTTTGGAAGAGGAGAGAGGAGAGAGAGCAAGGGACCCAGTGGCAACAGTTGCGAAAATCGGGAAAAAAACTACCCTGGTCCGAAAATCATTATGAAACGGGCGGTCAGTGTTTGACATAACATGAGGTTGATTTTTTTTATTTACGTGCTCCGAAATTCGCTCCTATATTTGTCTGAAAACCACACCAGTGTAAAAAGAACTTTATTGCACTAGCCATAATTCTATTTATTCAAATAATTTCATAACGCACAAACTAGCGATTCACACAATTAAATCACTCACTCCACAAGAATGGTGGGCAGTTAAACCTTGCATGAACTCATAATCTTGTTTTGAGCACGCCATTTGTTTCTCTGTTGTGACATATTGTGGCATATTCTACTTGTCTGTGCTCCCCTCCCATGCATGATAATTAACTTTAATTTGTTTGCCTTTCATTTGCATGCAATGCAGGGGATTTGTCAATTGCTAGTTTTCAAAGTAAGTTATCACAGTAGCCCCTCCCCTCCCCTTTTGTTTCTCATTTGTTTGTTGATTGATGGTGTTTATTATTATCTTGGTGGTAATGCTTACCATTTAGTAGAGACGTACAGTATGCAAAATACTTCCGTGCCCTGTGTGTGATTAGGGGATATCTTCTCATAATAGGTGCTCCCAGTGGAAGCTGAACCCCCTACCCTGCTAGTATTATTACCCACTTAAACCTCAGCATTCGCAGAAAATAGCAAAGATGTTTAATGCAGACTAGTATAGAGATATTTAATATACTAGTATGGAGCCCTGAGGGACTCTGCTCAACAGCGTATATGGGGTTCAAGGGGTCATGAGATAATGACCCTCCAGTTGCTGTGTTTTATCCCTGTAGAGTGTAGAGCCCCGCAGCCACCCCTCCTTCTAGCCAGTCCACTTATGTAACAGCTCCTGTTATTTGCATAGTGCTTAAGTAGTGATTTATTATAATTGGATAATGCAAATGCTGCTTCGGCAAGCACGAGCGCACGCACGCACGCACGCACGCACGCACGCACGCACGCACGCACGCACACACACACACACACACACGCACAGACTCTCAAACAAACAAAACCATAGTTTCCAGACCCCCAGAGAGAGAACAGAGGCCAAACTACTCTAATTATCTTTCACTAATGCCTCTCATGAAAAAGATCAATTTGTTTGTGTTTTTGCACGTGTTCGCATGTTTCCCTTTCATTATTTGTCCACGTGTGTACTGTGTACACATACTGTACATGTATTTCTTTCTCTTCATGTTTGTCTTCACCAGGCTAGGAGGTGAACACTTTGTGTGTGTGTGTGTGTGTGTGTGTGTGTGTGTGTGTGTGTGTGTGTGTGTGTGTGTGTGTGTGTGTGTGTGTGTGTGTGTGTGTGTGTGTGTGTGTGTGTGTGTGTGTGTGTGTGTGTGGAAAACGCGTGTTTCCTAAACCCACCAGGATTGAGTTAAGACCCGCCCGCGGAAACGCCCCTCTCAATAATCTTAAGTATTAAAGTGCGTATCAACGTTAGTGCTGCTCGCTCAAGTGCAAAGCAATACTGTACCTACGCCCTACCGATCCATTACAATAATACACGCAGCATAATACGGCCAAAGCCATATCCAAACTATAACAATTTAACTGATAATTAGTACGAGTTTTTATTTTGAGCACAGTAGTGATAAATTAATAGATTTCTCAGTACGTTTTTCTCATTATCAAAGTTACAAAGTTTTACCTTTTTTAAGCACAGTAAAAAGTAAGTTTCAAGTTTTTTATTTTGAGCACTGTAGTGGCAAATGAATAGCTGTGCATTGTGTAAATGCAGGCTTTTCTCAGTAGCCTACACGTTTTGTCTTCATGCCTTTACTAGGTCTGACTTTATCCACCCTCCATGTGTACGGCACGGATTTCAGCCACTCCTGGAAGTCCTTGCGTTTCCGCGAGGCGGGTCTTAACTCAATCCTGGTGGGTTTAGGAAACACGCGTGGAAAACGGACATGCCTTCATATTGAAGGAACCACAAAAAGGAAGTGAAAAGAAGTTTCAGGAATAACTGAGAAAATAATTATCACTTTACATTTTACCTATAACTCTTATGAATTAACGTTTAGGTCATGTGAACCGTCCTTATGCATGCCTGGGTGCGGAAGTTCTTTTACACTGATCTAGGTGTGCAAGCTATAGCTCTTGAACTGTGGGTTGTGCAGTCACTCTTTTGGGGGATTCCTTATGTAGGCCACACCCATTCCTCCTAACATGTGCTCTGGGAGCGCCCTTTTGTAGTGTGTTTTCATTTTGTCTTTGTGTTTGAAAAAAAAAAATAATAATTTATATTACTAGTTTACAGCTCAATTATGTTATTAGTTATGTACTCATTTTTGAGGGGGTTCCAATTGAACCCTTTACAAATCTATTAATAGGCTAGAGAGATCCACTGATAAAGTATGCCTTTTGACTCCTGTATGAACGTTCAGCTTTGTAACTAAATAAAAGAGAGGTAGCCCATTATTCAAACCGCCATTCTGCTTTACAAGGTTGTACAAAAGATTTTCAATTTAGTTAGCTGAAGAGCTCTCACTTCGCACAGACTGTCTTGTAGGCTACTTTGCAGTGTTGATATCTGATATGGGCTTGAAGCAGAATAACTTTTATTTGTAAATGCCTAAATAGACACAGAAGAGTACCAGCTTTGCTGACAGAACGCTCTACTTCTCATTGTTGGTCACTGGTACTTTTTGTGCATTTCATCAGTGAAACAGCATTAATTGCGTTTGCAGTTCCACCAGTTCGTTCGTTTGGCTTGAGCAGCGCAAGCTGCTGCTGCGAGCTCTGCTCTGCCTCTGATCTGAAAGCGAGACAGGCTGTGAGGGAGGGAGGGATCGCAGCGCAGGCAGAGTAGTATGAATAATACACGTTCCGGGGTTAGGGGTGGAAACCCGCCTCTCACAGTGTGTTTCCAAACGAACCATTGAACGTGCATTGTAAATGCCCGTGCTTTAACTGTGATATGCGCGAAACCCCGGTCATTTGAAGGAATTTATAAAACCCCCCCGGAAAGGCCGGACAGACCCCTAAAAGAGGACATGTCCAGGCAAAAGAGGACGTATGGTGGTCACCCTATTCTAGTACAAGGCCATATGTTGTGAGCTTAGGCATTTGCCCAGATGTCAGGAATGTCAGTGTTATTGGACCTGGCTGTTTGTACGCTCTCTCTCTTTCTCTCTCTCTCTCTCCATCTATCTCCTCACTCTCTCTCAAACCCCCCCCCCCCCCCCCCCCCCCGCCCCCCGCCAACACACACACACATACACACACTATCTCATATGTATACTTTGTATACCCTTTACTGGCCTGTTGGCTAGCACTTTAACCCCACTTTCCGGCTTGTATCGAGAAGTGAACTCCAGTGAAGGAGAAAGAGAGAGCAGGGAACTCTGTCCCTCTGGGATCTGTGAAGAAACAGGGGACAAGTAGGAGGGGAGACAAATATGGGAAAGACAAGGGGGGGATGATTACGCTTAATGAACACTTGACTCTGCGTTCCCTTGTCGCCTCCCTCCCGGAGAATGAAACACTGAGGAGTATTACCTCCACTGCTTCCAGCCCTCCACTCCTCTCCTCATTTTTCTGTCCTATCTTAACCCGGCTTGCTTAATTTGCATCTCCATTTTTCCTGTGCAGTCTTTCCTTGCTCACATGCTCTCTCCTTTAGTCTCGTATGTTCTCTGTCACTCGCCACCCACTCCGTCCTCCTTTCATCTTCCTTCCTCTTTTCATCTGTCACTATCTTATTCTCTCTCCCTGTCGCTCCTTTCCCGTCCTCTCCTTCTCTTGCGGTTTGTCCTCTCTTCCTTAAACTCTCTCTCTCTCTCTCTCTCTCTCTCTCTCTCTCTCTCTCTCTCTCTCCCCCTCTCCCTCATGCCTCTCGTTTATTTCTCCCTCTTGTTCAGCCATTTTTCTGATGCCAGTAATCTCTCCCCGTGGCTTCCCAGTAGACCCTACATTAAAGCACAGCCTCAGCAGCTCTTAATAATTACAGTCAAAGGTTAAAGCACTGTTTGCAGAGGTCCTGACCTGATTGTTCTTTTTCAGATTTATTGGGAGTAAGGGCTACGTGTTGACCTACTGCTTGTCAATGTGTCCCTACAGCCTAATCATTTCTATTTCCTTCTCTTTTTTTTGGTGTGGGGGGGAGTTGCATTATTCAGTTGTTTGCTTTCCCTGTCATCCTGCTCTTATTCAGCAACTCTCTTCTCTTCTCATTAAAATGTTCTGCCATTATTTACCCAGAATAGCCTGCACCTTTTATAAACCATTCCATCCATTATTTCTCTGCTGACCTCGCCTTAGCTCACCTCCCTTTAAATTGCTCTCGCTTCAAGCACCTTCGTGCCTTTTCTGCCCTCTGCTTTGTTCCCCATATTTGAGGGCATTAAGTGATGTACAAGCCTTTGGCTAGATAAGGGGTCATAATATAGCCTGCATTTCACAAGAAGAGTCACACACCCTTACCTATCTGTTACGCTGAAGAATGGATATCGCCATAATCATTTTATCAAGGCAATGCCCTCTGTCTTCTATCCCAGATAATTATATTCTAAAGTGATGGCTGTTGTCTCTAATCAAAATGAGGTTATCTGTGGTAGCTAATAATAAACAAACATGCTCAGTTCATGACGTAAGCAACTTGTCTAGTGCTGTGAATTACACGCCCAGTAGAATTGTTCTTAATGTTATGGGGTAGAAGGAAGGATTAGGTGAAGACAAGACAAGTATGTCTAGATTTGGAGTGTGCTAGAGCAGTGGTTCCCAAACCTTTTAGCTCAAGACCCAAAAGAGATATTAGTCGCTAGGGACCCAAACTAGTGAAAACAGCCGATCTACAAGTAGTCCAGGCGTTTCGGGCAGTATTTTGATGTAATCGTGCACTTTATGAAAGAAGCATGAAATTTGGCACACAGTTAGAACATGCCATATGGAACATTTTTGGCTATAGGGGCATCGCAGATTTGTCTTGGGAAACTTGTGGGAGCCAATTAAAGTTGGGCTCTCATAGACTTTACTATAGAGTAAAATAATACAAAAAATACATATGCTTTAAGTAGCATGTAAGGGGTCAAACTAGGTGTTTTTGGGGATTCTGAATCCAATGCAAAAATTTGTTTTGCAGGAAAAACATTCCTTGGGCTAAAAACGGACTCCATAAATCTATGGTTTAGTGATGAGTCATCACTTTTCAAAGTTTCACTTTTCACGTAAGTTTTACGTGCAAAACAAATGCTTGCATTGGATTCAGAATCCCGAATAACACCTAGTTTGACCCCTCACATGCTACTTAAAGCATATTTGTTTTTTGTATTTATTTGACTCTATAGTAAAGTCTATGAGAGCAACTTTGATTGGCTCCCACAAGTTTCCCAAGACAAATCTGCGATGCCCCTATAGCCAAAAATGTTCCATATGGCATGTTCTAACTGTGTGCCAAATTTCATGCTTCTTTCATAAAGTGCACGATGTTTGCCTGAAACGCTCGGACTAAAGCTCACAACGTGGCGCTACATTTGTATTCTAATTTATGGAATTTCTTAGATTTTTCTTTCATTTCTTCATGAAATTACTGAAAACAATAATTTAATTTAGTTTTTAATTCATAACATTTTGGGGAATGTCTATTGAAAATGTTTTGAAATAATAATGATTTAAAAAACAAACAAAAGGGACCCATAAAAATGTTTCCGCGACCCACAAATGGTTCCTGACACACTGTTTGGGAACCATTGTGCTAGAGGACATTTCTATGGCGTGGCTTCTAAGAGGCCAGCAGTCTAAGTATGTGTGTTCATGTCTCTGGAGCTAATCTTGGGAACTGTGGCCATTGACCTCTATATAACCTTATGTGATTGGTTCAGAGCCCTGTCCGTCGCTGCTGCTTCAGAGACACATGGCAGAACTTCTGAGTGTGGACAAAGAGATGGCGGCCTCCTTCCTCAACAGTGTCCTCAACCAACTCAACTGGGCCTTCTCTGAGTTCATAGGCATGATCCAGGAGGTAAGACATTGTACCTCTGAGCAAGGCACACTGTGAGCTGAGGGGTGACAGCAAGCTTTTGACCAGGGTATCTGTTTCTTTAATTAATTTCAACTCAGTTCCACTAACAGGTTTACTTTACCTGGCATTCCTAGGTGTCATTATAAGTGAAAAGGTTCACATGACCCTATACAGTAATGATGTTAATTATATCTGGAAATGATCTCTATTCATCCTGTACACTCCCAACAAAAAATAGTTTCTGATAACATCTAAATTATTAATTAATTTGACATTTACAATGTCGGTTTCAATGTTTTTTAACAGTATTCACGAGCTTCCATGCAGAGTCCGTCATGATGCAATGTCGCTAGTGATGATTTTCTCTGACAAATCGGTATTCTGCTGTGTTTTTATGTCACCTTATGGTCAGATCGCTTGGAACCTTGATGGAGGTTATACCAAAAAAGTACCAGTTATTTGGGTTTAATGGAAAAGTTGAGCTGGTGTCACGCAGTGAAAGAGCCATAACAGTCAACTGATGTACAGTACTTGAGTTGGCTTTTACCATTTTTGAATAGAGTTATAGTTAATTGAAATCAAGTTCAGTTTGTGCGTATTTTTTGTCTATTCATTTGTGTTTATCATTTTTATTAAGTAATTAGAAATGTAAGGAATGTATTTTATTTTTTATTTTTCCTTTTCTCTTTTTTAACACTTTTTGACAAAATATTGCCCAAAATTGGGCAATCAGTAATTGGTAGTCTAGGACTCTCCAAAATCAGGACCAGCATTGAACCTAAACATCTGTCATCAGTCAGGCTCTAGTCGGAGCTCCAGTGTTTCTTTCTCCAGTGTTACTTTTCTGACGGGTTGATATCCAGGATGACTGATTGGCTTGCTGTTTCTCTTCAGCGCCTGGCAGTCTGACAATCAGCTAGCTGCAGGGGAGCTGCCCATAAATCTGTCCTCAGACAGCTAATGGACACCACACAGGGTTTAAAGGGAAAGTCCATTTACCTCAGGCTAGTACAGTGAACTTGGACTGTCTAACTCTTGTAAAGGCTTAGGCTGATCTTGGTACATTGCGATGTAAGCAACACAGCTGCAGCTAGCTAATACAATTGGTGGTTGGACTGGATTTCGATTTATATACGTACAGTATGTGATCCTGCTAATTAACAATAATAGTCAGCAGTGTTGTCAGTACGTTGGCACAACCTTTGCAAGGTCAGCCCAGCCCTATAGATTGTTTTAAATCTTTAGATGGCATCAAACTCACCACTGGCACAAAGGTCGCCTAGCATTTTGTTCCTCCTTAAGTCTATAAAGTATCTACGGATAAATAACCGACTCCCTAAACTGGAGGTCAAGAACATAAAGAAACGTTTTATGAAGTCATCAGATAACACTTCTGTAGCGCAATGACTTTGAATTAGCCATTGACTTCGCGAGAGATTTGAGATATTATATCCGATTGAGTGTTATTTGAATGTTATGTAGGGCTTGCAGCTCTGAAGAAATTAATGTCATATCTTATTAAAGTCACCATGGGGACTAGTCATATTATCAGAAGACATTCCATTAGTCACAGCTCTACGATATTTTAGGTTGAACTTTCCCTTTAAACAAAGGCCTAATTTCAAGCCATCGGATTAGTCAGCAGATTTATTTCTTTTACTTTTTAAATATATATTGAATTTGGATGGTATTGTCTCCTGAGCTTAACCTAACCAAAATCCAATCAATGTCTCATTGAGATGGTAATAAAGTATTCAATATTGAATCTTGATCTTTTGGGTCAAAATATATATATATATATTTTCATCTACAGCTAATTTACTTTTAGACTCCAGTAGTGTATTATTAACCTTCTAGAAGAAGCTATTGAACCGACACAATCTTCTGTGCTGGCTCAAAAGTTTAGCTTAGTTTCGAAAGGCAGAGTTCTTGCGCTGTGGGTTGCTTCAGCACCGAAGCAGTTCTCTTTTGTTTAACTTTCTTTCCTTTTCTTGATGTGATTTATTTAAACTCATTCAATGCTTGGCTTGCTATAGCTGCTGCTGCAGCTATTGCTAACTTGCCACAAGACACTAGTCTAGCATTTCATATTATATCTTTATATATGCTGTTTATTCACTCGAAACCTTGTACAGTATACTCTAGTCTAGATTGATTTCTTCAATACCATACATCATGGATTTGTGCACCAAATTCTGTTAAGTAAGGGATAAATACTGGCTCCGCGGGGGTTGTCCATATATAACATTCCGACGGACTGATAACTCCCTGAGGCGCTAGCCGAGGGGAGTTCAAAGGGATGTTATATATGGACAACCCCCAAGGAGCCAGTATTTATCCCGCTTATTACCCGGCTACTAAATCAAATTAATAATTTGACTCAAAACTAAAAACAAAACAGTATTTCCTTGTTTACAGATGGCTGGAAGTGTTCCACAAGTGTTGCGCTGGGCGTCCCCCTAGCGCGACACGGTCGCCTTGGAAAACAAGGAAGTGCTGATTAGATAGAATCCATTTTCTGATACTACGTTGTCTATTTCTCGCTTAAAATATTTTTAAAAACATTCTTGAGAGCAACGTTTAGTTCTAAATGTCGCTGTGTGGTTGTTTACATGGCTGACATGTTGGATACAGCACAAGATTCATGCAGTGCAGCTTGACTGCAGCAGGTGCTCTGAGTCTTTGATTAGGCAGCAGTCTGTTATAGAGCGGAGCGGTCTGTTATCCAGAAATAACAGACCGCTGATTTCAGCAACTGACCAATCAGAATCAAGCATTCAAACAAGCCGGGTAATAATGATTTATATCACCCTTATTTCACTTGTGCATTCAGTCTATTTCGCACCATGTCCATTATAGTATAGAGAAGAGACCACTAAACTAAACATCTAACATATAATTTTCCGAATGTCTGTCTGTCTGAGTGAGTGAGTGAGTGTCTGTCTGTCTGAGTGAGTGTCTGTCTGTCACAGCGTTTCTCCTCAGTGGCTGGAGCAATTGATCTGAACTCGCATCACCATTAACATATGAACACACCTGACATAACTGTGAAGCCCGTTTGTCACTTTCACAAATCATATGCTGTATATTAGCATTTTGATGGTGTATCTATATCTATTCTGCATCTAGCATGAGGCATATCTATTCTGCATCTAGCATGAGGCAACATGTTTAACCAGCTCTGTGTGTGTGTGTGTGTGTGTGTGTGTGTGTGTGTGTGTGTGTGTGTGTGTGTGTGTGTGTGTGTGTGTGTGTGTGTGTGTGTGTGTGTGTGTGTGTGTGTGTGTGTGTGTGTGTGTGTGTGTGTGTGTGCAGGCGGGTGGGCGGGTGGGGGGGCGGGGGGGTTGTCTGGCCCTGTTACAGATGTTGTCCAAAAATCATGCAGATCGGTACACAGTATCTCTATAGCCATTAAACAAAACAGGTATTTCTTACATTGATGCTCCTACATATTATCATGCAAGCACCAGTTAAAGTTACTTTCCATCCTCATATACTGTGTGCACAGTGCACATCCCATAACCCACACACTGCACATCATTTCGGAGCTCATATCTTTTAACGGGTAAGGGCTAGTATTCCAAAAGATATGAAAAAGCACATCACCACAACATTTAATTTAAACCTTTTTCCCTCTCACTACTTAAACAAACACATATTTAAAGTAATAGTAGCAGCATTTTAAAACATTTTGCCATGGACCACCTGTAATTATGCCATGGACCAATAGTGGTCCATGTACCACAAGTTGAGAAACAGTGCTCTAAGAAAGGTGCCTTTTCCTCCCTGTCCGCCAACAGATTCAGCAGGCTGCAGAGCGTCCAGAGAGGAACTTTGTGGACACACGCCAGCTTAAGGTAGAGTGTCCAGAGTGGTCCTGAAAAAATTTTATGTCTAGGACCCCCACATTAAAGGAGTAGTTCACCCCCAAAATGACTTTTTTTCTATTGATTACCCATGCCATGGAGAGTAGAGTTCAATAATATTTTTTGGTTTTTGTCACATTCCTAAGACAAAAATTTGATTCGAGTAAATTTACCCCCATTGATTCCGGATGGGGACCCGTTTCGAAACGGGTCCCCATCCGGAACGAATGGGGTTAAATTTATTGTTATCACATTTTTGAAAAGAAAAGAAAAATTCTCATTTAAAAAACAAAGTCCTCCTAACTCCTACTGTACCAGGAGAGAGGGAGGGTCCTCTAAAATGCAGACCACACAGGAGGAAAATTTGCATTCTGTTTTTTACTGTGAAAAATAATAATATCTCTGCACTGGATTATTGTGACCGGCAAATTTTTCTCCCCGACACTAGAAGACCCCTGTGCGTCTTTTAACACCACACAGATGATCGTGGCGAAGTATAATATTCTCAAAACTAAACCTCTTGCATAAACATAAATGTTGCTTTTCACAAATTTGTTTGGGAATCAATTATTACCCATACCTTTGTGCCATGTGTACATGGTAGAACACTTTTACCATCTGTATTTTTATCTTGCGTTTCTTTTCTGTTTTTCTTTCCACATGCTGACCTCATCTATCTATAAATGCGAGAAGTCTCTGCGTGTCTGTAATCCGCGTATCTCGAGAACCGTTCGTCCCACCGGCTTCAGATTCGGCACGCGCGTTCCCCGCCGCGGCGCGGAGTGCAGTGCCGGGTCTCGACCCGACCCGACGCGCGATTTTCCAGAACCGGCGCGAAACGTTCGGAATCTCCTTATGCGGGGTTGATTGTTGACATCAGGCTGTTCCGGAGGAAATCGGCGAAAGCTCTGACTCATTGTGACATCACTTCATAAAAGGCTCTGACATCACGTACGCCACATGAGTCAACAAAAAATCTCTGTGATTGTGTATGCATGTATGTAATCCGCGTATCTCGAGAACCGTTCGTCCCACGGGCACGCGCGTTCTCCATATATGGGCATAAAATGAATGCCCCCATATATGGGCATAAAATGGATTGCAGACAGACAGATACAGATATCTCCATATATGGACATAAATGGACAGAGGCAAACAGATGGTCAAAGATCTCCATATATGGGCATAAAATGGATGCAGACAGACAGATACAGATATCTCCATATATGGGCATAAATGGACACAGGCAAACAGAACCGGCACTGTGTCTGCAACACAGTTGGAGGCACAGACAGATACTCCATATATGGGCATAAAATGGACGCAGATAGACAGATATCTCCATATATGGGCATAAAATGGACCCAGAACTATAACTGCAGTGATCTCCATATATGGACATAAAATGGACGCCGACAGACAGATACAGATATCTCCATATATGGGCATAAATGGACACAGGCAGACAGATGGTCAAAACGGGTCCTATGAAAACAGGTATAATAGGGTTTGCATTAAAGGGCGGGGCATTCATTCCCTATTTACATTGTTCCGAGTTGGCCAGGTCGCCGATTAGTTTTCCCGAACCGGCGCAAAACGTTCGGAATCTCCTTATGCGGGGTTGATTGTTGACATCAGGCTGTTCCGGAGGAAATCGGCGAAAGCTCTGACTCATTGTGACATCACTTCATAAAAGGCTCTGACATCACGTACGCCACATGAGTCAACAAAAAATCTCTGTGATTGTGTATGTATGTATGTAATCCGCGTATCTCGAGAACCGTTCGTCCCACGGGCACGCGCGTTCTCCATATATGGGCATAAAATTAATGCCCCCATATATGGGCATAAAATGGATTGCAGACAGACAGATACAGATATCTCCATATATGGACATAAATGGACAGAGGCAAACAGATGGTCAAAGATCTCCATATATGGGCATAAAATGGACGCAGACAGACAGATACAGATATCTCCATATATGGGCATAAATGGACACAGGCAAACAGAACCGGCACTGTGTCTGCAACACAGTTGGAGGCACAGACAGATACTCCATATATGGGCATAAAATGGACGCAGATAGACAGATATCTCCATATATGGGCATAAAATGGACCCAGAACTATAACTGCAGTGATCTCCATATATGGACATAAAATGGACGTCGACAGACAGATACAGATATCTCCATATATGGGCATAAATGGACACAGGCAGACAGATGGTCAAAACGGGTCCTATGAAAACAGGTATAATGGGGTTTGCATTAAAGGGCGGGGCATTCATTCCCTATTTACATTGTTCCGAGTTGGCCAGGTCGCCGACTAGACGCTGGGCCGCCCGACAGCTTCTAGTTTATTTAATTGGAGTTTTTGATGGAACATACAGCCATCGCCATTCTTGCAACAGAACTATGTATTGCCTCCCTGAACAGTGTGAAAGCTTTTCACTTATTGATTTTTACACAGTACCAACCTCTAGCCCATGAGATTAAACTGCACCAGACCCACATCAGCTAAATGAGTTGTTTACTCCAGTTCAATCTTGACGCTCTCTTTCCATTCTTGTCTTAATTGTGTGCTTGGGTCAGGTGCATTGATTGCAGCAACAATAGCAGTGCCAGCTGTTCTATTGTTTTTAGCTAAATGAATAAGCAAAACTTGTGTAACACTTAAAAAAAAAAGGTTTCAAGGTGTTTCACAGTTTCATAATGCATAACCTGGCAATTCAATAAACACAGGAAAAACAGAACGTTCAATTGCATTGATTTGAAACAATGATAATGATAGGGCCCTTATGAGTGCAAACACCAAGTTGCCCATGGCAATTTACAGTAGCCTGTGGACATGAAGGTAAAAGAAAAGTCTCATTCTCTCCCTGCTTGCTTCAGGTGTGTGCCACGTGTTTTGACCTGTCAGTCAGCTTGCTGCGTGTATTGGAGATGACCGTCACCCTGGTACCGGAGATCTTCCTGGACTGGTCCCGCCCCTCTGCTGAGCTGCTGCTCAGACGCTTGGCTCAGGTTAGTCCACACCAGGATGCAGAAAACAAGGAGCTAACAAAAGGTTGCTACCTCTAAACATGTGGCATTCCTTAATTGCCAATTGCCATATCCATAATATGAGGTTCTTTATAGCAGTGTTTCTCAAATAGGGGTATGTGTACGGCTAGGGGTACACAGAGGTACTACAGGGGGTACTTGAAAGAACAAGGAAAATGGAAACATTTATTTTACTGTAATTTTTAATGATAAAACATTGACAAATATATGTGAAGGTGCTGCCATGTATAGCTTTAAACCAAATTAAGTAAGAAGTTTACTGTTACTGAATAGAAAACAGGCTACTTACTTTTATTTTCAACATATTGACATAAAAACTACACTTTTGATGTCAGTATTTTCTAGTCAAAATGTTGTTGTCGATTAAAGGGGATATACTTGGATTCAGCAATCAGTAAAAGGAGGTACTGAAGCCTAAAATGTTTGAGAACCACTGCTTTATAGGATGCTAATGAAAAGTAAATTACCATAGTAGTGCATTAAACATAACAGAGATGTTTTCTGCCAGAGTCGTACTGCTTTGCAGTGGTTCACAAGTCTCAAAACCTTGTGATTTTCGGTAGATATACTGTTATTCACATTTAATTCAGTGAGTGCACAAAAGGTAGCATCGTCATAGTGACTCAGCAGGATCAAGAGCTGAGCTTGAAGAGATCTTGGCTGTTCCAGCCACACAATGTCCTTATCCCCTCTGTGGGTCAAGGTCACTGAACTCTCAGAACAAAATCTAATACAATCTCCTCCTTCCAATTACCAGCAGCGAGTCGTTTCTTTTTTTTTTTGGGATCATTGTCTCTCCTTTCTTTGCTCATGCTATTAAAGCACAAAGTAATTATGGAAATTTTGAAGAAAAGTCAACAGAAAGTTTGCAATTGGGTTATTAGTGTGCTACTGTCTTGCCTGCCCATGAGACGGCTATTAGGGCAATTATCATTTGGTTTTTTTGGGCGCTTAATTAGGTGATGCTTAGAAGGGGGCTCAGCCTGCTCATTGTTAAGCAATAGGCTCTATGCATATACGCCATTTTGTTCTACTTCCGGGTGTCTTTCGACTTCCTTCACAGGTGTTACTGATGATACTAATTAAGGGTCTGTTTGATTTATTGTACAGTGGTTCTTTAATTTCAAGGACCCCCATAACTACAAATAGAATCAACAAATGGAATCAAATGGACCCTTGTGGGTCCATTTGCTTCCATTTGTACACTGTCAGAGTTACACACCTGTATGGGGACATTTGGAACCCACTCAAGGACACTTTAAGACCCACTGGTGTAGCAGAGTGTTTCCAGTGAGCCAACATGCACAATATCAGCACCCTGACCCTGCTGTTTGACCAGAATGGAACAGACCCTTCATTAGTATCATCGGTAACACCTGTGAAGGAAGTCGAAAGACACCCGGAAGTAGAACAAAATGGCGTATATGCATAGAGCCTATTGTTGGGAAGTAGTAGGGAAAGGTTGATGGGGACAAGCAAGCCATACTGAACAAGACACACACACACACACACGCACACACGCACACACACACACACACACACACACACACACACACACACACTCTGTAACGGTTCGTGCCGAATACAAAATGGTCTGGGGTGCCAGCCAGGGATTTCACCTGGCAAAATGTTCAATTAAGTCAACCATTACATAAGCCTGTGTATTAAAGTGTTTGGGGTTCGCACCACTCTCTCCTCTACACACCCGTCAGGTTCAGTAACACACAATAACAGACACAACACAGTAACTTGCAGTTCAAAAGAGTAAGGTATATTGAAAGTTCAGTTCAGATGATAGTCACGATTCAGTAATCAGTTCAGTATAGCACATCACAGTTCTCAAATAAGCAGACAGTTCACTTCACAGTCCCAATATTAAAGCCTGCACGGTACGCACGCCGTTGTATAAAGAAAGCCCTCTCCTTGTTCCTATCCGCACGTTCGGACCTGTACTCACGGCCAGAAAATGTGTTGTTGGTTAGCATCCACGCTCCCCCGAGGGTTTACTATAACTCCAAGTCAGCAAATAGTCCCATCCCGATCCTCCAACGAACTTCCTTCCTCCCATAAGAACGAGCCGTCCACCGATATGTGATGAAACATAAACTTTGAGAAGCTACAAAAACAACAAACGTGTGCCACGGCAGCAAACAATAGGCAGCCTGCTTTCCTACGGAACTCTGAGACGCCACCTCTCCTCCGGACACTCAGCAGCAGGTATGGTGACGTCACGGCTCATTCATAAACTGTCTGTGCGGCTCGCAGCGTAATGACGTGACGTGAACTTGAACTGCAGATTCTCCGCTACTCGTCACAGCACACATACACACACGGTGGGGAACTGTATTGTAGTGAATGTTCTAGGTGACATCCTGTACAATTTGTAAAATTGTACGCTAATCTTATCTGGCTGTGTGTGGGTGTGTCTGAAGTCAGTACTTGCCACTGTTATCATCATTCCCTACATACGTGTTGCTAATGCTTGTCACCCTCAGTTGCAATCAGAGTTATGGTACCTCACTACCTCTTAGAAACAGCAGATGACTGGCTGTCCTTGAAGACTGTACGCACGCACGCACGCACGCGCACACACACACACACACACACACACACACACACACACATACACACACCTCTCGCCTCTTCTGTTGAGAAATGTATATTCTGTTGTTGGGTACATGGAGTTCATTCGTTGCATGGAGTTCAGTCAGAACACACTATATCCTCTGCCCAAGAAAGGCGGCTTTCTTTATTGGCTCGTGTGGGGGACATGAATGCTAGGGATCCCTGATTAGCGAGCATGACATTGTTAGAGCCACATCTGCCATAGGGCACGACAGGCTTGTAATTGGCCAGAATGTTGGCTCAGTAACCCCCTGAGCTGGGATTTGTGTCCTTGGAGGATGTCTTTGTGTGCGTGTGTGATGGTTTTGCCTGCATCTTTTCCTGTCTGTTCATGAGGATGTTTGTGTGCGTACAGTATGTGAATTGCAAATATGCTTGCTTGAGTGAATGTGTTATGATTATGTGCTCATTCTATGCTGATTAGTGTGTGTGTGTGTGTGTGTGTGTGTGTGTGTGTGTGTGTGTGTGTGTGTGTGTGTGTGTGTGTGTGTGTGTGTGGCTGTCATGATTACAAATTTATGTTGACGATTCATTGTCACACAAATAATTGTGAATACAAATTTAATTTCTGTTTCTTTTTTAGGCTTAATTTCTAATCACGAATTGCACAGTGCCGATATGACAAATAACTTAAATATGCAAAGAAATGACTGACACTTAATAATTTTACCCACCAAAAACATGTAAAATCAGTTGAAATGACTGATCTACAAGCTTGCAGATCTGCTATTTCCCATATTTTTTAAAAACTATATGATACATGGAATATATACATGGAACACGATTATGCAACATGATTATGCACAATTGCGATTTTCACCTCTCCACTCAATCACACATTCACTCTGTTATGGCTTGGCTTGTTGGCTTGTTACACGCTGAGGAAGGCCCATTTCTTTGCGGCTGCTGGAGGAAAACCTGAATAAAATAAAACAAGAAGAATTCTTTCTAAAGTGAGTGCTGGCGTCCTTGTTCTAAGTTCATTGTTTGCCCGAGCCGTGCACCCAAGACGAATATATTTCGGAAACTACTTTTTTGACGATTGCTCCTCTTTCTCTTCCTGATGGCTTGGCTTAGGCCACAACAAATAAAGGGGAAAAGGGAGAGAGTTTTAATTAACTTCAACTTCACTCTATTGTCACATCAAAAATGTATTACATTTTCAGTGCAAGCTACCCACACATTGCAGGTACATTTTAACCACATGAACCCTACTGTCCCTATTCTGTGCATGTTGTCATACAGTAGGCTCACAAAGAGGGGACCACGGTCAACAAAGTCAAGTATACCTACTAAGTAGGGATGGACATCGGTATCGGCCAATATAAAAAATTGGCAGGTATTATATCAAACCGTCCGAATCGGTGATCGGCAGATCACTGACATAAAACCGGTTTTATGCCAATTGTGTCTATGGCACTGCACAGCATGATGCTCTGGTCCTGTGACTAAAGTAAACATTAGCAAGTAGCAGCCAGTCTACTTAGTGGCAGCCTACAGAATACAGATGGTGCTGATTACTGCAATGTAAGGATATATTCCATAATCCTGTGTCAATGTCGTCTCCAAAAAGAAGGAGAAAAAAAAACAGACGGTCATAATAGACTGGATATTGTCTGTGTTTTTGGATATTGTACTATTGTGATTGATTTGGCATTAGTGTTCTTCTAGCTTATTGGTACTCAAATTGAAGTATGTCTTGTAGGCCTACTTGGCCTGAAAAAAGGGTATTTGAGCAACCCTATTTTATAGTTCTTAGCTAAAGAAATCGGTATTGGCAGGTCAGACCTTCATAAAACCGGAGGATCGGTATCGGCCAAGAATTTTGCAATCGGTCCATCTCTACTACTAAGAAATAAGAACAGGAGTAAACATATCAAATATCAAAACAAATATGACATATACATACGGTTTGTAATAAAGACAGAGTTCCTCAGACTCTTGTACAAGTAAGTCATGGGCACCAATGTCCATGAGCTTTTATTACTGACATGGCGACAGTGTTTGTTCAGTGCCTATTCACTAGCCTGATAGCCTGGCTGTGGAAACTGTCCCTTGCTATGTTTGTTGTACTTGGCATATGTTACTGTGGTATCACACCTGACTGACGGTAGCAGCGTGAACAGATTGTGGCTGGCAGTGTCTTTAATGATCCGCTTAGCCATGGCCATGTACTGCCTGGCATATAATGTCCTGGAGGGAGGGAATCTCACCTCCTATGATGTGCTGGTCCGCCTGCACCACTCCTCTGTAGCTCTCTGCATGAAGAGCAGTGTGTGTCCTTGAGCAAGACACGACTCAACTCTACCCTTTCAATAATAATCTATCTATAAATGCGAGAAGTCTCTGCGTGCGTGCGTAAGGACACAGGCAAACATATGGTCAAAACGGCTCTTATGACAACAGGTATAATGGGGTTTGCATTAAAGGGTGGGGCATTCATTCCCTATTTCAAATTCGGCACGCGCGTTCCCCGCCGCAGCAGGTAGTGCAGTGCCCGGCCTCGACCCGATCCGATACGCAATTTTCTGGAACCAACACGAAAGGTTCGGATTCTGATGTCTGACATCAGGGTTTTCCGGAACCGGCACTGTGTCTGCATAGATCTCCATTTATGGGCATAAAATGGATGCAGACAGACAGATACGGATATCTCCATATATGAGCATAAATGGACACAGGCAAACAGATGGTCAAAGATCTCCATATATGGGCATAAAATGGACGCAAAAAGACAGATACATATATCTCCATATATGGGCATAAATGGACACAGGCAAACAGATGGTCAAAACGGGTCCTATGACAACAGGTATAATGGGGTTTGCATTAAAGGGGGAACCAGCGCTGTGTCTGCAACACAGTCAGAGGCACAGACAGATACAGAGATCTCCATAATGGGCATAACGGGACACAGACAAACAGATACAGAGATCTCCATATATGGGCATGACATGGATGCAGACAGACAGATACAGATATCTCCAGATATGAGCCTAAATGGACACAGGCAAACAGATGGTCAATACAGGTCCTACAGAGATCTCCATATATGGGCATAAAATGGACCCAGACAGACAGATAACTCCATATATGGGCATACATGGACACAGGCAAACAGATGGTCAAAACGGGTCCTACAGAGATCTCCATATATGGACATAAAATTCGACGCCAGCGTCCTCACTTCCCACATTCACACACCAATGGTTGCAAGCTAACAGCGACCAACTCATTGGAGGCAATGTGGGGTTCAGTGTCTTGCCCAAGGACACTGCTCTACCTCCTGAAGCCACACTCATGTTACGGAATGTTAATCTGGATAGGATTGTCATGTAAATGCGTACACTTACTCTTTGTAATTATTCTTCATTGTAAAGATTGATGTAAATACTTTGATTCATGTCTTTCGTTATGTCTGTCTGTTTGTCCGTGTCTTTCTACACAGCTGTTGAACCAGGTGTTAAACAGAGTGACGGCAGAGAGGAACCTGTTTGATCGAGTCGTCAACCTGCGACTCCCAGGTACGTACACGCACATTCGCACGCACGCACGCACGCACGCTCGCTCGCTCCCTCGCTCGCTCCCTCCCTCCTTGGATAGACACATTCCCATGCTATTTTAAGCCTGGCAATTAAAGCTCCATTGTGTGATACATGCCCCCCCCACAATGACCAAGGACAATTGTGACACATCACGTCGTGATTGGAGTGCCATTTCCCTAATTAGGAGTACGTTACCCAGAAGCCAGCAGTCCGACACAGTCTGTTCCTGCTCGCTGCTATGCATAAATTAATTGTGGGTTGAGCCAGGCCATTGAGAGACGTCTGTCAGAATCATATTCACATGATTACAAATCATTTGGAGATTTATAGCACAAAAGGTTTTTTGATTAACTAAAGTAATTCATTTTAAGTCGTGTGTGGTAGATTTGTCATCTGACCTCAGAAATTACAATCAAATTTAAATGTAAACCTAAAGGTACACTTGGTAAATTTAAGACTATTTTATGTATATACATATTTTAGCAGTCATTTCCCAGCCACTATATTATTGTGCTGGGGTGTTTCCTTGCAGAAAGACACATCCCCCTGGCTGTATTTTGGTTCTGTTGCACTGTTTATGTTGACATCCAGGTCAACAGCTATAGACATTGAGGCATTACAGAGATACGTACGGACAAGATGTGCCGGTTTTCATAACTTCTCGCATTTATAGATAGATTATATTTTGCATAGGAAATAATTCATGTTGTTTCTGTCATGCAGAAGTTTTTCATGTTCGCTGTGCAGCGGTATATCAAAGACCATCAGCGTGCACTGCTTTGGTTGAATTGACTTGCAGTTTCAAGGCTTGGTTATTTATTTGACAGCCATAGTCTGTGCTGGTGGGTGTGATATGAGTGTAGACATTGTATTTGGGAACCCAGACATTGCTGAAAATTGCATTGCTATGATGGCCTGTTCATCCACAGTGCAGGCCGTACCGTGTTGATGTTTATTAGAGAGGATGGAAGAAAACCCAGTTACTGCAGCTGACCTTCAAGAGAAATCTCACCATTATTTAATTTGCCATTGTGTGCACCAGCCTTGGTGCATTTGCTCCATATCACTTTGTAAGTTGTACTGTACATATCTATCATGGTCACTTGATGTGCTGTGTGCCCGCCAACTGTGATTGTGTTTTCAGTAATGTCATTTTATGCTCTTAAAATTCTACTGGCAGCCTAGAACAGCACACTGAATATTCATCCTTGTCCTGTGGACAGTCTGGGGTCGTTCATTTGGAGGATGATTTGTGCCCCAAACCACTTCTTGTTTTTTACACCTGGTCATGGCCGCATCATTCCATGAAAACATTTCACAATTTTGATGACGTTTCACGATTAACCACTTAAACCCTGTTATTAGAGAAACTATGTTTTTAGATTACTATTTCTATCATTTGATGCATTTGTGCTGTCCTTGCTTATAGTAAATTGCTCTGGATTAAGAGCGTCGGCTCAATAACTACATTGTAAACAGACTTACAACTGTACTTCTTTCCCCGTAAGAGATTGACTGTTTATGGCTAATGGTTCAAGTGGTTAAGGTCTTGTATGTACATGCTTGGCGAGTTCAAGGTGCATCTTACTAACCATATACTGTACTGTAGGTCCTGGGAGGTGTTTGTTTAAGGACGACCACTGTAAATGGCAAAAAACGAATTGTAAAATGTCACAATAAATTAAAAATGTCTGACTTCCTGTTGGGTTTAGGTCATGGTTCCCATGATGCTTTCTTTGAAGTCTAGACATTGTACATGTGCCTATACCGAATCTAGTACATCTAGGTGTAACCCTAATGTGGGGCTTTAACTTTGACATTTTGTATGGGGTGCTATCAAGCCAATTTGCCACACCCATGTCGAAGACACAAAAACATATGTAACTTTGTACACTTTTCGTGTGCAAAGTTGTGTGAGATTATTATTAATCCGGACAACTTTAGGCCCTCGCAAAATGATTGATTCGGCACGAGAATAAAAATAATTGCATTTCAATGTGGTCTCACATTGGTCGGTGCTCAGGGTCTAATAAATGCGGGGACATCCTCTTACAGAACAGATTGTCCTCGCCAAAAGATATCTTTCTCTCTCTCTTTGTTCATTTGAGCCAGGCATTGCAATGGCACTTGTGTGGAGAGATTAATTTCCTATTCAGTCACAAAAGGCAGGGGCCAAGGGAAGCCAATGCTTGCGATGTCTTAAAAAATCACACCTGTGTGAACTGAGCGGTGGTCCCCCCCCCCCCCCCCTTCCCCCCTGTGTGTGTGTGTGTGTGTGTGTGTGTGTGTGCGTGCGTGTGTGTGTGTGTGTGTGTGTGTGTGTGTGTGTGTGTGTGTGCCTGGTCTGGCCTGGCCTGAACAACAGCGCCCCTCCCTTAACATGTGTGGTCAGAAAAGGTTACTGCAGGCTACAGACAGACAGACAGACAGACAGACACGCAGACAGACAGACCCACACACACGGCCACATATAGGAGCGTTGTGACCACCGCTCAAAAATAAAATGTCAGAAGACATCCAAGCTAGCCCTATATGCTATAGCCTCCGAGCTGATAAAGCACATTTCACAGCAGGAAATTAAGTTAGGCTGTATCCGAGAAGACTATCAGATATGATTCAGGGAGTATTCCCCTGTTGTACAGTTGCACTAGCTTTCAGCTGAGGGTGGCCATAATGATGAAACGGGATGGGAAAAGGAAATGGGGTGAAGTATTTAATATGTTACACTCCACCGATGATGGTGGAGTCGCCTGATAAATAGATTTGCTTATCTGACATTGGACAGTGGCAACTGTCATTAGGCTTACACAGATTAGATAGTGAAGACGTGTGTGTGTGTGTGTGTGTGTGTGTGTGTGTGTGTGTGTGTGTGTGTGTGTGTGTGTGTGTGTGTGTGTGTGTGTGTGTGTGTGTGTGTGTGTGTGTGTGTGTGTGTGTGTGAGTGAGGTATCCAATTATAATGAATCATTGCAAATCTGTGGCATTCAAAGCACAGAGCAGGTGAGTGCTACACAAAGAGCATAATTTTGAAAGGGACACTATTTTTCAGGAAGAGATTTGTTGTAGACGAAAAAAGGAGGGGGGCCCCTTGGGGACCCCTACCAACAGGGTTTAAGTGGTTGCATATAAATAGTTATAGAAGGTTAAAACAAAAGCTCCCAGATAATTCTATTAACGGCTCAACATTTCAACCATACATTTCATTAATGGTGCAATGTTTCAACCTTATAGGTCTTCATCAGGCATGTGCACACAATCTTCTCTTTGAACTAACTACAAATAGTTGCCTTTCATAATGTGGCCCTGGTCTGAATAAAATATTCAAAGCAACTGATAAGACTGACATTGTTATTGTCTGACAAACAATCTGTTCTATTGATTACCAGTGGTGCACTGCCCTATACTCTGCGTGTAGCCAGTGAAAACACCAAACCCCACTTCCCCAGTCAGTTTGTTGGGCTAGATCAGATCCATCATCTGATCTAGGTATCTGATCTGGGTAGGCGGCAGCCTTTCTGCCTTAACATTGGCTACGCGCCTGACAGTGTCACCAGCAAAGCACCCCCACACCATCACACCACCACCTCCATGCTTCACGGTGGGAACCATGCATGTAGAAAAAAAATCTGTTCACCTTTTCTGTGTTGCACAAAGGCACGGCGCGTGGAACCAAAGATCACACATTTATTTTTGTAGTACAATTGAAAAAATAAAATAAAAAAATACTTTTGACTATAATGACATGACCAAAATAGGGACACCATTTTGAAAGTGTTAAATTAATATGACCTAATGTGTATGTGTTTGTGTGTGTGCTTGTTGCAGGTCTGGAAAGCGTGGACCACTACCCCATTCTAGTCGCTGTTACTGGTATCCTGGTTCGAATCCTTGTGGACGGGGAGAGACAGGGGTGAGTGTTTCCGATTGGGTGTGGATGTTTGTGTGTACAGTGCCTGGATGTTATGGACTTTTCCCCCATATTACATCTAAGGGGTGTTGTCCCTTCAATTTTAGTAATTTCATTCCCCCAGCTGGATTTCACTGCAGTTTTGTAGCACTTGATATTTATTTGCAATGGTTAGTGTTTCTAAAATGATGAGGAAACATTCTTACATGCTCAAAAGTTAAAGAAAAAAAAAAAACATGATATTGAAAAACTGTTTTCTCAATACTCTCCCTTAATGAGGCTTTGCTTTGGGCCGCGCTGTTAGCTTTTTGTCGATTTCATTTCATGGTGCTTCAACACACTGAGGCTTCCAGACTAACTGCTGTGTCCACGTTTACTACTTCTAGATTGCTCTCGAACCCAAATGAAAGAGAAATCACTTGAAGGTTTTGAGTGGTTTGGGTGGTGAGTTCGGCCCTACTGGATTTTCCTTCTTTTAATCCATCCAGTGTGCTGACTCGGCTGAAGGTTTTTGTGTTTGTGTTTCAATGGATGAAGGAGTTAATGAGGAGTGAAGTTCTTACACTTGCAGAGACTTTTTCATGTTGATGGCAGCAGTTAGTTTAGAGCCAAACACACACACACACACACACACACACACACACACACACACACACACACACACACACACACACACACACACACACACACACACACACACACACACAACCCTTGCTACAATGGTACTGCATTGCAATCAGACCCACAGTAGTCGTTGATGCTCCCCTGTGTGGAAGAAATTCAATTAGTGACCCATAAAGACTTTTGGCTGGTGCCAAATAAGTCCACGGGTAGACACAAAGACTTGGAATTGATGGGAACCACACTCAAAGAGAGTTAGCGTGTGTCATTTATTCACATGTGTGCACATTTATGGAAGTGAGAAATGGATTGTTTATTAGGATCCCCATTAGCTGCTACCTTAGCAGCATCTTCTCTTCCTGGGGTCCACACGGAAGCAAACATAGAAATGGTGTCTATGTGGGTGTGTGTGTTGCTGCGTGTGTTGCTGGATGATTTGTTTGTGTTTATATTGTATATCTGAATTTGTTTCATGTGCCATGATAACGATAATGGAATCTATTGGTTACGAAAAAGTGAAAATATAATGTAGTGTTTGTACAGAGATTTGGAAAGATTGGGGGAGGGGGAGGTTACGTGCATGTACATTTCCAGGCTTTGTGTTTCAGAAGTCTGTTTTGACTTTGTCATTGTCTCAATTTCTCAATTCATCTTGCTCTCTTATCCTTATCTTTCCTCTTCCATTTGTCAGTCTCATATCTCACTCTCTTCATCAGTCTCTCTCTCTCTCATATCTCTATCTCGACTCTATGTCAACACATTATTTGTTTTCCATCCCCCATTTCTCTCTGTCACTCCCTGTGCTCTTCCTACACCCTCAGTGATAATTCATTAATTTGTAACTCAGTGAGACATGTAACCAAATGGACCCGTACACTCTCAGTTAAATTAACACTTACAATTACAGCGTAGCCTCCGCCTGTCACTTACAACTTTCAGTGTCAACATTAATCTAATGTTTGCTAACATTCCACTGTGTAGTCATGGTGTTGCTTCAGGCAACTGGTTTTATCCTTCTCCCTTTCCCTCTCCCTCCTCCTCTTACTTACTCTCTCTCTCTCTCTCTCTCTCTCTCGGCTCCACTGACCGACCCTTTTCCTTGACGATTTGGTTTATCTGTATATAGTTTATAGTTTATTCATTGTATTTGACATAGACCTCACAGTAACATTGAAACTGCAACATACAAGCACACAGGTTCATTCTATTTAGCTTTAGCTGTAGCTCAACAATAATTTGCAACAGAAGAGGGTTCTAAAACGAGGGACGCAGAATCATCAACACTATCCCTGTGCCTATCCCCGGTCAAAAAGTCAAAATGTATCCCTGTCCCTATCCCTGGTCTTAACGTCCTTACTGTATGTTACTTACACGCTTGTCTATGGACCGGTTTCTTGTTTACAAACATTGAGACTAAATGCACAGCTGAATGTATCATGTAATCAATTCCCACCAATCCCCAAACCTGTTGTTTTGGGGAGCGCTGGTTTCATTGGCTAATTTTGGTACCGACCTGCGTGCGCATCTAGTTCTTTTCAGTGTAACGTGGACCAGAAACCCGTCCATAGCACCAGAGATCATGAAAACAAAGGTTTTTTGTTAGTATTTATTTTAAGCCAAGCTGTTTGCAGAGCACCATTGTTTGATGTTATAATTAGGCCAATTATTATGGCAGAATGAGAAGAAACTCTAATAAATTATGATACAGTTTGCATATATTTTTTTAATGAACTAATTAAGCACATTTTCTTAAGTCACCTTGACATAATTTGATGTTGAGCTAATTGGTGTATTTTGAGAAGGATTGTTCAGTCAGGAAATTAGACTGTTTTGTTTTGTGTGCGCACACATGCTCTATTTGTGTATGTAGGACAGGTGTTTGTGTGTCTGTGCATGTGTACTTTATCTAATTGTGTCTGTTTGTGTCTATGAATTAGTCGGTACTGTGTTGTATCTCCTACCGTGTACAGTATGTATTTAACTGTGTGTCTGTGTGCGTGCGTGTGTGTGTGCGTGCGTGTTCTGTTTGTAAACATACATGCACATTTTCTCATAATTTGTTTGGAGCATGTGTTTGTGTCTTGAGTTATACATAAGGTGCATACGGATATTGCTGATATTTCTGACATCACTGATGTCTCAGTAGTTTCCAATTTAAGAAGAAAATGATGATGATGATAATAATGTCTCTATAGGCCTACTGACCTATCTGAGCATAAAGCATAAACATGGCAAAAGTACAAACAAACAAACAAAACAAAAAAGAAAGAAAATTAAATAAAGGTCATAATGTGCGTATTTTTTATATAAAAATAGGGTTTAGTTTACATTTGAGCTAATAATTCAGAAGAGTAAGAGTTAATTCATCCACACTACATATCTTTGTTGCTAGGGGTAAAAGCATATTTTATAGAAGTTAGCACTGCAACCCTCCTAATTTCAGAACCTTCAACACATTTTGACAACGGTTCATTAATTTCTCATGCATAACACAAGGCTTGTTTGGGGCCTATTTCCTGCACATAGCTGAAGCTAAATTAGTTTCTAGGAGACAAGCATAGTGCTGTATAATAAGGCTGGATAACCATGCGCAGCCATGCTACTCTAAACAGTTGACAGGCTACTTGAACACGAGACCTTGATGTTTAATTTGGTGGAGTTTGGCTGTATTTGAGAGGAGTTTGCCCCTTCTTAGGCACTGCTCCTTAGTTTACAAGCTTACAGATTTGTCCACACTGGACATTCGCAATGTGTTGTAACAACGCTATAACCTCAGCAAAATAGGCAGACAATATCTTCCAGCTCAGACTGCTGGTTAGATAAAGGCCTAAGTTCCCTAAAGACATTAATTTATTTGAGGCTTGATTGCTGTAATTTGGAGGAATTGACCAGTTGTCACACAGGCACTTGCAGCTGGTGCAAAATGCAGCTGCCCGCCTCCTCACGGGCAAGAAAATACGTGATCACATCACCCCGGTTTTGGTCTCACTCCACTGGCTCCCTTGCATTTTAGAATTAATTCGTTTTTACGGCCTAAATAGCCAGGCTCCTCCGTATATTTCTGTACTTGAACACTGGCACAACCCAACCAAAACCTTGAGGTTGGCTAATCAATTGCTTCTGGTTGTGCCTAAAACCAGCCTAAAAACAGAGGTGACCAAGCCTTTGCGGCAGCTGCCTATGCTATCTATGAAATAGCTATACAAATCATTATTAAAGACTCACTTTGTAATCCTCTGCATTCAACTATAAGTGAGTATCTGTGACCCTTATTGCATATTGTTACCCTTTCTTTCTGTATTTAAATTGTGTCTTCTGCCTTTTACCGTTTAATTATTTCACTCATTTTCTGTACAGCACTTTGGTAGATTGTAGCCATTTGTGCTCTATAAATAATGTTTTTAGTTTAGTTCAGGCCATTGTTTTGCATTGGCTAAATTCAGAGGAAGTCCTGGAAGACTTTAGAGTGGCATAGTCTCCTTAAACCCCATAGAAAGTCTCTGGTGGGATTTGAAGAAGGCAGTTGCAAAACACAAACCCAAGAATATTAGTGGACTGGAGGCCATTGCACATGAGGAATAGGCTAAGATTCCTCAGGAACACTGCCAGAAGATGGTGTCTGGCTATGCATAACATCATCTACTAATTTGTAGATGCTTGTCATGAATAATACTGAGACTGCAGTAGTCATTGAAGGTGGCATTTTGTGGTGAATTTGGAGAAAACCATTAGTTGTGTTGAGCATGTTTATTTATTTATTGTTCATGTTTATTTATTTATCACTTTGCTAACAGCTTACACAGTGTGAATTTAGCCAAAGGACCAAATATTCAGTACACCTGTATAAAACGTGGACAAAGTTTCAAATAATGAGGTAAAGAAATTATAAAGTAATTCCTGTGTGAAAAAGAGAGCTCAACATACAGATGGATCTGAATGCAAGATTTGCATTTTTTCTACTTTAAGCACAAGCTGATGTCAACTCGTCACAGATTTATTTATGATGTATGGTCATTTGCTCCAGGCACTGCACGTACTAGTACAGGGATGCACCAATTCACCTGCTTTTAAAGGGGTCATTTAAATGTCTACCCAGGCTTTTGCGTGCAACCCATACAGTTTTTAAGTTGCTTGGTTCAGTATTTGGATAATTGATATTCATTGTATCAGACACGCCCCATTCCTTTTCTTTCTTTTTTTTCCAGTTAAGTAACACGTCTCATGTATTACTTTCAGATTGTCGAATGTAATTGCAAGTAAATCAATTTCATTGTTTAACCCCATCTATCCACACCCCGACCATCGACATCAACCACACACAATCACATGAAAAAGGGGGAGAAAATACAAATACAGATTAAGAAGGTTGTGAAGGGAAATCCTAAATAAGAAAGTACCAGACAGAGGACTCTTTCATCAACAAAGCCCAGCATGAAGTTGTATTTGCAGCTAGGCTGGTGCTAAAAGATGGGGCTGAAAGGATTCAGAAGTGCAAGCTGAAATTAACCTACAGTAGGTTTGTAATGTACGTACGGATGGAGGCAGGGGTGCCACAAGGGGGGGGGGAAAGTGGGACTGAGTTACTAAGGCCCAAGGTGGAGGGGCCTTCATTATTTTATACTTTAGCTATTGAAAAATGGCTTGTAGATCTGCTATTTTTGAAAGTAGTGAAAATAAAGTAGTGAAAATGTGTGCAAATCTTTGAATATATGTATTTTTTTCTTTTTGATTCTGGGGGTCCCTGGAACTAAATATTTTGAGATGGGAAACAGATTTTTCAAAAAACCTTAGAAGGATTTGAAATATTAATATATATTATATAAAAAAGACTTACACAAATTTTCACGATGTTTCAAAAATAGCAGATCTATACCTGCTATCTTTCAGTAGTTAAAGCACAAAATAACGCGCAATAATGCATTCCCAGTCTAAATGGGTTAAACCCCCTCCCTCTATGAAGAACATTCATGGGGGCAGAGAATCCTTGTACCCAGGGCCCAGAATTGGGTGTGACACCCCTGGATGGAGGGCATTGGACAAGGCCTCCCATGTGCCAAAACGTTTGAAGGGAGATGTTGGCATCAGAAGGAGGCACAGTAACATCGTTTCCTCCTTTGGGGGCCAGACAGGGAGATGGATCTGCCGAATGGAGGACAGGTAATTATCGACCATTTCCTGGTCGATGTTGAAGCTTGGCAGGAGAAGACTGGACAGGCTGTCCGGAGAATCACCCTTAGCCAGATTAGCCAGAGGGGCATAGTGGTTTACCAGCGTAATAACACCATCCTTTTGTGGGTCAAAGAGAGGCCGGAGAGAATGCCTTCTGCTACCCTTCTCCACTTCAGCCCATGTTGTAGGATTGACGGGGAGCTCTTTCCACCAGCTTCTCCCGAGCAGCCTCCTGTCATCTCCTTTGTTTTGCTAACATATGGATGGAGGTTGCTATTCTGACACCACAATGTCACAGGAGGATTGGTTGTTGTAACTGACTATTATCATGTAGTACCATCTAGGGGACTGCCCATAAGTCCGAAGGTTCATTAGTCCGAAGATTCATTAGTCCGAATTTAGTTAGGGTTACTGAGGTTAAGGTTAGGGTTAGAGTTAGGCATAGTATTCTTAACAAATTCGGACTAATGAACCTTCGGACTAATGAACCTTCGGACCAATGCCATGGCACTGTAAATGTGAAATACAGGTTCAGTTATCTTGAATTAGATATGGGGTGTGTGCGGATGGTCGGTTAAGCCACTAAACTGTGCTGCCCCTACTAAACGTTGGAAAAAGAATAGTCCGTTATTCTATAAAATATTTTTTTAAATTGAGATATACACAAACATTTAAACATTTCCATTTAGCATACACAAACATTTAAACATTTCCATTTAGCATCCATATTACTGTCATATCGCAATAAAATGTTGCTTTTAACAAGCAAAATATGCAAAGCCAATTATGTATTACCTAGGAAAGGGTGATTTGCAGCTGATTTGCGCAGTGCTGGTCACCAGCACTGCGTTTCTATGTCAGTGGTGCTCAAATGTTTTCATGTTAAGGACCCCCAAAATGAAATGTATTTGGCCACAGACCCCCATCTCAAAATATTTAGTTCCAGGGACCCCCCCAGAAGCAAAATTTGAGTTACAAATGTTCACTTAAAAAATACATATATTCAAAGATTTGCACATATTTTCACGACATATTTTCAAAATAAGTATAAAAGTATAAAATAACGAAGGCCCCTCCACCTTGGGCCCTAGTAACTCAGTCCCACTCCCCCCCCCCCCCCCTCCTTGTGACACCCCTGCTGGTCACCTGCAGCTGGCATCGTTCACTTCCCAGTGCAGTGAGTGAATCTAGCCTACTTATATGCTACAGACAGACACTGTGGGTTTGAAAAAAGAAAGAAATCACATCCAATATATAAACACCTGGATGTGAATCGCCCTCTGGTCGATTTGAAGAAATAATCCAGCGTTTGAGGTGAGAACGGGAGAATGCAGATTATGCCTTAAGTTTTGAAACTGTTTGACTGAAGAACCGATACTAGATACCATGTTGTGGTTTAAACTTTAAGGGGAGCTGTTCAGTCAATGTCCTTCAGACTGGCTCCTACTGTGCTGGAGTGACAGCATAATTGATTTGACCTAATTTTGCGCAGTGTCACAGTCATGATGCAATTTATTTATTTGGGAGCAGCTGTGTAAGATTCGAATGGTATTAATATTTTAAATATCTTTGATATACTTAATATTCTTTTCAAATGAGATTTGACCTTAAAGATCAAACTGTGCTCAGTTTTGGCTATTTTCTGGGTGTTCATTTTAATAAATTAATAAATGTTTTACTATTCTAAGAAAGGTTTTCAGAAATGTTGTGTACACGTCAGTGAAATTAATCGCTGGGAACATACTCTGGCATCCTATTTTTGGCATGCCATTATAGACGAAAATGTTAACTTAAAAACACCAATACATTTTTTTAAAGGTAACAAAGATAGCAGATGTACAAGCTCACAACCAAGCCTGCGACTAACAGGACAGTGTGAAAAGGGTGGCATTCTTTCCCTGGCTCAGTGGGAATGTGTGTGCAAAGTTTCACGGCACACTGCATTTTTCAAGCCACTCCTGAAAACTTTAGATGCCAATATTAGCCAATCAGGATGGATTGTAAAAAGTCAGACCAAATGCATGGCAGAGGTTTTTCCTTGGCCTCTTGGGAGTGTGCTTGCAAAGTTTCACATCGATCAGTCCAGTTAGCAGTTATAGGTAAAATGTTTTGAAAGATTTGAAAAATGTATGATGGGATTCTTCCGTCGCATAGTGGCAATGTGCGTGCAACATTTCACTGCAATTGCACAGTGTGTTCATGATTTGAGGCATTATTTTCAAAACAGACCATTCCTGCAAACTTTAGAAGCCAATCTTAGCCAATCAAGATGGAATATGAAAAATCTGTAGGAGTAATAACATTCAATCACAAACTTTATTCAGCAATGCAATGTTTTGTGTTGATTTCCTGGATAGCTGTTATTTTGTACAAGTGATTGGAACATACATTTGGCTCAAGTGTTTCCATCAACTCTCTCAGCTTCTCTAAATCACCCACTCTTTCTCATACTGTATACAATTGGTCAATACCCCTACAACAGCTCTCTCTCTCTCTCTCTCTCTCTCTCTCTCTCTCTCTCTCTCTCTCTCTCTCTCTCTCTCTCTCTCTCTCTCTCTCTCAAATTAACGTACATGTCAAGTAGGCTCAGTAGGTATAGTAAGTAGGTATAGTGGCAATCTGAGAGTCGTGAGGTTCTCGGTTCGATCCTTGGTTCGATCCTTGGTTCCTCCTGGCTGCATCTACTGTAGCAGTGTTATGTCCTTGAGCAAGAAACTGAACCTCTTATCTGATCCCGATGAGCAGGTTGGTGCCTTGCATGGTTGCCTCCGCTGTCGGTGTGTGTGGATTTATTTATTGGTTGTTTGTGAGGTATACTGTACTGTAAAGCACATTTGAGTGGTAATAAATGCAGTCCATTTACGCTATCATCCCAGTGCTTAGTTAATTGGGGTGTGGTGCTTTACTTTGCAGAGTCAGCAGTTAGCATGTTGACTGCTATTCAATAGAGACTTTTAGTATAGTACCACCAGGCTTTTATCTTAATTGGCTTCCTGGTTACCGACAAAACAGAAAGGTGGACTTCAGAACCCATGTTGATGTTGATTGTTAGTGACTGAAAGTGATGCGGTAAACACTTGTGCGCAATGTACGGGCTACAGGGACCACTACAGTCTAATTTATACTTAAGCAAAAAAAGAGTCACAAAAATGTCATAGCATGTATTTTCAACTGAAAACTGAAACTGGAAGTCAATGAATCCTGATGAAACTGATCCAAGTGTGCTGCAACGCAGGCGATCTTGCATTCAGTATTGTCTGATTAAATGCATTTCTGTAGGATATTATGTGTGTGTGAGAGCTGGAGGGATATGCATGCATAATGATCAAATTACATGGTCTTGTACCAAGTGGCACAACTCTCTCACTTCACTTTCTGTGCCACACACACCTGTTGCAGGCTGCTCTGTTTTGGACTCAGTTATTGGTTGTCACCTCCATAGCCAAGCGTGTTTGTGCCTGCACATTTTTAAAACTTAGGTTTAACGTTTTTACCACAGGACAAAACACTTTTTCATGAAGCAGGAAGCAATGCTTGCTAACTGTTACACTTCAGTTGTTTTCAGTTACAACCATCTGGTGTCTACATATTGACCAGAAAGAGACAGAGGAGAAAGTGGTACAGTCAGCTGGGGCATTAAGGCCACTGTGGCCTCAGGTCATGCCATTGGTTTGAGGGGCACATTGCCAAACTGAGGGGCAACGGCGGCCATGGTCTTCATGACCTCCATGAAATTTCTGCCCTGATCATAACACTCATGTGTTATGATCAGGGCAGAAATTTGTCATGTGTTCGCCTCCAAAAATAATATCTTGGGTCGCTCTTTACCTTGAGTGGTTGGAATGAATGTGACGGTGAAGGTTGAACTCTGAGGAGTGATGGAATGGAATAGTGCTCTAATGGGGGGCCGTAGTTATACTTACAGCCCACTAATGGACTGCTTGTAATCATTGCTGTTCATCTAATGGGCCAGATGGATGTTGTCATGAGATTCTTCACCCAACGATGGGGCTCATATGCAGCTTAAAGGGACAGCACAAATGATTTACAACACAAGATGGAAAACTCTCAATGTCTTCAATTTTCTGTTAGAAAGAAATACATTATTGAGCCATCCAACAAATTATACTTTTAGAAATAATTAGCACATGAATTGTGCTGTGGGGGAAATCCAATGCCAGAAGTAATGAGTTCTTAGCTTGTCAGTTTTGGCCCTGTAGTTTAAACTAAATTGTTATGCAGGCTCTTTCTATCCACACAAAATAGAAAAGAGAATGTTAAACAGAAACAGTGCTGAGGATAAAACCTAGAAACAAGAGAATGTGTCTTTGAGCGGTGCTAATCGGTCCTTACGTCAGGCTTTGTATGTATGTACTGTATGTACGTATGTCCCACACTTGGCTCATTGACCAAGGGTCACAGGACGCTTAATGAAATGAACTCCTATAAATCCTGGATGTGATTTTTTTTACTTCTTTTTTTTTTTAGCCCTTGCAGGTTTTGAGACCGTCATAACCAGGGTTGAGTGAGTTCACAAGGACATGGGGCCAATCTCCACTTCATGCACACGATGTGTGCATTTGTAGTTCCATTGAGCTCATTTTGTTGAGGATCAAGCTAAACACCAATTTATACTAAAAGCTAGAGCCTTACTATATTTCCATCGAGCACCATTGTACAACAGAAATAACTGTATTTTCAACCGTTAAAAATGCATTAGTTATTGCAGAGTATAAATTATTTGCCAATGAGCTGCCAAAGCAAGTTGAAACTTTAATAATTAGTGTGGTTGCCATGGACAGACTATTCAAAGTTTTAGGTCTGAGAACTTTTATGACACCAAAAGTAAACCTGTTTTCAGTTAACCTTTTACGTCCATAGAGTTCAATGGACGTTTTTTTTTTTTTTTTTTTTTTTACGTTTCTGTAACAGCAAAAGTCAGCGCAGCGCATCGTTAGTAGTGAGCTTCCTTCTCTCCAGGAGTTATACGGAAAACAATGTGCGGCCATCAGCTAAGGCTATATAATTAAGGACATTTACCACCCCAGCCATGGCCTGTTCCAACCGCTGCGGAACCCACTGCCAGGCAAGCAATATCGGAGCATAGGGAGCAGTAGGCCTACTACTACAAGACTCTGGAAGAGCTTTTATCCAGCAGCAATGAGACTGCTGAATGAGAGCTAGGCTGAACTGAACTTTTTTTTTATGCACCAATAGGTTTGAGTAAAGAAGTCGATACTATTAATGGTATCGAACGCATGACGTCGGTACTATCGAGTATCGGTTCACGTAAAAACAAACCATACCTCGTTTCGATACTCTTGAACGCACCCGTGGCCAGTCACATCTGTAACAGCTGGGCTACTGAAAGTTTAGTGACTGCTTTAGTACACTAGTTACTGTGAAAATAGCAGACAACTGAAAATAGCTGAAAATAGCTGATAATGTTTATTATTATGATGATCCAATGTCTATACTCCCCGCCTTTGACACGGTGTGATCACCTCTCCCCCTCTCCAGTCTCCAGTATATACAACTAGAAGTTCGCGGCCCATCGGGCCGCTCACGTCTAGAGATCGCGCCCGCTTTGCGGGCGCTCACAGCTAAATTGCAGCAGTGTTCCAACTGATATGGGCATATATGGAGATCTGTATCTGTCAGTCCTTTCACACTGCCAGAGAAACATAAGCATATATGCTAATGGAGAAACATAAGCATATACAGTGTATAGTATATGCTTATGTGAGAAATATGTTTGCGTCAGCAAAATAAGCAAACTTTCATTTTGGGAGGATTGCTCCCCCAAAAATCATGTTTTGGCATGAAACGGTTGCATTTTGTGCATTTGTGGCACGCCCTGCTTCTGGGAATTCGTTGAGCATACAACCCTTGACATGTGATTCGAATTTAGTCTTGACTGGATGTTTTGTTTGTGATTTTTGGCCTTTTCTGATAAATAGGCCCCTCCCACTAACTTTGGAAAATCTGTCCTGATGCAAATGGGTGTGGCCTATGTGGGGACATGTGTCATGACCCAAGGAATCCTGGGGAAAATACATTTTGATTTTCCGACCTATGGTTAAAGAGTTATAGGGCAAAATGTGAAGTGGGCTGTTATAGCACCACCATGAGGCTGACCGTAATTATTATGAATCTCCCCTCTAAGTTATGCATTTTGAAAACATGACATTTACTTTATTACTATTCAAACCCCTCAGGTACAGGAAAGCTTGCTCTGTGTTGGCTTGGTGTGTTAAAATAAGGTATGATGTTAATGCGCAAGAGCGACAGGTAAATGCCACTAATGTAGATTTTGAAGTGAAGCACACCGCCAGAGTTCTATATCTATGTATCTATGTGTCTGTCTATCTATGTATGTATCTATCTAGCTACTGGGCAAAATGTGTAGGAACAGTGTCCAAAAATGTGTTAGAAAAAATTTGAGGGTTCCTGATATGAACAGAACCACTGTTCCATGGTGTATTCCTAGCAGCATGTAAAACAAAAGCACCTGATGGAGTTACAGTTGACTCATTTATTTCCTATGCAATCAATCAATCTCTCTGGAAGAAGTTGCACGTGACTTCTGCAGCAGCACTGAGGCGCTCCAACGACCACTCTGACAAGCTAAATGATGGGTGCAGTAAATGTATTTGTCTGCATACAGCCCAATGAGCCCATAATATTAACATCGTAACAGTGCCCGTCATTTCAGCTGATATGGTAGCCCAAATTACCTGAAAACTGCTAATCAAGAAAATGTGTGACAGCTGTTTCAAAAGCTGTAGGATCAAAACGAATTTATTTTATTACATAAATTTAACTTAAACATGTTGACAACAGTCCTTATTAATCATAAAAACAAATTCAGTATCACACATTGCTTTTTCTTAGTTTCCTAGGCCAATTACCAAAAAGCGGACCAAATTACCTGACTTCTTTTCAGATTCTAATGAGCTAATGTTAACCCTCACCCTCACTTCAACTGTTCTCTGTCTCACAGTTGAGAGCTCAACTGGGGCCCCCTGATGGCCATGTTGGTTAAAAAATAAAATAATAATAATAATCTCATGAGGCCCCCAGGCTGTGAGGGGGCCCCAGGCGGCTGCCTATTTTGCCTCTATGGGCTGCACGGCCCTGCTTCACCCTATACTTTGCGCTTCCAAAAAGTGTCCCAATTTACCTGACTTCACCCTATTGTTTTACAGCGTAGCCTACTTTGCGCTTCATTGCAGAGCTCCTGCTGTACAGTCTCTGAGTCTCAGTCTTCATTTGGATCAACAGATTTACAATCTTTTCTTTCTTGCACAAACATGTGATTTATAGGGGAGCTTTAGCAACACAGAGGATATACAGCTCGTTTTATGTTGACAGCACGGCACTCACAGCAGGCAGCGGCTTGAAAAAAAAAGAGAGAGAGAAAAAAAACTTTCACTCTCTTGCTTGGACAGAACGGGAGACAAACACACATCAGCTGATCTTCACGCAGATAACATCTCGATGTGCGTCTTGCGCGAGGCGTTGTGAGCTTGCAGATCTGCTCTCCAGAATTACGTCAGAAGTTGAACTCTCTCTCTCTGAAATACGATTCTCTCTCTCGCGCTCTCTTTCTCTCTCTCTATTCGGTAACACTTCCCAACGTTAGGTATCAAGTAAAAGTACAAAAGTATCGCTACCAACATACCATGCTTGTTAACGGACTACACAAACACACACGCGTGTCTGGTCAAACATCGCATGCATAATCTACTCTTTATGGAGGGAAGCAATGTTTTGTTGAGAACATGGAGAACTGACACACACGCGTGGCTTAAATAAGTCATTTTTCTGCTGTAAGCTGCATTTTTAAGGTTGTCATTGCAGAAAGGGTAAAGTAGAAGGTTTAAAACACGCTATTCCTATCATATTCCAATGGCAGTGTGTGTCCCTGTGTAGTGTTTGGTGTGAAGCAGAACAGCTCCGCTCTGTCTCTCTACTCTCTCTACTCTCCACCCCCCCATCCTCCCCCCATCTCTGTTGCTTGCAGCTGCAGCTTGCAGGCAGTTACTGAGTTGGAGTGCGTTGTGTTTACGCCCTTTTGTGACGCAGATCGCGTCGCCGGTCAACGTTGGCTCATTCCGTCAGGAGTGGCTGCTCTGCGTGAGGCAAATTTTGTTAAATAGAAATAAATGCGGTTCAAAGAGTGGCATGTTTAAAATGTGGACATTTTAAAATGTTCACGTTTGTTCGACGTGGTGGCTATGTTTGTGAGAGGTGTTTGTGGGAATATGTAGCTAAACATTCTGGTTTAGGATTGCCTCCAAGTGCTCCGATATAGATGCTTGATAACAGGATTGGTTATGCTTCACTTGACATCACAATATATAATTTTGTGATGACGGTAAGACGGAAATCATTTCCCAGCGGATTCCTTGCGACTCACGTTAGTGCAACCACACTTGCATCTTTCTAGTTTATACCTAGTTTGTGAATTTGTGTCGCACAACGATAAGCTCTCAATTCATCGCAGAAGACACACTGTGAGCTTTTTCAATGTGCGACACTGCACACAGGAATAAAACACCATAAACCATTCATCGAGTGGCACATCATTTAATTTCTGTGTCATTGTGTCATGGAAAGAGGTGTGTGACGTTTGGGAGCAACAGAGGACAGGGAAGAGGGAAACAAACAAGTCGTTTTTCTTCCCCTCTTCTCTTCTGTTCCTCCCCTTTGGCATGCCAGACTGCAGCCCTGTTGTGCACTTTGAATATGTAATGATGATACAGTAGTACAGTATGTATGATTCATGGAACTTTGCCTTGTGCTTTATTAGATGATTTACTGTTCGCAGTACAGACGCAGCTGCCTGTAGAAATATAACTGTCAAAGTAGAAATACAACTGTCACAGTAGAAATGCAACTGTCACAGTATGGAAAAATAAGATAAATATCAGATTAATTTGGTAGATTAGATTAAGAAATAGAATTCCACAGACTGAACACTGTGTGATGTTTGCTGCAGGACATATTCAGTATAATAGTTTGTTTTGCAATCTTCATTTGATCAGTGTGTGGTGTGCCTGGTCAACACTTTCCTCAGCCGTGATCACAGTACACAGATATATCACAGGCTCTGTAGTTGAATATCCTTCTCTTTGTGCCAACAGTGCAAGCACAACTAGCCTGGCTTCAGACCATAGACCCCACCAACTACATTAGTCCGGCTGCCCCTGAGGTGGGGAAATCCCTCTAAGTCAAACGCTGATAAGGCAAACGCAAATGTACTGCCCGGGTCTCCTACCGTAGTGATCTTCTGCCGTCTCGTTAAGGAAACAGAGTAGCCTCCTTATTTTTAGCAATACAATGGTTATATGTCACAGTTATTGTCCACGACATTGCAAGCGGCGCGAAGGCCAGCGGACCTTGGTCCTGCTCTTTGCGCCCGAGCGCCGCAGGCTCTAGATAAGCCTCTCTCTTTCCTGCTGCCCAATAGACGAGTAATGCCTTAAGAAGATGCTATTCATGAAGGAAAAGCCTCATGAGAGCTAAATACAAAATCTCCATCTGGATATAATTGTTCCCAGTTGCTTTCCTTTATCCACTCTCTTCATTTGTTCAGTACAGATTGGTCATACATGTCATTGTGAATACATATCTAATCACATTACCTGGGGGACCACAGCGGACCTGAGTAGACCTGGCCCCAGAGATCCAACCTCATTTAGGACTAAACCCTGCTCTCTTGGTGCTTGTTTTATCCACCATTAGTCTGTCCACACCTATTAGCATTTATTGACCGCTGCATGTGGAATACATTAGTATCTGTTGCCTTTAAAGATGCAGTGCCATGAGTCTTTCCCCCCCTAAAACATGATTATCAGGTATTATGATTATACTAGGAGGAAGATTTTTCCAAAAAAGTGTACAGAAAGAGTTAAAATTAGGTTTTTATGTGGCCACACCCACCAGTTCATTAAGTATGCCTGGTTGTCATGGTGGGTGGCACCCTGGCCACAATATGCTAAGTGAATGGCATGAACCTGTAGACACCAAAAGTGGCGGAAGTGCTGCGGTTAATGGAAGTTACGTCATGCGTTACAGTCTGTTTACATTCCCCAGTTGGTCGTCATCGGCCTCTCCAAGCGCTCATTGGCCGGGCTGCCCGTCAATCGGGTGAACTTCCGGTGAAATTCTCCCGGCGGAAGTAGCACTGTTCTATGCCGTATCAGCCTATGGTCGTAACCAGGCTTTTCTCTTCGCAGATGAGTAAGCCTGGCTACACGAGGATAGGTGGGTGGTGACACAGCTGAAGTTAGCCACACCCACAATGTTGGGTGAATGGTAAAAGGGGAGGGGATGATTATATGATGTCATTAACTCACCGTTTTTGGATCGGCACTTTTGACCCACAAGGTGTCAGCCTCCAGGAAGAAACGTCAAATACAAAGGGAATACATCATTGCTCATAATAACCACACTAGGGTCTAATGAATTACTGTCAACCTCATAGACACATGAAAACCAGAAAAAGTACAAAACTATGGCACCGCCTCTTTAAGACCCACTTTGTTGTTTTGTGTATGTCTTTTTGAAGCTTACCCATGAGCATCCTGGTAGTTCCTTACAATCTGCATATCTCCAAAGCCTTAATATAGTGTTTTACGACTAAAATCTGGTCTTCAGACATGCACTCACTGAATTCAGGTTTGACACAGGGCAAGCAACTTGGAAAGCCAGAGTTTAAGTTCCTTTCCTTTGTAGAAACACTGCATCAAGCACCTAACTCATTCACTGCCAAGAATATTTACCCAAAATAGCCCTCACTGCCAGCTATTTATCATTTTTACTTACCTTTTCAAGTAGTCACATAATATATTTCTATTTTTAGATTCCCTGACCCTGATCGTTCATGGACACGGACATGCTTTCTGTGCTTGTGTCACAACCATTATTTTATACTTTGGCTGTTTAAAAATAGCAGATATACAAGCTCATAGTGCGGTGTAGATCTGCTATTTTGAACGATCATGAAAATTTGTGCAAATCTTCGAATAGATTTTTTTAAAGGGAACATTTGTAACTCAGATCTTAGCTTCTGGGGGTCCCTGGAAAAAAATCTTTTGATGGGGTTCCGCGGCCAAATACATATCATTTTGGGGGTCCTTGACATGTTTGAGCACCACCGATACATACGTTTTTCTGAAAACTGTTAGGATTTAGAAGACATTTTTAGAATCGACCTTAGGCCTTAATGGGTTGAGAGTGATGCAGAAGAAGAAAGGGTTTGAGGACGCCGAGACATGTTAATCCAGTCAATGGATGAAGCCAGTGTAAGCAAAGACGAGTGAGCAGGTTCTATCAAACGCCAGCTCCCTATTTGTTCACTGATCTGTGTGCCCGCCTCCCCTCCCCCCATCACTGCGTAGCCTATGTCAGCGAGGTTGTGAATGTGTTTTTGTGTGCATGCATGTACCAAAACAATGGAAAGAGCCTAGCACACTGACCATGACATGCAGCAGATGTGTGCATCCATATATGGACGCAATGGAAAGAGCCTTTATCCACCCTTGACGTCCATTCCAGGAACTCTCTCTCTTGTTCTTCGTTTTGCTGTCACAGTGAATTTGGAAAACCAGTTTGAAAGTCAAGAGAGTTATTGCTCCAGGGAGGTGCTTGTTTTATTCAGCTTTTAACCGAATCAAGAATAGTTTTACGTGATGACTTTTTACATCATTTGACAAAGGCAGTGCGCCAACAGCGAGGCCTCAAGGCTTAAGGCATGTGCCGGCACACTTAAGTGAGCCTTTAGGCGAGTGAGTTCCCATGCCAAGAAGAGCAGCCAATGGTCTCACACATCGACAACCGTGCCGTCTTCAGTTGGCAAGCCATGGTGGAAAGATTCAAACTGATTTGTTTTCCATATTCACTGGAACACAAAAAAAAAACATTTGTCTTTTTGTTTAATACTTAGGTAACTTTTGCAGTTCATTTACCCACTTGTAGTAGCAAAAAAATAATTTGATGGATAAATTATGAATCAAATCCAAGCCCATATGCAG
This sequence comes from Nannobrachium achirus, assembly GCF_963921795.1. Classification (NCBI taxonomy): domain Eukaryota; kingdom Metazoa; phylum Chordata; class Actinopteri; order Myctophiformes; family Myctophidae; genus Nannobrachium; species Nannobrachium achirus. The sequence continues at coordinate 52,750,969 of NC_137815.1, read as the reverse complement.
AAAAGACAAGTGCCTTTTGTTTCTTTTTTGTAATATATTATGTTGGAAAATAAACACTAGCATAAGTGGCACTGAGAGGCCAAATTGTTTTGGAGCGTATTTGATGGACCATTCTGATTGTTTTCTAGTGTAAAGTTTGGTGCTTAATTGAATGACAAAACATGGTGTAATTTACCCTGTCTAGCCCCAAGCTGTGTTCTGAACTCGTTTAATGTCCTAATGCATTTTAAATGCAGACCGATTTCTAATGAAGAGGTTTGGTCAGTGGTGTGTGTGGAAGTCAGTGTATTGAATAAATTAGCAAGGCACCATTTCCTTATGTAAACATTACCATGCTCCCAAGGTGAGCTTCGTCTGCATGGTATGATATCCAGTTCCAGACTCTTTGAAACACCCTTTAACTGGAATAAATTAGCATTCGATTCTTATTGGGCACATACAGTACTTGACTTCTTCTATAATGTTATCATTGTCCACCTGGTTCTCTCCTCCAGCTATTCTGTTTTGCATGGCATAGATATAAAAGAAAGAAAAAGGTGGGGGACAGGACGGATTACATTAAGTTGAGTCCTTTATCAATTCATCCCCACTTCTCTCCATTCACCTCTCTTCTGTCATTCTATCCTGCTTCTCCACCGTCTGTCTGTCCATGCAGCATCCTCCACCCCCTCTGCCTCCTTGACCTTGCCATTGCCTTGAAAGGAGGGATCCTTTCATTACAGGCATGCAGACTGTAGAAAATCGCACACTTTCGTTTTCCTTATTCTTCCTTCCCTTCCCTCACTTCTCACTCTGCATCCCTCTCTCTCTCTGTCTCTCTGTCTCTCTCTGTCTCTCTCTTGCCATCCATTTACAGGAGCCATTTCCCCTGCTCTCCTCTCCCCTCCCCCTTATCCTCCTGTTCCTTTCACGGTACAACAGATCCTGTAGTAACTTCATTAACTTCTTTATTTACTTGCTCTCTCTCCCTCCACCCCTCTCTCTCTACCTCTCCACCCTCTACCCTGCCTCCAATGTTATAGCCTTTTCTTACTGACTCCTGACTCCTTGTGCCCTGCTTTGATCATTTCAAAAAGCTATCAAGTCATCCTTAATTCACTTCATTCATCAACACATCTATGTGTCCTTCACTTTCCCTTCTCTCCTTGTTCCCTCACTGCTGCTGTTTGCTTTTCTCGTCCAATATCCATTCCTTTTCATTCCGTCGGGACAATTATAATTTCAATGTGTACCTCAGTGTTAGACACACAAGTCTCTAAACACTCCTGTTTTCTCTAAACTTTCTTAACCACATCATTGCTCAACGGCATGCTGCCAAGTTTTAGACGTTCTGAAAAGACAGATTTGGTTGAATTATTTCTCCCCAGTGAACTAGAATAAAAGACCCCATTCTGTCTAGAAAAAAGACAACCCTTGAACATTTTCAATTTTCTTGTCAAGTTTCTCCTGTCCCTGTGCCACCATGAAGAAAATGTATGATGTTCATATTTGGATTGCATCAGACAAATGGAGCCTGTCTTGTCCTCATCATCCATCATCACAGTCATTTTGCTTTGATTTCTTGAAAGGCCTATTCCATTTAAGTTTTAAATGTGGCATTTTGGCATGTTAGCAGTGTGTAACATTGAATTGAAACCTGGCTTCAAATTCATTGTTGGTTTCAGGCTTGGAATTGAACAGTACGTTTTATATGGTTGCATTATTACAATAATTGCTCTCTCTTCCCAAATACAGACTACAGACTAGCTACAGCCGCTAGCAGAAAGAAGCTAATTTGAGTCCTTGGCAGCCACTATAGATAATAAGCTTGTCAGATTGCCATCGTTGTTCAATTCCAGTGTCAATCTGTATTGTACCAGCAGTGTGTACACAATGATGTGATTTCGGCAGTAGGGTATTATACCTTTCTGCCCTGATGTACGAGACTATACGCTTATTTAGATACCCTGGGCACTTTTATTTACACTAAATTAAGGTTTACTTGACTCCTAAATATGTAATTCAGACGTCCGATTCCAAGACGGCAGCTCAACCTCCTGAGCCACTACCGCTGTAGAAGCTCCTTTAATCATATTCCACTGTGCACAAAGTCAGATCTGGAGTCTTTAACCCTGAAAGTGTTAATTGTAATCTGTCATACCATGATGTCCCGTGCTGACAATAACGGATCTACAACTTCACAATGTGTTTTGGGGTGCAGGACACCCATCACATGACTAAGAATACATTTTTGTCTTTTCCATTCATCCTTCCCACCCTCCATTTTTGGCATCTTTTCACGGTTGTGTTTTGGTGGTTGTCATGTTTCATCTGTCGATCATTTCTCCAATTAATCTTCTCATGTCTTGTAATCCATCTGGCTCCTTCCATCTCTCCTTCCGTATCTAGTGTGATGTGATGGTGTCTTTGAGCAGCTCGCTCTCTTCTCTATTCCTGGAAAATGACGGTCATATTTCATCATGCTCATTGCTCACGTTTCACTTTCAACCCATTTAGGACGGGAACCCCTTTTGGGGTAGTTGTTGCTATGTAGAGTAGATAGCAACATAATGTTTTTGTAATGTTTTAATAAATATATTTTTCAGAAAACTTAGAATATTCAAGGTCAGGAATAGGATTTAAAAGTCATGTTTAGAATCGGCCTCAGGTCTAAATGCGTAAGCGTCATTGACACTGAGCAATATAACTATAAAGATAACTATAACTATATCGTTCAACATTGTAATTTTTTTATCGTTGGTGTTAAATCTGCCATCCACTTGACTTGAACGGTCTTTAAAAAGATTATGGTCATAGTGCCCAGTGTGAATGGCCCTTTAAAGTATGGTCGTCTTTTTTAAATGTTTTTTTTCTCTCACCCTAAATCCATCTTTTCCACTCCACTCAGCATCATTATTCTCTCCCAGGCTTACTGTGTCTTGCTGTCTTTCTCACTCTCTCATTCACTCACTCCTCTTGCTATCTCTCTTACTATATCCTCTCTTTCTGTTTTGCCCATCTTTTCTTCGCACACACACATAGTCTTGTCCTCTCTCTGTCTCTCTGTTCCACCCCCTCGTCCTTACCCCATAGTGTAGAAAATCAATGGTGCTAATTATTGTCCATTACCGTGGGCTGAAAGACATGAGAAGCAGCTCACAGCCATCCAGAGATTAGATTGAGACCAGGGCTAATTAGCTTAGTGGCTTTTGGACCATGCAGAGGCCAAGACTCTGGAGATGTTGGCTTTCTTTTCCTTCCACTGACTACATAAACCTCAGACCTTTTTTTTTCTTCCTTTTCTACGGCTTGTTCAATAGCTACTCTCTGAATACAGTGAAACGTTTAGTCAGTTTTATTTTAGTTTTTTATCTAGTCATATCTGACTGGAGTTCAATTGTATCCCATTTATGTTGCTAAATGTCTTTAAAAATGATGAAAGCACAGATTAAACAGGAGGTGCTCTTCCACCTCCTTACAGATGACCTGATATGGTGGTGTTTACAGAGTAGGGTATGTAAGCAGCTGCTAGCACTTATCTATTTGTCAGCTTTTCCCTCTGGTTTTATATTTTGTTTTACAATTGTAAATTCTTGTTACAGCACCTGGCAGTTTAGAAGCGAGGCAGGGGAGTAACATGATTAAGTCTAAAGCAGTGCTTCTCAACCTTTTTCATGTCAAGGACCCCCGAATTAACACTAGCCTGCGGACCCCCATTTGAAAAGATATGCCAATGACCCCTAGCATATCTTGGGATTTTTGGGGGGATTTTTACGACTCTAGAAGTGATTACCAACCTTTTTAATTTCTAGGACCCCCAGTTTCACATGCATTAGGCTTCGGACCCCCATTTAATGGCATTTCTATCTCTGAGACCCCAATCTATATTGTAAAATCAATGTTAATTTAACTCAGAGAGTGTGGAATGGATTTGGTTCCAAATGGAACCAAATCCATTTTGTTCCATGTTTACACTCTGTTTGGTTCCTAACTATCATTTAATTGGGGACCCCCTGGAACTCCCTCAAGGACCCCTGAGGGTCCCCGGACTCCACTTTGAGAACCAGTGCTCTAAAGGACCACTAACATATAATGAAAATGTTGTATTAATTGGATAAATTGCAGCACACCCCTACAAACAGCTTCCCTTGTCTATATTCTTAACACATACAGTAGCATTGTAATGTGGGACACACAGCCTATAAACTCATCATGCAGGTGAAGAATGGCAATAAGGCTGCTGTGAAACTTCTCCCAGGCTTGCAGGCTGGCTGATTGCTAATGTGGCCCAGGTGTTGTCTCCTCCACACTCCAATCACCTTTGAGCACTGGGAACAGAGAGACCGTTTCAGTACTTCTTAGGGGTGTAACGATATAGTAACTGAATCGAAAAATCGATTTTAATTTGCAATGATCTAATATATCGTTATGCAAAAGCATATATCGTACCGTTTTGGCTTATCGGTATGGTTTTACAATGCAGATAATCGGTATCGAATCGTTTTGTCGTGCAAAAAAAAATATTTGTGCCTTGTATTTAGCAATTTTAAGAAGGAAAATGAAAAAGAGGGGTTTAATAACTTTTCCATTACATATAGCTACTCTTGGTCTATCAATAAATGTGTGTAATCTCTGTGTTCGTGTCAAGGTGCGGGTTTGTCAATATGTGTTGAAATATAATGCCCATGTATTTGCTAGAGAATCACAGGGTTTACTTATTTATATCCATAATAATAGATTTTCCCCTTAGAAACATGCACTATTGACACGTTTCACACAGATTTAATTTCTTTGCTAAATAGTTATATCGATTTTAAATCATTGAATCTAATCGTATCGTCTCTCCATGAATGAACCAATATCGTCCATGTATCAACCATGTATCGTGATGCGTATCGTATAGTTGTTAAAATGTATCGTTACACCCCTAGTACTTCATTCCACACATCGCTCTGCTTCGCTCTCTACACATCTGGATCTCTGCATCTTGTCCATTATCTTCTCTCTCTCTCTCTCTCTCTCTCTCTCTCTCTCTCTCTCTCTCTCTCTCTCTCTATCTCTCCATCTCTTTCCTCCATCCCTCTCTTCCTCTTCCTCCACCCTAGATGATGATGATGATGCCTCATAATGTATTTGACCGCAGGGCTTAGCCACCCCCTTCTCTCTCTCTCTTTCACACACACACACACACACACACACACACACACACACACACACACACACACACACACACACACACACACACACACACACACATCCAGACATATTCGGTGTCGACATCCAGACATATTCGGTGTCGGCACAGGAAGCTTTTTTTCCTGGCCGCCGTTCAGCTTGTCATCACTGGGTCAGAGTGATTGGAAACCAGTCCATTGGTATCACTGCGTAGCCTATTTCAGCGAGGTTGCATCAGGTCCTGCGTTGTATTGCTCTGTTATCTGTTCTGTTGCCTTTATTCTCACTGGGTCCTATATTCATTTGGCTCCTGCAGTGGCCTGCTGCTTCGCTTCACAGAGTCTTCTAGTGTAGAGCTATTTAGACAGCATGTGCATAATGCACTTTCACAATGAGTTTGATAGGGATCTAACACCCCCCCCCCCCACACACACACACACACACACACACACTTACACACAATATTGTGTGTTAGGGCATTAACGACTTGTGATTTTTGAAAGTCGACTCGACTCAGTAAAAAGTTGAGTTGAAGTCAATCTTTTGATGACGTCATCACATCACGCACGACCCCCCCAATTATTTTGGGGGGTCCCCAGATGTTAACTTAATGTGCAACATTGTTTTCTCACTCAACAGTAAACAAACCAACATAAAGTTTAAGTATATAGAGGGTATCTTCACATTTCTTAATTGACAATTTAAGGACTTTTTAATACCTCTAAAATGAAAAATTAAACATTGTCCAAATTGTCAAATATATAGAGTCAGAAATTGTGTTGCGAGGCGTTGTGAGCAATCTGAGCATGTAGATCTGCTATTTTCACAATAGAACGTCAGGGTGGGGGTCCCCAGTTAAAATATGATTATTCTGGGGGTCGCGGCCTAGAGATGGGATCGGGCCCATTTTTTCTGTCCGACCCGAACCTGTGTCCGACAGTTTTCTGTCCGACCCGAGTCGACGTCCGAGCATTAATCATGAAAAAGCGTCCGACCCGAGCCGAGGCCCGAACCTTATGTTTTCAACGCTTTTTCGCCTCGTTTCTTTTTCTTTGAGGAAGCCACTGATTTACACTCACTAGCAAACGTGTTATAATGTGCAGTGAGTGCATGCAGCGTGCCTGTTTGTTACCCTTAATAATATTAAGCCACATTGTGGCTTGTGAAAGTGTTTTAAATAATTACACAAGTAGGCTACGTTAGATTATTAAATAATAGGCTATAACGTGCACTGCGCGTCTGGTGACTCTTGTCTGACTGCAGTCAGTGACTCGCTGCAGTCACACACTTAAAATCCTCTTTTACAAACTGTTAATAAAGTATTCACACACAAACCTTTTCCACATGTTCAATCAATATCAAAATGTATTCAGTCTTACCAGCATAGACGAATCTGACAACTGCTTTTAATATCCAGCGTCCACAAACGGCCAGTCCACGGCCAGTTGGCCGTCTTTCTTAATCAAAAACTATTATTAATCCAACCATTATGGTTTATGGGTTTTAGGCTAAGGCTACATTCAACATCGGACTTTTTAATTATGTCTGCGTTGACAACTACGTTGAAATGCGTCCATACCGCGGCGCTGATTTCTGTTGTATATCTGTTTGTTTGTTTGTTCTCTGTCACATATGACACTCCGTCTCCCACTTCCTTTTCCCCATGAACATGTGTGCATGGTTGTCAAGACAACGCACTGAGCGTAGCCACGTGCAGTGCACCAGAAAGACAAGGAAATAGCACACACAGAGACGATAGTTGTATCGTTTTACACTTTATTTTCTATGAATCAAAATTATGTCCGACCCGAATCGACGTCCGACAATTAATTGTGAAAATGCGTCCGACCCGAGCCCGAGCCCGTCGGGCTTGTCGGGTCCCGTCGGATTTCGGTCGGGTATCCCAGCTCTATCGCGGCCTGAAAAGGTTGGGAACCACTGTAATATTGGATCATTCTGTCCTTGACAATAAGCAATCCTACTGTTTGAATCCTGTACAGACGCACTCATGGAGCAAAAATAATGATAGAAAAAAATACAAAAGATTCTTTTTTTTTTCAACTTAGACTTTCGACTTTGTCTGGTGGGAGACGACTTGTGTAATGAAGTCGACTTGTCGACTTTTTCGTTAATGCCCTAGTGCATGTGTACGCGCGCACATGTGTGTTAATTATGCACAGTAGATACATGCATATAATACAGTGTGTTACTAGAAGCAGGACATGCAAGAGTGCACACACACCGATACATTCTCTTTCACAAGCTGTAGATTGGAGGCTTACACGCACGCACGCATGCACGCACGCACACATACACACACACCTGATTAACTTGAGCTTCCTGCATATAGAGAGCATTATTATTCTGTGACATCTGTCGACAAGATCAATCTTCTGAGAGTGTACAGACTACATAGATCATAATGAGGTCATGCCATTACCTACTTGTTCAAAAGGTCTGGTGTTCTTAAGCAGTTTCTCATAGTAAACAAAAGGATTCACCTCCTGTCACCCGGCATGCATTGTCCTGTGATGACTGGAGGATTATATGTAATGAGGTGTATTGTTATATATTCATTCATTCATGTTCACCTGTAGGGCTACTCTTTAATCGAATAACCAAGAAGCAGAATGCTGGAGCAGCTCGGACAGTTAAAGCATTTTATTTAGGTGCTAGTACCTAAAATTACTCCCAGTCACAGTCAACTATTTATTGCACCTGCTCCTGTGATGCACTGGACTATCTGTATTAGTCTGAGGCTCGCCGGTAGAATCCCTTTGTACTTGCGTATAAATGAGCTTTTAGTTTGTTTGTTTTTCTGTAAAAAGCCTGGCCTTTCCATTATATGAGAGAGCCAGGTGTACTGTAGCTTCACTGCTGCTGTTCAAAACAGATAACCATTAAATCAATTTGGCTTGTGCTGCTTGACAGCATGTTGTGTTCCTTGCTTTTAAAAGTGCTGAAACCTAATAGCACTAACTTAACTCATTTACTGCCACAACCCGTGAAATCGCGCTCTCCCGCCAGTCCAGAGAAACCTGAGAATTTAATATGCTTTAATCGCTATAAAACATTTAAAAGTATAATTGCTGTTTATCGGAGATTGGTTTCTAATCACCCGCAAAAAAAAGTGCTTCCAGTCCCAATTCCGGTTCCGACCGGATACGGTTTCCGCGTTAAAAGGTAAGGACATCGTGCCAGACAAGTTGAGACAACCCCAAAAGTCGATGTTTTTAATAGCAGTAAATGAGTTTTCAATGTGTGCTTTTATTTCATGTTTTTCATGAAATCATCGATAGACATTTTGTACATGCAGTCACACATTACTTGTTATAAGATCATGCACACACAGTGATGTCATTACGTGCGCATCCCGCATCAAAAACTCATTCAAGTCGCCCAGGGACTCATTCATGTCATGGTCCTGGGGTCCCGGGGATGCGCCTCCATTGGAGTCCATGTTAAAATAATTTACTAGGGCTCGTTTGTGTATTGTATGACATCACGCCACATCATCGGCTGAGGACTGTGTGATGTCATCATATCTCCATATATGGAGACATAAGTTGCTCATGCCCAAATATGGGCTGGTGAGGTCAGACTTAGTGTGATGCGTAGGTTATCTCCATATATGGAGATTCAACTTCAATGAGTAACCATGGCAAACTGTCAACTGCCCGTATGTCTTGATAATTGGTAAAACAAACTTTTGGCCTATTTGTGGAGATAAGCGACCAACGGTCGCTTATCTCCCGATTAGGGAGTCTTACTGGTTTAATGTATTGTGTAAGATATACACTGTAAAGATTTATTATCAGTTAAACCTGGAACAGCTAAAAACTATTTTCACTAGTGGTTCTCAAAGTGGGGTCCTGGGTCCTTGAGGGAGTTCCAGGGGGTCCCCAGATAAATGATAGTTAGGAACCAAATAGAACTTTATGGGTCTGTAACTCGGTGAACAAATGGAACCAAATGGACCTGTTCCATTTGTACTCTAGTATTTTAACATTTAATATAAATTGGGGTCCCAGTGATATAAATATAATTAAATGGGTGTCTGTAGCCTAGTGTATTTAGAAATCCTAGTTCTAAGTTCAAACATTAGCCAAATTGTAAAATAAATATTAGAAATAGGCAAACATTTTGAAAATAGCCGATCTACAAGCTCACAGCGCTTGAAAACATTGTATTGAGGACTCATAAAACTTTTCTGGGACCCATTTGAATGACCACCTGTGGGTCCCGGGACCCATTACATTGAAAACCTAGTAACATCACTGCACACACGCATGCACACACACACACACACACACACACACACACACACACACACACACACACACACACACACAGACTACAGATGTGCCGTCTCAACGTATTTACTGCTCTTTTCCTGAAAATGTCCTGCAACTGCATTTTTTCACCGGTTTCTTTTAGAGATGTGCCGATTGATCGCTGAGTGATCGCGATTGTGATCGGCCGATAATGCCTGTATCGGCTTTGATCAGTATCGGCTTTGCCGATCTACAAGCTAGATCAGCTATTTTCACAATATTTATCTGTGGGACTGAATGTAACCTCAGCTTCAGCTCCTACAAGTTGAATTGGATGCTAAAGGACCTCAGCCTGCAATCTCCTAATGTTTATACTTAATATACAATGTCAATGTTTTGTAAGAATAATCATTAAATATATAAATGCTGCAACAGTAACACAATAAATAGAAGAATTTATGTATTTGACGCTGTGATCAGCAGATACTGATTCCAGTTGATCCGTGATCGGTATCGGCCCCAAAAATCGCAATCAGAGCATCTCTAGTTTCTTTCCCTGTTTTCCTTTTTCAATTTTTTTATGGAGAACAGAGCTTATTTTTGCAGAAACTAGTAAAAATAGCTGATCTACAATCAAAATGTTATGCAAATCCCCTGAAAATCTACTGTCTTTCCAATGGCAGGACGTGTGAAGTTTTGAAAAGGCACATCTGTATGTACATCAGGTGTATGTGATGTGTGAGAGAGTTAGGAAGGCTGAGAGCTTCATGAGAGCAGAACAGCCTCAGCACAACACAATGCTATGCATTGATCACTGTAGCACTAGCAATGCATGGCTATTGATCTGGACTCTGTGTGTGTGTGCGCACAGGCTTGAACTCACATGAATATGTGTGGTTGTGTGTGTGGTTGTGTGTGTGTGTGTGTGTGTGTGTGTGTGTGTGTGTGTGTGTGTGTGTGTGTGTGTGTGTGTGTGTGTGTGTGTGTGTGTGTGTGTGTGTGTTTGTGCCACGCGCAGGCGTTCACACATGTTTGAAACCATGCAAATGTATTTTTGTGTGTTTGAACCCACGTGATTGTGTGTGTTGATATGTTGATAAGTGTGCATGTTTGAACCTGTGAAAGTCGTGTGCTTTTGCGGGTTCTGTGATGTGATGTGTGGGTTCTGTGTGCATGGTTGTTAACATGGTTGTTAGTTTTTACCTCTCTCTGTGTGCGTGCGTGCGTGCGTGCGTGCGTGCGTGCGCGCGTGCGCGCGTGTGTGTGTGTGTTATCCATCTTTTTTGTTCTGCAGTCAGACCCACATCCATTTTCTCTTTTTCTGTCAATCACAAGATGGCAACACAATGCCAGTCAATCTCACACACACACACACACACACACACACACACACACACACACACACACACACACACACACACACACACACACACACACACACACACACACAGTAGTGTTGATGCGGGATGGCTGTAAGGGTTAATCGACACAAAGTGGCTACAGATTTGTCAGCTGTCTGTTTCATGACAGGTGTCCACAATCATTTTCACTCCTCTGTCCAATGTGCTGCACATACACGCTGTCTCTCTCGACTCTCTCTCTCTCTCTCTCACACACACACACACACACACACACACACACACACACACACACACACACACACACACACACACACACACAGGTGAGGATTGGAGTAATGGTGTACCTGAGGCCGCCGGGGGACCCTGATACGGCCCCTAATTTGATTATTGTCTTGGCAAACCCCATAATAGTGTGTGTTTTCAGGTTTGGTGCAGATTGGAGCAACATACTGTACTGTTCCTCCAATCTGCGCCTGTAGCCCCCAGGGTCTGCTAACTTGGCCCCTGGGAGGCACATGTGGCCCTTAACAGTTTTTTGCCCAGTTTTGTGCGTATTGGAGTAACGGTCCCGAGAGCCACACAGGTATGACAATACTAATTTGAGGTTGGTTTTTCAGGTCGGGCTACCATATACACAAGTAAAATTGGAAGTGATGAAACAAGAAGACTTACTATAGATACTAGTGAGGCTCCATAATAACTGTCATGGTGATCATACAATCAGAAACCACAAAGTCTACAGTATCTCTCACTTAACTCATTCACTGCACCCGTAAATACATACATAATACAACCACTGCCGCCGATTTTAAAATTTTCTTACCTTTTTAAGTAATCACCGAATATTTATCTCCAGCAGGACCGAGTCATTTTGATGGTTCTCCAGTTATTGGCCGTTGAGTTTGGCGTCTTCTCTCTATATACTGTAAATTGATTGATTAAAATGTACTGTATATTTTGTTTAGTTAATTTTCATATTATCCTCATCAACAGTATCACAAAACATTACACTCTGTAATCCAACATTTCTTTCTGGTAGATTGAAAAGGCATACTGTAGGCTGAAGCTCAAAGCATAGTGAATGAACACTCAAAAATATTCCAACTACATACAGTATGACCCTCCCCTGGACTCAAATTAAAAACATTACACCCACCCTCATACTATTAAAATAATAAAAACTCTGCACTCCTCTGTTATCCCCCAGTCGTCCCCTCCCATGCATATTTAATGTTTCCCTAGTACATGTTCAGATACAACTTTAGCTTAGGGCTACATTCACCTTGGGTAATATTCACCTTAAAGGTTGAGTGTGAAGACAAAATCAATAGACCAAGACATTAGATGCTAAATATAGATTTTATTCACCCATAAATCTGTACATTTCTGTGATGCAAACCCTTTTCCCCCCAATTACATTTCTTTCCACTGGTGTCTCCTACTTCCACCTACACCATTCATCTCATTAGACCTTACATTCACTCATACATATTAAACTAGTGCACAGCCTACACATAATGATATTTCTACCATCCTTAGGATATATAGAGATACATGAGATTATATGTAATTTATATATGTATATGTATTATATGTAATTGATATTTTTTCAAGACAAAACATTTCATTAACATGGGTATATCATGCTGCTAGAAGCCACAATGTTGATAATTATGTCTTAGGGGATGCATGGGCATTCATGGGAATAACAAGAATCTACTAGGCCTATGTCTCTCTCTCTTAACCCGGTGTTAACCCATGCACCAAGCATGATAATTGTAATTATAACCATAATGATGTGGGTATATCCACACTTATGTTTACTGTCAAGATTCCAGGATGACCTCCCACTTGGGTAATGACGCCCCCTGGCGATCATTCAGAGAAACTACTTCAGCTCCCGTACTAACGTAGGTAGGAAGGGCCTGTCACTCAAACCGGAGTGACCCGCCTCCAGGCTATATAAGCCCCCGGAGGCGGAAGTAACATCCTCTTTTCACTCTCTGCGATATCACATTCAGATAAGTTGAAACTCAGCCTTTGTATTTTATTCTTCGCGCATTAGCCTAAAGCGGTGGCATTGGAGTCGCCCACCGGCGAGTGTAGAATTATACCCGTACTTAAGAATAATTATTCTTGTCCCGTCCTAAACCGACGGTTTTCTTTTCTATAACAAAGAAGTTTACCGCTTGTTCAGGCTTCTGCCCGAACCAAGCGTGGCCTAGCTTTAGCCGTTAGCTTGTTAGCTCGTCAGCTTCCTTTGTTAACGTTAGCTACACTGCTTCGCTATGAACCCTCTTGCTTTCTGCCGAGGGAATGTATGTTTGTTCTGCTGTTAGCTTGTTAAGGCCTCTGCCTGAACCAAGCGTGGCCTAGCATTAGCCGTTAGCTCGTTGCTCGACAGCTTCCTTGTTAACGTTAGCTACATGTTTCGCTATGGTTCCTCTTGCCTTTCTGCCGAGGGAATGTATGTTTCTGCCTGAACCAAGTTTGGCCTAGCTTTAGCCGTTAGCTCGTTGCTCGACAGCTTCCTTGTTAACGTTAACTACACTGCTTCGCTATGGTACATCGGTTCCACCTGGCTAGGGCAGGCCTCGGAGCCTGCGCTCCACCAGGAGGGCTTAACGCTCTGGATCCTACAGCCCAGGCTGTCCGCCCCAGGCGGCCCGCACCGATAGTCAAGGTGCGGCGCTGCCGTCCGGGGCACCGCTTGTTCAGCAGCGCGCCTTGGTCAAGATGGCGCCAAGCGACGTGAGACACCGCCTGCCGTGCAGCCGACCGCAGCTAGCTCCACTGTCACTGGAGCTGGCGGGTCTGGCGGAGTTACCGCGAGGAAGGTGACTAAGAAGTCTAACAATATCCCTCCGGTGACCATTTCTCCTACGGGCGCGGTGCCTAAAGAGTAGCGTTGTGTTGTGACCGTCGGGGACGTCCCCTTCGACGTGAACTTTAGCAAAACAGTCCGATCCTTCAGGCGCGAATCGGACCTGAGCTCCAGTCAGAGCGAGGGTTCGGTGGGTGGAGTGGGTGGAGCGATGGCAGAGGACGTTGGTTTTCTGCAACGGAGATGTTGGATTCACTAAAGCGCTACAATCCTCATGGAAGTTACACAAGCACAATCTTTTCTGGGTTCTGTCAGACCCCAGTATAGAGTGGTGGGCACGACGTTTATTTTCTGTACCCCGCGTCGGGGAAATGAAAATGAGAATGTCGATGTATATGCCTCCTGTGTCCCAGATAGATCTGTTGAAAGAACAAAGTCTGTTTCTGTCCAACTCTATTGCACTAGCACAGATGACTCCATCTTGCATGACTCCTGTAAAAGTGTTGAAGTCCTGTCAGGACTTTTTAATCAATCACGGGTTTTATCAGCAACCAGTTTTGTTAATGTCAAACATTTATATGGTTCCTCTTACACGCGAGGGGAATATCCCTCGCGTGAACAATGCAATGAATTTAACGATGAGTCACTAATTCTGTCGGCCTACTATGAGCCCTCGTCACGGGACAAGCATGAAGGCCATAGCGCAGGTATTAAACGTAAAAGTTCCTCCCCTGTCAGGGGAGAATGCTTTAGCTGCGGACATTGTAGAGGGGGATTGTGTTGGGGCAGGGGTCCGTGGTGTCACCCGGTTCCCCTCCCCCCAAACGAGGACGTTTATTTTCCCCGCGTCGGGGAAATAAAAATGAGAATGTCAATGAATACGCCTCTTGTGTCCCAGATAAATCTGTTGAAAGAACAAAGTCTGTTTCTGTCCAACTCTATTGCACAGACGGCTCCATCTTGCATGCCTCCTGTAAAATTGATGTAGTCCTGTCAGGACTCCTTTGTCAATCACAGGTTTTGTCAGCAACCAGTAATGTTATGTCAAACATTTAGATGGTTCCCCTTACACGCGAGGAGAATATCCCTCGCGTGGTCAATGCAATGAATTAACAATGAGTCACAAAATTCTGCCGGCCTACTAATGAGCCCTCGTCAAGGGACAAACATAAAGGCCTTCCCCGCGTCGGGGAAATGAAGATGAGAATGTCAATGTATATGCCTCTTGTGTCCCAGATAAATCTGTTGAAAGAACAAGTCTGTTTCTGTCCAACTCTATTGCACAGACGACTCCATCTTGCATGCCTCCTGTAAAATTGATGTAGTCCTGTCAGGACTCTGTAGTCAATCACAGGTTTTATCAGCAACCAGTAATGTTATGTCAAACATTTAGATGGTTCCCCTTACACGCGAGGAGAATATCCCTCGCGTGGTCAATGCAATGAATTAACAATGAGTCACAAAATTCTGCCGGCCTACTAATGAGCCCTCGTCAAGGGACAAACATAAAGGCCTTAGGACAGGGGCTAAGATAAATGCATGCCTCCTGTAGTAATGATGAAGTCCTGTCAGGACTCGTTAATCAATCACAGGTTTTATCAGCAACCAGTAATGTTAATGTCAAACAATTATGTGGTTCCTCAAGCGCGCGAGTGGAATATCCCTCGCGTCGACAATATGACTCCTTTATGCATGCCTCCTGTAAGAATGATGAAGTCCCGTCAGGACTCCTTAACTCATATGCTGCCATTTAACAATACCTTCGTACTCTTTAACTGCCATTCGTCTCCATAGACTTCCATGTAATTCATAGTGCACGGATCATGCACACCCATGCCTAGATAATGCACCACGTGTGTCCACATTGCTCACAGCTTTCAAACAAAAAAATCCGAATGGAAATCCGTTCAGGCATTCATGAGATAGCAGCCATTATGTTTTACACTGTTGTGAGCTTGGAGGTCTGCTACCTGAGTTGTATGGGGGTTGTATGGGGGTTAAACAAGCAATTTCGCGATCGCTATCATGCCTACTAACGTTTTTGGGGTCCAAAAAAAATTAAAAAAAAAAAAAAAAAAAACTTTTTTTTTTTTTTTTTTTTTTTTATTCACGGGATTCACGGGCGTGGCAGGGTGGGACAACGGGATTTTTAAGGGATTCACGTTTTTGGCAGTTAATGAGTTAATCAATCACAGGTTTTATCAGCAACCAGTAATGTTAACGTCAAACAATTATGTGGTTCCTCATGCGCGCGAGTGGGCTTTCCCTCGCGTGAGCGATGCTATGAATTTAACTTTGAGTCAGAAATTCTGTCGGCCTACTATGAGCCCGAGTCAAGGGACAAGCATAAAGGCCTTAGAGCAGGTATTAAACGTAAAAGTTCCTCTCCGGTCAGGGGAGAATGCTTTAGTTGTGGGCGAGTCTGTTTATCAGTCGAATCGCTTTGTTCTTCCTGTCTCTCTATCGAGCGAAGTGCGAACGCTTCCGGTGACACCGGATACGGATTCGCTCGCTCCCCGCTTCCGGTCCCGCCGCAAAATAGCTCCGCTAGTCAAGCGGTACAACCAGAAGGTGTTTCCGCCATGCGGCCTATTGAACCCTTGCGCTCCGCATCCGGTCGTTCCGGATACGGATACGCAGGTCTCCCGCTTCCGGTCCAGTCGCCAAATAGCTCCGCCGTCACGGAAGCACAGTGGTGGGGTTTCTCTCTCTCAAAACACGCTAGCACGCTGCGCACGCCAGTGGAAGTTATGCAACCCGAGCCATTGGGTATTTCGAACGATAACCAGGGGTTACAGGTTACAGTTCGCAGACATACCCCCGCTTTCGAGCAGGGTTATTTATACCAGGGCGCGTGGTTTAAAAGCAAATCTTTTGAGAGAAGAGATCAGCTCCTTGTTAAGCAAGGGTGCTATAGTGGAGCTGGACAGGACCCAATCCCGTATGGGATTTTGGAGCCGTTATTTCCTGGTGCACAAAAAGGGGGGGGGGGGCTACGTCCCATCCTGGACCTAAAGGCACTAAACGTGTACCTGAAGAAATACGTTTTCAGGATGCTAACTGTACCCACCATGTTACGGTCGGTCAGGCAAGGGGATTTCCACTGTTCAGTGGATCTGAAGGATGCTTATCAGCACGTTCAGGTTTATCCCCCACACAGGAAATTACTACGGTTCGCCTTCGAGGGTCGCCTGTACGAGTATACAGTACTCCCTTTCGGTCTGTCACTGAGCCCGAGGGTTTTCGTGAAAGTGACCGAAGCAGCCATCGCCCCGCTGAGACAGCAGGGCGTCAGGTTGGCGACGTACATCGACGTTTGGATGATTTCAGCGAGCTCCGCCCACGAAGTGGCGCGTCACACACAAGTGGTTTTGGCTCACCTGAAGGCCTTAGGTTTCATAGTCAACCACGGCAAGAGCATGCTGACTCCAGTACGTCGTCTTACATTCATTGGGGTCCTTCTGGACTCGTCCGACATGTCGGCCCGTCTCTCAGAGGAGAGGGTGGACAGGTTTCGGGAATGTCTCGACTCCTTTCAAGTGGGCCAGGTGGTCACTTACAGGAGTTGCATGGTACTGACGGGAATGATGGCTTCCGCAGTACATCTGTTGCGTTTGGGCAGGTTTCATATGAGACCTTTTCAACGATGGATGTTATCCCTCGGGATCCCGCCCTCCTTGAAGTACAAGAAGGTTACGGTTTTCCCCTTCCTGCGCGATCGCCCTGTCTCCTTGGCTGGTGGAGGGGTTCCTCACCAGCGGAGTCTCGATTGGCGAGGTGGTTTCCCACAAGTCGATCACGACAGACGCCAGTCTCAGTGGGTGGGGAGCCACTTTCGAGGGGCGCACAGCGCAGGGGCTTTGGCCTCTGGAGATGAGGGGTCGTCACATCAACTATTTGGAGTTGATGGCTATACTCCTGGCGCTCAAGCATTTCGAGCCTTGGATTTTGCATTGTCACGTTCTGGTCAGGACCGACAATACGACGGCCATGTTTTATGTCAACAAACAGGGGGGCCTGTCGTCGTTGCCACTGGATCGTCTGGCTCGAGAATTGACGGTTTGGTGCTTGTCGCGCCTCAAGTCGATCAGGGCCTTACACGTCCCGGGTCTCCTCAACAGCGGAGCAGATCTCCTGTCCAGGGGAGGTCCTCGCTACGAGGATTGGTCTCTCCACCCCAGGGTGGCGAGCCAGATTTTTCGCAAGTTCGGTCAGCCAGTGGCGGACCTGTTTGCGTCAGCGGAGAATGCGAAGTGTCCGTTGTTCTTCGCGGTGAAGGGCAGTCCTCCCTTGGGGTTGGACGCCTTAGCGCACACGTGGCCGAGAGGTCTACTGTACGCGTTTCCCCCCTTCGACTTGATCCGACCCACTATGGAGAGAGTCAGGAGGTTCGGTCTGGAGATGCTCCTGGTGGCTCCCTACAAGGGCACGTGGAGATCGGCGATCGCCCCTCTCCTTTTGCGAACCGGGTTGGCAGCTGCCTCAGTGCAGGGATCTGTTGAGTCAGGCCAGGGGGGAGATCTTCCACCAAGACCTGCAGGTCCTAGACCTGTGGGTTTGGCACGTGAAAGGTTAAACCTGCTGGCGGCTGGTTTTTCTTCTGAAGTGGTTGCTACCATTCAGAGTGCTAAGGCGCCTTCTACGAGGGCGTCTTATGATGGAAGGTGGAATGCCTTTGAGGACTGGTGTGAGTCGCGTGTTCCACCGGTGGTGGCCCATGTGGCGTCAGTCCAGGAAATTCTGGAATTTATGCAGGACCGCTTGAGAAGTGGTCTTGCATTTTCTACCCTTAGGGGGTATTTGGCGGCTATTAATGCCTGTCACCTGGGGGTGGCGGGCAAGGCACCTTCTAAAGTCCCGGAGGTCATCAAGTTCATGCAAGGAGTTGAACGTTTGAGGCCGGTGACTAGGTCTTTGTTCCCAGTTTGGGATCTGCAGGTGGTTCTAGGGGGCCTATGTCGGGCTCCCTTTGAGCCGCTTGTAGGGATGCCTTTGAAACTTTTGAGTTTCAAGACGGCTCTTTTGCTGGCTTTGGCCACGGCTAAAAGAGTTGGTGACCTGCAAGCTCTCTCGGTGTCTGCGGAGTGCATGCAGTTTATGAACAATGATCTCAAGGTGTTGCTCAAGCCTCATCTTAAGTTTGTTCCTAAGAACATGGTGGTTCCTAAGGAGCCTGTTGTTCTTCTGGCTTTTCATCCTCCTCCGTTTGTCTCGGTGGAGGATGAACGGCTGAATTGCCTTTGTCCTGTCAGGGCATTGAAGGCCTACTGTGACAGGACTGCTGGTTCTAGAGCTTCTTCTCAGCTCTTCGTGGAAATGGGCAATGTTCTTGTCAGAAAGCCGGTGTCTAGACCCACTCTTTCGAGGTGGATTGTGGATGCTATTAGGCTGGCTTACTCTAGTGCGGGTGTGGAAGTGCCGGCGGCACTTAAAGCCCATAGCACTAGAGGTGTGGCTACTTCGTGGGCACTGGCAAAGGGAGTCTCCGTTCAGGAGATTTGTGTTTCGGCGAATTGGTCTTCGCCTTCTACCTTTGCAGCCTACTATCACCTGGATATCGAATCCTCTTCGCTAGCGCATTCGGTTCTGGGTGCAGTTGCCTCCTCTACGTCATAGAGGAGTCGGATCTTCCCCTCCCACAGGTGGGCATGTAGCCACCTGGGGTATTTTGGGGGGGACCCTGTGTTTTCCTTATATAGTGTGTCTTACTTATAAGGCGGACTTGTCCTTTTCATTTAGTTGAATGAGGCGGACTTCGGTCTGTCAGGGTCTCTCCTTATTTTCTCATGCCTTCACACCCAGGTCCGGTGGGCCTGGGACCTTCTGGGTGATGGGTCACGCCCGTTTGGGCTGTGCTCACCCGTATGAGGGGTGTGTGGGGGTATGAGAGTAGGTTGTGGCTTAGAGGGGAGTTTAAGAATCCCAAGTGGGAGGTCATCCTGGAATCTTGACAGTAAACGGTAGGTTCCGTACGGAACCATTGTTTACTTAGAGATGGAAGGATGACCTCCCACGTAATGCCCCTCTGTTTCACTGAATGTGGCAGAGAGTGGTATTAAGAGGATGTTACTTCCGCCTCCGGGGGCTTATATAGCCTGGAGGCGGGTCACTCCGGTTTGAGTGACAGGCCCTTCCTACCTACGTTAGTACGGGAGCTGAAGTAGTTTCTCTGAATGATCGCCAGGGGGCGTCATTACCCAAGTGGGAGGTCATCCTTCCATCTCTAAGTAAACAATGGTTCCGTACGGAACCTACCGTTTTCACCTATACTTATGTGTGGACTCCTTCCATGACATTTAAAATAATATATTTATAGTTTAAGTTATAGTTGTCATTACCTTGCATGCTGTGGCCGACTCATTACACATCCTCACTCAAGCTAAAAGAAATGGCTAATAGGAATTCCAATTCCAATCACATTACATTGTCAATGAAGGGGTGGGTTAATATTAAACATTCCACTGATCACTGTCTAACATAGCTGGCTCTGTCACATCTTGCATTCTCCTCTCCATGTTACAAATAACTGAAATTACCCAGAGACAATTGTAATGTCCCATTTTCAAATCATCCATGCCCTCAAGACTGTCTAATACCAGAGGCAGCCCTTAACATTCAGTTCATCACCCTCTCACACACCTCAGTCTCTTGTCTTTCATTATGCTGCTCTAACATCATTATCTGTCCCGCTCAGGGTCTCCATTATTGCACATTTATTTACAGTGACACATTATTGCAAACACGCCTCCTCACAGTAATTGGCGAGCTTCACTCTGAAATTACTTACCCATGATTTGAGGTGTGTGTGGGAGCGGGCGTGGGTTTCAATCATGGTTTTGAGAATGAAAACATCACCCCGACTAATTACATCAGGTAGAAAATGGGCCATTGATGAGTGTACAGCATCGTAGAATGAAACCCTTCTGTTGTCATTACTCTGCACATCATTCATTACGCCAACGTCTCAAGGTTGCAGAATGCAGGTACACACCTTACACTCTCTCTATAAGTCTTTGTCATCGTCAGTGGGTCTTTGGAACAATGAAACAATGAGACGTGTGATATTGTGGCGTGGTGGGGGAATTAGGTACAGTTTCAGCAGTGTCAGAAATATACCAGGGCAAATCAAAGGGCTGAAATCTCAAAATGCCCCTAAAATCAAAGGGAGGAGTAGAGTTCATTTTAGTAGAGTTACAAAGTACACACTGTACCTCCTAAATTAGAGCCATCCTTTCCCCCCCCTGCTGGTAGCCAAGTAATGTTGTTAATTCTCCCTCCTATGGTTTGAGAGAGCAATTCATTTCCTGCAGTTCTCTGTATCAAGACACACAACTGAAACCTTAGATAAACTTAGACCTCCACATTGTCCTTGTTATTGAACAGGTCAGGAGCATGGATCCTTTATGCTATACTGTATGTTGTCTCCCCCGCCCATACTTTTACACTGTAACAATCCTCACTGAGAATATACACGTGTAACCAAGAATATACACATGTAACCAAATGTTCCATTTGGTTCCAGCCTTGTGAAGAAGTACACTCATACACAGAACAGAGACCAAGAGTGTTCTTTCCGTTTGGGATTGCAGCACACTGTGTTCCATGTTTGAATGAAACTCAGGGACACAGAGTGAATGAACAACATGGAGTGGTTGGGTGTGCGTGTGTGCGTGCGTGTCAATCACCTTCTGTGATTGGATTGAAGCGTGTCCCCTGGTGATGTTTTGTGTCATGTTCTCCACGGGACATTGACTGTATTGATCATTGTGATATTGTGTGTTTGTTTGTGTGATGGTGATGGTGGCTGTTTTTGTCAATGTACGTACAGTACACATTCGTGAACAGTATACAGCATTTGCATCTCCAAGTGTGCTCATCTTGGTGTTATGTATACTCACGCGCGCGCGCGTGTGTGTGTGTGTGTGTGTGTGTGTGTGCGTGTGCGCGGGCGTGCGTGCGTGCGTGCGCGTTTTGACCACGTTGGCGACTGGTGTCGTCAGGAGCGTGTCTCCCCTCTTCCTGGTGGTCTCCTGTTACCGTGGAAACCAAGTAGCTGTCTGAACCCCGCGGGGCTGAAGGGACGGGGGCCCGTCGTCATGGTGAAGAAGAAGTTCTGGAGGGAGGGATAAGATAGCGAGGCAGAGGGGAAGGGAGGAGAGGCATGCAGCGGGTGTGGGGGGGTTTATGGTACAGAATGTGGGCAGATGAATATAGGGAGATGAACAGATGAGAAAACCGAGAGATGGAGATGGAAAGTGGAGAACAAAGGTGCAAGGATGTGAAAGACGGAAACAACAAACAACAAGAAACAACAAAGGGATGCATTAGAGGAGAGGGACATAATGAGAGCAGGGAGGAAGAAGAGGGGAGGACACACAGAGAAAGAGAGAGAGGTATGGGGGTGGAGCCAGTGATGGCCAGATAAATATACAGAGGGAGAGATAATGGGGGGGATTGGGAAAGTGTGGGTGGGGTGGGGTGGGGGGGGTCATAGAGTTAGAAGATGCTGTGTGTGTGTGTGTGTGTGTGTGTGTGTGTGTGTGTGTGTGTGTGTGTGTGTGTGTGTGTGTGTGTGTGTGTGTGAAAATAGACATTTTGGCAAAAACAGAGACTTGGCCATGGTAGCCAGGCACATCACAGATGGACCCAGAGACACCTCTAATACCAAGATTTAATGAGACAGAACAATTCAATTATTCATTTATTATGGAATGGCACTCCATTATTGAAATGTGTGAAATCTATTTGACCACACTTTGAGATCGTTCATCTGTCGGTGTAAAATGTGCAGGACTTTCGAGAACAGGCTAATTGGTTCCTTTATACCAGACAAGACTGATAAATGGGAGAGAATATGTGAGCAGGTATGAAATAGTAAACATGACCTCGGGCTTGATTATTATGACAGGTGACAGTTTTATTTGCAATCAGTGTTGATTTTGTCGACTAAAACTATGACGAAAAATGTTTGTCGACTGCGACGAAAACTAAATAAAAACGAAATAAAAACGAAGCTGTGATGACTAAAACTAAGATAAAAAAACGACACTAAAACGAGGAACTAGTGGAGAAGAGAGTCATTTTATGTTTGGTTGCTCTCAGGTGTTGCATGCTGAAAATAGCAGATCTACAAGCTCACAACGCGCTTGTAGATCTGCTATTTTCAGCACACAACCAAGTCACTGTCACTGTCAAAAACAACACTGTTTGCAATGCCACAATAGGCTTAGTAATTGCTTACTTGTGTAGTGGCTATGCATGTGTCAGTGAAGTCAATGGTGCTTATATCAAGGGATAGATGCTATCAACAACAACAACAGGTGCTTGAACCACGGGCTGCTATCTGTTAGACACACACACACACAGTTATAAGCTGTATCATGCTAATAACTGTCAGACCTGGGGCCGATGCGGCTGCAGTGCTGATCAATCATCACAAGCTAAAGTGCCATGTCAAACAAGGTTGCTGCGATGGTTTGGTAGAATTCACGGCTGATTAGACACTGCAGTTTATCCAGGCGCAAAGGAACCAAAGCGGAGCGGAAACCAGCAGTATTCTCTCAGCAGCACCTGGTGTGTTCTCAGCCAACTCCCTAAGAAAACCCCAGTGGAACTAACATTTTGTTGTCTCTTGTTGACAGTTGAAAAAATAAATACAAAATATCAGTATTTAATTACATTTCCCCATTGCCTTGGTGAAAAACCAAGTGTATGGGTAAGTGATTATCAAATTATTACCAGTAACACTCCCTAATCGGGAGATAAGCGACCGTAGGTCACTTATCTCCACAAATAGGGCAAAAATGTGTTTTGCCAAAATCTTCCTGATCCATGTTGATGACATGAGTGTAGACATACTGTGTAGTGATTTTCGTGATTCTAGGGCAAAATCTTTAGGAGCAGTGTCCAAAAATGTGTTTTTAAAAATCGGCCTGGAGGTGGCGCTATATGGGAGAGATTCATGTTGATGGGATGAGTGTAGACATACTGTGTACCGATTTGCGTGATTTTAGGGCAAATTGTAGGAGCAGTGTCCAAAAATGTGTTTTGCAAGAATCGGCCTCATGGTGGCGCTAGAAGAGGGCCATGTGAGAAATGAGGGGTGGGGTCTCCGCGCCGGCAAGGCGGACGAATAGGTACCGGCCCGGCTGTCCCGGTCGCTCCTAGCCGGAGTTACGGCATTTTATGTGAGCTGCAGTGTAGGGGGTCCTCCACTGGGGGCGCCACCACTTTTGCATCCGTTCTGGAGCACCAGGAGTGGGTGGTCCCCAGGAATTCCCCGTGAGCAGCCCCGTGGGGGTGGTCATTTGGTCAGTTTAGCACATTTGGTCATTTTTTACATCTGGGGGTCCCCCAGGGACGGAAGGTGTGTGCAAAATTTGGCATGGATCGGGGCAACGGTTGCGGAGATATGAGCAGGGCAAGAGTGTGACGTGTGAGGTGTGACTGACTGACTGACTGACTGACTGACTGACTGACGGACTTACACTTTTATTATTATCATGCAGTAATTGTTGTGATGTTAATGCCTGGGTGATGAGCTATACACTTGGGAACGACTACTGACTTGCACTCAGCAGGTGGATTGTTTGTTTGTTGTTTTTGCCTGTCAATCATGCCCCACATACACGTACAATCATACTATAATTGCGCTGTGCCTTTTTTTAAATTGTTATTCTGTTAAAGATGGGGTGCCATGATTTACCCCCTCCTAAAACATGATTATCAGGTATTATGATTATACTAGGAGCAAGATTCTTTTTCCAAAAAGGTGTACAGAAAGAGTATAAATTAGGTTTTTATGTGGCCACACCCTCCAGTTCATTAAGTATGTCTGGTTGTCATGGTGGGTGGTAACCCAGTTAGCCACACTCCCAGTGTTGGGTGAATGGTAAAATGGTCACTCTATCTGCACTTTTGACCCACAAGGTGGCAGCCTTGAGGAAGAAACCCAAAATATGAAGGGAATACATAATTGCTCATAACAACCACACCAGGGGGTCTAATGAAATACTATGGCACCACCTCCTTAAGCACTTTCAGTTACCTTGGAGTATGAAAGGTGCGGTATGAATACAGTTGCCTTATATATATTACACACACAAAACAGCTGAATGCTGAATCAATAAGTTATTTGTTTTCTTCATGTAATACAGGGTAGCGATTCTTCAGTTCATCTGAGACACAGAGGTAAAGAGAGAGAGAGAGAGCAAAGTGACGGAGTATAGAGCGATGAGACTCCACATCTGTTTCTGAATGTTGCCTTTATTTACTCTGTGGTTTCATAAATTATTGATTGGATACATTTTAGTAGAGAGAGAGTCATGTGGAGATGCCTTGCTAATGGTGCCTAGAAAAGCTAAATGGATGTCAGTTGGAGCATGTGAGAGTTTAACCCTGTACACATGGAAAACAGTTTCTTGGTGGAGATCTGAAAGATGATAGAACGATAAAACATGAACAGGAGGTAAGGAAGAACTTGCTTCTTTGTAATTATTATAATTTTGTTCCTGGCACATCAATCCGAATTATTTCCCCAGATAGAATTTTGCGTCTGGCCGAAACGCAAGCTTGTCCCTGTTCCGGTCTCCCCCAAGCCCCCTGTGATTGGCTGAACCGGACGTAGGGAGCGCTCGGTTGTAGTCACTTGGACCGCGCGAGGTGCACCAAAACCCAATTATCATTGCGTTTATCGTGCGCTTGCCCAGGCCTTACGGCCTGGGCATAAATATAACGATTGCATTCACCACGGCTTCGTAACTCGCGCGGCGCTCCGCCGGCCGCGCGGCCCTGGCCCGCTCTTCGCGGCCACTCGCGCCTGCGGCGCTCGGGGGCGAAGAGCAGGACCAAGGTCCGCTGGCCTTCGCGCCGCTTGCAATGTCGTGGACAATAACTGAGCGTCGTGGACAATAACTGTGACATCTAACCATAAAACGAGCGCTCCCTTCATAGACAAGCTTGCAAATAGCTTCCTCGCTAGAATTTTGCCTCATGACTGATTGCAGCAAATCTATTAATTCCCAAGGCATAATCGAGTTTAATGTCTTTTAGCGTATTTGCTTAGAGCCTATGAATATTACTCTCCACCAATTACTAGTTCTTGAGTTGCAAACTTCTGGGTGTACAGTACAGTCCAGAAGTTAACTGGAACGTTAATTTTGCATGACTGCCTGGCTGTATTCATGTGTGAAGCTGCATTTTAAAACTGAGCTGAGGGGTTTTATGTCTCCAGGACGATAGTTCTGTTGCTGGTTCTCTGGTTCTCTTTTTAGGGACCCCGCTGTCCTCTCTCTCTCTGTACTCTCTTTTCATCTTTTACTAACTCCATCTTATCTACACACCAGCACCCACGTCTTCACTTGCAGGCACACACAAGTACTGTGTCCAGCAGCCTTTAGGTACTACACACAAACACGCGCACACACTCTCCGTTTCTCTCTGTCTGTCTCTCTCTCGCTCTCAAAACTCTCAGACACACACACACACACACACACACTCTGAGTTGCAATTATTAGTCACCGTTGTGTGGAATATTTTGTGTGAATTTTGGACTGGGGTTATGGTCGATAAGGTCTGAGTGTGAATAATAATGTGCATGGAGAAAATGCACAAGAACGTTCCAGGAGGTTGATTAATGATCTATTTGCCATTCTGATCGTGGTATGTGTGTGCATGTGTAATCTGCGTACAGTATGTGTGTGTGTGTGTGTGTGTGTGTGTGTGTGTGTGTGTGTGTGTGTGTGTGTGTGTGTGTGTGTGTGTGTGTGTGTGTGTGTGTGTGTGTGTGTGTGTGTGTGTGTGTGTTTGTCTGTGTGTGTGTGTTTGTCTGTGTGTGTGAGTGAGTGAGTGGTACAAATGAAAACACCAAGCTTGCCATTAGGCTACCTTCTGCACAAGCTAATGTTTAGTTAACAGAGTGTAGCAGCCAGACATTCTGTAGCCCATCCATCCTCATACTGAACTGGAGCCAGAACTGAACAATTTAGAGTCTGCCTGCACTTCCGACAGACAGACTGATGAACCTGTGAGTGAGCTGGAGGGGATGGAGCAAAAATGGCTTCCATTGTGGAAGCATTTAAAGCTTCCAGTGCTAGGATTTTAACGATCCCGGTTCCTTAAAGATTTGCTCTTATCGGTCCAATGCCTTAACACGGTTTCCTTTAACAATTCCTATAGGACAGTGGTTTCCAACCAATGATCTGGGGACCACCAGTGGTCCTTGAGGGGGTTCCAGGTGGTCCCCAGCTAAATGATGCTTAGTTGACCGTAGTCCCCCACGACTCTATGCTATTCCTCCTCCTGTTTAACATCTACACTAAATATCTTCAACGGAAATAGCACATCTACAATCTCAACTCATCACAACATGAGCTTGTAGATCTGCCATTCTGAACGTTTCCCCCTGAATAGGGCTGTTTGACTCGTTTTTGATTTGTTCATGTGGTCAAAGCCTTAGTAATAATTAGACGGAAGTGACAGTAATGTGGATCTGTGTACTGTACACATTAATCTACTGTAGCAATACGATGTCCTTTATCTGTTTAGCTGCACATAAAGGTATATTTGGGTCTGCCTTCTCAGACATTATACACTCACAGAGTGTATATTGTTATTGCCTTCTGACTGTGTCCAGTGTCTCGTGTAATTTTGTGTGTGTCGTGTGCAATGTTTTTTTTTCCCGATATCGCTGTCAATATAACAAACTGAAATAAAACCAAAATACTATTCATGGGTCCTGGCCCTGGGATAAACTAGACACCTGTGTAAATGTCATGCCTACTCCAGATAAGTGTACAGTAGTGGCCCTTAGTGTTACACTAGAGTGCTGTGTGGTTTGTGGTAAGCAGCAAAAAAGGTTGGCCAGAGTGACAAGGCAATGACTGTAGACACTGTAGACAGGTTTTATTCAGACATTAGAAGTCCCAATCCTAACATTAAGTACTGTCCCTAGTCTCCCTACTAGCTACTACAGTGTTTAAATGCAAATGCATCAGCCAGGTCTGACTCCTAAAACAGCCACGGAAGTATACTCTTTGCTTGTACAATGAATAATTTGAATCCTCCCACACATTTGGTTATGAAATATTCAAAATATGCTTTACTACCCTTCCTCCGCACAGCTCTGCACAGATGTTTACCCCTGTTGGTAAAACATTAGTCCACCTATCCCCACACACATACTGTACGTGCGGCGCGCACACACCTTCTGCCTAAAAGTCCTCTCAGTCAATGCTGTGTACTCAGAAAGTCGGCTTCATGTCACAACATTTAATGTTTGTTCATTCACTTGAATGGGCATTTTAATAATCACAAGGTAAACACAGCTGCGGCTAATGATAATAATAGGGTGGTTAGGTATATTTAGCAAGCATAGACAATGCTATTGACCAATTGTCAATGCTTGCTCTTTTGCAGACCTAATTCAAATTGATTAATCATTATTTAAAATTTAATTAGCTTAGTTTAAACCGACCACTTAAACCGCTAATGTCCATTCTATTAACTTACTGTACCAAAGCGTACAACACCAAATTGTACCCCTCCCTTTTCCCAAACAGCCGTGTAGAAGTTGAATCTTTTAGGAGTTGTGGATGTTTTCCATCAGCCAGTGTGGTCTAGTCATGTTGCTGTGTGTGGCGATGATAGATGTTGGTTGTGTAGGCAGATGTACCAGGGTAATAAGGAAATTAAGCAGTGAACGCATCTGTCTAATTGACCTTTGTTCAGCACTAGAACATCACCCATCAATGATCATACAGTAGCAGTCTGTTCATTAGACCATTGCCAAGATATCACATTCACAGCCCCTTCAGTTAATGCAGAGAGAGAGAGAGAGAGAGAGAGAGAGAGAGAGAGAGAGAGAGAGAGACTTAGGCAGGAAGTATTTTTACTTTCTTATATTGTACATTTACTCCACTACATTTACAATTGTATGAACACTTTATTTACTGGTTACTTTGTAGATTTTGATTATTATTACAAAACTCTATAACCACTTCAGTCATATATATATATATATATATATATATATATATATATATATATATATATATATATATATATATATATTATACAAGCATTGTGAGCTTGTAGATCGTCTATTTTCAAAATGTTTTTAATACATCTTGAACTACTTTTGGTACTTTAATTATCTTTTAATGCAGATACTTTGCAACTTTTACTCAAGTACACTTTTAACAATGTATATCGTCATTGCAGTAATTGCTTTTACTTAAGTAAAACATGTGAGTAGGCTACTTCTTCCACCACTTTTAATGGTGCCTCAGAAAGCTAACTGGAGGTTTCTCTGGCATGTCAGTCGGGCCATAATGAGAGTTACTTGATGTGTCGGTGACCGCTCTTTGAGAAATGTGTCCCTCGGCACATAAGTTTGTTATCTCCTCCTCTCCTCTCCTCTCCTCTCCTCTCCTCTCAATTTCTAAACCGTGCTGCATTGAGCTGCCACTGTACGTATCCCTTGCCAACAAAGAGTGGAGTTATAGTTTAGGTCATATTTGTTTAGCTATATGTGTCATTTTTTAGCTTCCCCAAGGCTAATGGTTTGTTGGCACAACTGGCAGCTCCTGTAGTAGGCTGCAGTACAAGCGTTTACATCTGCTATCCAATATTTATTTTTCTCTTTCTGTTCCCCTGCCTCCTCTGTCTAATTTTCCACGTCTGTTTTATGTTTTGGCTCTTACCTCAACCCTTCCCTGGATGGGAAGTCAGCATAGTCAATGGCCAAACTCGCGTTCATGTTTATCAACTCAATAGGTTGTCAGGAAACCAGCCTTGTCTTGAGCTTTATTTTATTTTGTATTTGTATGTATATTTTCCATTCTAAAAAGAAATAGGTTTACTCTAGAATCTGTCTGCTTAAAGGAGTAGATCACCCAAAGGAATAAACTTTATTCTGTTGTTTACTTACCCTGTGATGTTTATGACCCAAGGAGAATTTTTGTTTTTAAAACCTTCTTTAATGGTAAATCCAGAATCGGCGAAAAATATATAATGGGAATCAATCAGTGACCCGTTTCTGTGGCAAAAAAACAATATCAAAAATCCTTCCATTAAAAAAAACCCACAGCTCCAGCCGTTTATCAAAGCCTGTAGTACCATACTGCTTTGAAACCGCTCCAAAAAGTGCCCTGTAAAGTAAGAAAATTAACTTTAAAATGCTTCCTGTCAAAACAAAGACATGCACGAAAAGGGGCCAGGCGCGTGCGTTGTCAGTCATGCTCGTTCGTCGGATGTGTCTCCACTGTTTGTTTTGAAGTCGCGTCATCGCAATCAAGGCAACAGGTTTACGGTGAAACAGAAAGCTAGAGATGGGATTTATGGCTCTATGAAGTGAGCCGGATTTAAGATCCGTTCCTTACAAAGAGCCGTTCAAAAGACTGGGTCATTTTAGTCTTAGGTACTTTGTAATTTGGATTATAAGTTCAAATCACTTCAACCCTATATACATTTCAGCATACATTTCTGCCGTCTAAATCTACAAAGTAACTAAGACTAAAATGAGCCAGTCTTTTGAACGGCTCTTTGTAAGGAACGGATCTTAAATCCGGCTCACTTCATAGAGCCATAAATCCCATCTCTAGCTTTCTGTTTCACCGTAAACCTGTTGCCTTGATTGCGATGACGCGACTTCAAAACAAACAGTGGAGACACATCCGACGAACGAGCATGACTGACAACGCACACGCCTGGTCATGCGCGCTCCCTTTTCGTGCACGTCTTTGTTTTGACAGGAAGCATTTTAGAGTTCATTTTCTTACTTTACAGGGCACTTTTTGGAGCGGTTTCAAAGCAGTATGGTACTACAGGCTTTGATAAACGGCTGGAGCTGTGTTTTCTTTTTAATGGAAGGTTTTTTTGCCACAGAAACGGGTCACTGATTGATTCCCATTATGTATTTTTCGCCGATTCTGGATTTACCATTAAAGAAGGTTTTAAAAACAAAAATTCTCCTTGGGTCATAAACATCACAGGGTAAGTAAACAACAGAATAAAGTTTATTCCTTTGGGTGATCTACTCCTTTAAGCAGAAAGAGGGGTTGAATGAATATTGTCATCCACCAGCTATTTTAAAACGAATGCTTCTCCAATTACCAAATTCTTTCTCTTCAAGATGGCAGGCCTGCTTTGCACCATTTGGATGCATCAACTGCACACCTAACGAGGTGCCACTACATGCCTGGGCCCCAGTTCACCTTCATTTAGGTCCGTTCAACATTATGAAAATGCTGGTCTCTATAATGCCTCCCCCTGGCCAGCCGGGTCGCCTGATGGAGGGGAAATGGACTGGTTGGAATAACGTGTTCCTTCTACGCGCTACGTCCAAACCGGGGAAATCCCCCCTGTCAGGTGAAAAGAAGCAACTTGGACTACTCATGCATAGAAGGAAGCATGAGGTCAGTCCGTTGTCTCCCCAGGCGCGGCAGAGGGAATGCAGAGCCCAGGATTACAATAGGCAATTGGCACCGGGTGAAAAAATGGGTTGCAAAATCGTGGGATATAAATTATAAAAGAAAATGCAAAAGGTTAAGAGGGATTTTGACACTTGCAGGGCTCAGCTGTTTACATTTACAGGAAAGAAGCCAAATCATACAGTAGCATAGCAACATTTGTAGTTTAGGAACACTTGCATTTTTCTTCCCCCTATCACATTGGTTAATCAGTCTAACTGTCTACATAAGTGCAAGCAGACTCTAAACTGTGTGTGTGTGTGTGTGTGTGTGTGTGTGTGTGTGTGTGTGTGTGTGTGTGTGTGTGTGTGTGTGTGTGTGTGTGTGTGTGTGTGTGTGTGTGTGTGTGTGTCTGTCTTTGTGTGTGTGCGTGCGTGCGTGCGTGCGTGCGTGTGTGTGTGTGTGTGTGCATGCGTTTTTACAGTCGTGTGGGTTGAAAATGTGTTGTCTGTTTATTAGTGTGCCTCTGTGTGTTTAGGTAAGAGCGCACAACCTGTGCGTGCACGTACACACAAAGGCATGTGGGCTGAAAACGTTTTGTCTGTTTATTGGCTTGTCTCTGTGTTTAGGTAAGAGGTAAGCTCACAACCTGCGTGCGTGCTTGCGCGTGCGTGCGTGCGTGCGTGTGTGTGTGTGTGTGTGTGTGTCTGTGTTTGTGTCTGTGTGTCACCCACCCCAGGATATCAATGTCCTCCATTAGATGTTATGCATCATTGAAAGGGACTAGAGTGTGTCAGAGCAAATTATAGATGATACTGTATGTCCCAGTGTGGCCAGTCACTAATGGGATTGGTAAAGCTTCAGGGGAAGGGAGGGATGGAGAGAAGAGGAAAAGACCAACATTGACGTTCATGAGTAATGGTCTATAATAGGGGTGGGAGGATATAGGATTTCAAATTGTATCGCGATAAAAACACTCAGGATAATTTCATTGTGGGTAAATCTCCATTATCGGCATAATCATGAATATCCTCACATGAGCCTGAATATCCTCAGGAGCAAATAGATCCTGTTATGTTTGGTTTCCTACAAAAAAAATCTGACATTTTCAGTGAACATAGTAGATCTACAATCTAACGGGTGTCACATCACGGCTTGTTTTGACCTTGTTAAGATCTGCTATTTTCACTATTTTTTTTAAATAGGGCTTAAAAGTGGTTCATTCTGACTGTATTTTTGTAAGTTTGGCTCCCGGGGTGTAACGAAGTTTTCTCTATTGAGTCTCGAGTCGAGCTGAATAAGTTTGGGAACCCCCGCTGTAGGCCAGCAGTACTTTTTGAATTAGAACAACTCACACCATGTTGGTGTGTTTTATTCATTTAGCCTATCCTTTATTTATGCAGGGGATTCTTACAATATATGACTAGACACTACCTCATTTAAGATTGTTTCATTGTTGTTTTTTGTATTCATTCTGCTGTTCTTGCTGCACTGTATCTCTATGTCAGTGAAAATGTCATCTGACGACAATTATTAATTTACAGAGCATTTACAACACATAACTCACTGAACCATGTGTGAATGCTTGGATATCAGGTTGATAAGTAAGTAATATAGTATTAGTTATTTATGTATTCATTTCTCTCATTGTGATTACCTTCTGGGAGTCTCAATTTTGTCCTTGTTTTTTCTTTTTTTATTATTACTAAAAATTATCTAAAAAAAGAAAATGTGTCCTAAAATACAGTAAGAAATAGTTGTTTCTTCATACAATGTTAGGTAAATGCCATTTTAAGACTTGATATTCTGAATTGCAATAATACTCCTCACATGAACTTTTCGCTAACACTTTTTATGAAGCCCATAAACAATCCTTGAAATGTTCACCATCGTTACAGTATTGCTTTGCCAAGATATCCTTGAGCAATTTTAATGTGGCCCATACAGCTAGTTCTTTGGATAATCGTATCATGGAGATTTAATTTATCGCGATATCGTCCTCCATCATGCACTGGGATCAATTCACCTTTTATTTGCCGAGCTGCATATTCGGTACCACTTAAAACCTCTATAATTGGTAAAAGGTACTTATAATATTTGTACTTGACAGTCTTTTTTTAACTCTCCATCAAATGTCTTTGACAAAAAATAGCCGACCTAATAGTCGCGTTGCGACGCGTTGTGAGCTTGTAGATCTGCTATTTTTGGAGCGGTGAAAGCGCTCCCAATAGACAGGTATGTCCGTGGGTATGTCCGTGGGTGGGTGGGTGGGTGGCTGGCTGGCCGTGTCCGTAGCCTGGCAATACCTTGAGTGGCCACACACAACACACTAGTTAAAGGAGGGGCGCTGTTTTGTGCAGGCCAGGCACACTCACCACTCACTCACACACACACACACACACACACGCACGCACACGCACGCTCAGATTCACCGCTCCACTTCGAACCGAGGTTTGATTTTTTAGCAAATGTTCCGCCCCAGGATAATGGATTTTCATTATCGTGATATCGTAAATCGCAATTTCTTTTGTCACAATAATCGTGATATGAAATTTTCATATCGTCCCATCCATACTCGATTGTTGGATGGTGTTTTCTTTTTTTTCCTGCACTACATAGTACACACATTCACATACACACTTTTTAGATGCAGCCAGCCAGCTCTGTATAATCACACATGGTGTGGCTCGTTATTAACCTGCCGGCAGAACTTCTAAATGTCTTGACGGACTGTCAACCGGCTCTCCACAGAATGGGAATATAAACAATCTGCGCTTTTATCTTCCCCTATAACTCTGAACGAGGAGCTGCTGGTGCTCTGCTTCCAGGTGGAGGAGGAAGGTGTGAAAGTTGCAGCAAGGAAGGAAATGACTTGTGATTGTGAGCTGAGGTTGTCTAGCTGCTGTTAAGGCTCTACAGCAGTGGTTCTCGACCAGTGGTCCTGGTCCTTGAGGGGGTTCCAGGTGGTCCCCAGCTAAATGACGGAGAGTTGGCAACCAAATTGATCTTTAACTGTTGAGAGTGTAAAATTAAAATAATAATAATAATAAGCCCTTGTGGGTCCATTTGGTTTCATTTTAGGCTCTCAAGAGTTACGTAGATTATTGTTTAAAATCTGCATTTTGCCTGTCATCTCTCCTATTGGTACCACATCAATACAGAATGGAATTTTGGACGACATTTTTGGGTCTGAGAGGCTACAGTACATGGGTGCCTCTTTTCTGTGTGATGTATCTTTATTCTGTCAATGAGTCAGGTGGCTTTAATTTCTTTTTTCTTTTTTTTCTCACATTCCTAAGAATTTTGTTTTGCATTTGGGTCCCCATCTGGAATCAAAGGGGGTACATTTAATTATTGTCTTAGGAATGCGACAAATACAAATGGCGTGAGTAATCAATAGGGAAAAAAATGTCATTTTGGGGGTGAGCTACTCCTTTAAAGGATGAATTGTTCATGGATGGAAAGGTGGCCTTACAAAGGAGGAGTCAGTCCAAAAACCTATTCTATGTTGTATACTACGTCACGGACGTTGCTGCTCACCAATGACTTGCAAACAAATCTGTTCTTTTCTTTATTTGCTTGTTGTGTTTGATCAATCACCCACAGATGAACATTGACAGCAAGGGCCTAATTAAACTGGCAGACTTTAATGTTTAATGTGCCCACACGTTACAGCACATTGCCCTCCATGACACTTTGTTTTAATTAGTGGTAACCTTAGCCTTTATGTTGTTACAGTTCCAACTTCAATGATGGAGGAACAGTAGCAAGTAGGGTTCTCTCAGGCATGCAAATACTGTATACAATATTTTAAACCTACGCACAGTCACACACACACACACACACACACACACACACACACACACACACACACACACACACACACACACACACATTTACATAAAGTAATGTACATAAACACTGACATAATACTGTACATGTACAGTATACCTGGGTGTCTCTCTCTCTCTCTCTCTCTCTCTCTCTCTCTCTCTCTCTCTGCTCCTCCCCACTCATTTCCTTTCTGTAATTACATGCTATTCTGTCAAACACTAACAAACCCTTATAGGATCTGCATGACAATCTGTGACCTGTGACACACCATAATGTATGGCTGGCTGATGATGATGTCTCACAATGTTGGATAATGTCCTGGTATGTGGGTAGCCCTGGAAGTGAACTGCCAAAGGATTAATGGGTCTGCTTTGTGTGTGTGTGGGTTTGAGAAGAGAGTGCATAGGTGGGTCCACACTGTATGAAGAGTTGCACTCGTCAGCATGTTTCCATTACTACCAACCCTATGCATTTATGCGTCTGCCTCTTAGTGTTTAGATACTGTATGCATGTGTGCGGCCGTGCACATAGATGGCTGAGTTGCGTATGTGTGCACATGCAATCATTTGTCTTCCCGTCTGTGCAGTGGCGTAACAACATTGTGATAGGCCCTGGTGCAGATATTTGTTGTGGGCCCCCCACCCCACCCACCCCTATAGACACAAGCGCAAGCGACATTTGAAATGTTTATTTATGTCCACATAAGAAGTACAAGAATGTACAAAGGACATAAACAATATCATTGCAGTAAGCACTGGCGCCTAACTCTGTCCCCACTAGGGGGAGCACAAAGCCAGGAGACATTTGGCGCCGCAACATCGGGTATTTCCGGTTATAAAGTCGGCCAAAATGGGTATTTTTGGGTATAAAGTCGACTAAAACGGGTGGGGCTTCAGGGGAGGACCTGGATGTGTTGCTTGGTGCGCACCTTTTTTTTAATAGGCCTATAAACATGACCAGGGCTCAAATAAATAGAACACTAGGTCTACAATGCAAGCCTTTCAGTGCTGCATTAAATAGACGCGACCCATCCTGACTGATTGACACACAGCTGACAGGTCTCAAAGGATGATTGGACAAATTATCATTCACTCGGCACTCCACCAGCTAGGGCCTAGCCTAGGCAGCTACTCAGCACTACCTAAACCCATTCTCAGACTACTTTACCGACCCACCCCTGGCACCCCACTCAGGTGCCCACTCAGGTTTTTTTTTTCTTTTTTTTCCCCTCTTCCTTCATGGGCCCCTGCGTGTCTGGGCCCTGGTGCGTCGCACCAGCTGCACACTCCATATTTACGCCACTGCGTCTGTGTGTGCCTGTTCTACGCCCACTTGGAAGTATGCTGTCCCTCTATTGAAACATACTTTTAAACAATGAGGGATCCGTCCTTTGTGCTTGTAGTATGGAGTCCTGTGGCCATTATCACATTTGGTCAGATTGTATAACGCTGCTGCATATGTTAACCCACATGATGTGATACATTTTAGCTGATGATTCAAACACTATTTTCTGGCCTTTACACACCCGTAGGTAGGTACTGTATATAAAACAATGTTTTACAAAAGACCAGGGGCTTATGTAGTGCGTAGTGGTTTGATTAATGAGGAATCATTGTGGCCCTCGCATGAGAATGTATGGTTGAATAGAAAGCCTCTCTCACAATGTCATACTGCAAATTCTTAAACGTGGTGACTCTACCCCAGAATACCAAACAGAATGCTATTCGTACCTCATTAACAACACACTTGTTATACTTTAGACTGCACTCTCAACACACACACGCACGTCATACGCACCCATGTATAAATGCATGTGGTGGCCTATCTGAATCTATATAACTAAATTGATATCAGTATTGATCTGTGTGTGTGTGTGTGTGTGTGTGTGTGTGTGTGTGTGTGTGTGTGTGTGTGTGTGTGTGTGTGTGTGTGTGTGTGTAGGTGTGTGTGTGTGTGTGTGTGTGTGTGTGTGTGTGTGTGTGTGTGTGTGTGTGTGTGTGTGTGTGTGTGTGTGTGTGTGTGTGTGTGTGTGTGTGTGTGTGTGCGCGCGTCATGCTGAATTTGGAATCAATAAAATTGCAACTGTATAAAGAATAATTAATACATTAATTAATAAATAAATAATAAAAAATATCCCTGTATTTTAAAGAAAACTAATATTCAAGTCTGTTTGGAGGTCCCTACGGTCATGGGAACTTCAAACAAACAAACATCAAACTTTTCAGGTGACTCAGGCAGCAAAGGTACAGAGGCAGTCTCTCTCTCTCAAATCAATAATTCACCTCTTATTTATAACCAGTGGCTTTTCCCCCTGTCGCAGTACACTGTTGAGACAGGTTCTGTCTTTGGAATGGAGGGGAGGGGGAAGGAAAAGTACAGAGAGGCAAAGAAAGAAACCGAAAAGTGAAAGAGAGGTCAGGAGAGGAGAGGGGAGAAATGAAATGAGAAGATGAGCACAAGGAAGAGACTTGAGTGTGAGAGCACCTATAGTTATTGTTTAGGAGAAGCAGTGGTGTAAAGTAACCAAGTACATTTACTTAAGTACTGTACTTGAGTACAATTTTGAGATATTTGTACTTTACCTGAGTATTTCCAATTTCAATACTTTTACTTCTACTCCACTACGTCTCAGATTCAAATATTGTACTTTTACTCCACTACATTTAGTTGAAAACTTTAGTTTCTAGTTACTTTTCAGGTGTAAATTACAATATTATAAAACACACATTAACTCACTTTTTTATACCTAGGCTACCGGTATTTGAAAATAGTTGATCTACAAGTTCACAACGAGTCGCATCTCGACACCTTGTTAGCTTGTAGATCTGCTGTTTTCAAACATTTTGTACTTTAAGTGCATTTCGATGCCAACACTTTCGTACTTTTACTCAAGTACATTTTGAATTCCAGACTTTTACTTGTAACGGAGTATTTCTATATTGTAGTATTGATACTTTTAAGTAAAATATGTGAGTACTTTTTCCACCACTGAAGAGAAGTGCTCATCTAATTCCATATCTATAGATATAGCATCTATAGATGCAGCATGTGGTTCTCTGGTTAAAATGTCCAGCAAAGGTCTGTGCAGGATGTGGTATAATGATGACCTCACATGGTAGCAAGGCACGAGTTGCCTACTTGGCTATTCTTCTAGGAAAATCCATAATGACGCACATGGGTGAGGGGAGAAAAATAATATATATATTTTTTTGTCCTGCCGCACACACACTTGCTCACAGATGATCCTTGACAGCAAGGGCCTAATTAAGCTGATGGACTCTCCATCCCTATTGTTGCCCACACGTTACAGGCAAGCACATCACATTGGCCTCCATGACACTTTGTATTAATTAGCAGTAACCTTAGAGATCCTCTCGTCCTCTTCTATGTGACAGCACCGACCCTCTCCCACTGATAAATAAAACAATGGTAACTATGACCAAGCATTTATGCAAACACACATAAAGAGTGTGCGCCCGCGCACGCACACAGACACACACACACACACACACACACACACACACACACACACACACACACACACACACACACACACACACACACACACACAGATGCTCTAGCTCAGGGGTTTTCAAAGTGGTGACGGGGCACCCTGGGGTGCCGTGACGGCAGTCCAGGGGTGCCGCGAGATAATTTGATAATATTTGGAATTTATTTGGATACTTGAAAAAATATTTAGCATTATTTTAAACTTGAAGTACAAAGTTATTTTCAGTCAGTTCTAACCAAAATGGCTATTATCTCAACGTTTTCCTCGCAACATAATCACTGAAATATCGTCACTGTCGGGCAGAAACCTTGTATCTCCAAGTTTCAAATGTGTACGTCTTTTGGTAAAGCAAAGCCCTGCTTCATCATACAAGACCGTCGCACAAAACTAGTGAAAACAGCCGATCTACAAGCACACAACGCCTCGCATCGCGAGGCGTTGTGCTTGTAGATCGGCTGTTTTCACTAGTTTAGTATATTTTATAGATTATAGATACAAAACGAACAGTTTTGGACATACAAGGTTTCCACCCGACAACGACGATATGCTATAAATACAAGGTGCTGGGAGTGAAAATTATAATGTAGGGGTGCCTCGGATTAAAAAGATATTTATGAGGTGCCCGGAGACAAAAAGGTTTGGGAACCCCTGCTCTAGCTCACTCACATATCACATATCGTATAGTGTCATATCGTGATGTGCTGATGTACAAAGTAGGGCTGAAGTGTTTATCATATTATGTGACATCATATCACAGTTGTAATTTATAGAACTTGTTGGGGGATTCTCATAACACCTTTTGACTGCTCCGGTCACTAGGCAACCTGTGACCTGTGATCACTGGCACACTGGCAGAAAAGTGTGAGAGAGAGGATTTATATATTAAAATCAAATATTGTTTTAAACGTGGTCAATTAAATTAAGTCACCTAATTTGCCGCAAATTATCTCCTGCACATGATTCTACATTCATTAAAAGTCTGAACTTTGACTGGGGAGGGATTCGGGGAGATAGGTGGGTTATTGCTTGAGTCTAATGATTGTTTTAGCAATGTCCTGACAATCAAAAGATCTATATACACTTTTGACACCCATGCAAGTAGAAAATGGGATCATATGACGTAAATATCCTCAACTGCAGATTTTCTTTATTTATTTGTGCTATTGATATTAACCTAGTGTACATAGTTGAAACTGCACTTTGAAAGCAAGAAACACAACAAGCTGTTGACTTATATGTATATGTATGCAGCACAGGCAATGCATTTTGGTTTCATCCCCCATCATTTCCATGTTTGTTTCTTATTTCTTCGATCCGTTCTTGCTGGCGTGAAATGCTGACAGATGAAGTCTAGTTGGAAATATGTTGCCTGTGCTGTATGTTGACCGCTTGATGTGTTCCCTTGCTTTTAAAGTGCTGTTTGAACCTGGTGCACTACCTTAATAGCACTAATACATATTTAGCTGTAGTCGAGCAACTGACTACTTTGTTATGTTGTTTGGGGCCCGTTTGGAAACCCTTCCACAAGTTTTTGTTTTAAATATTTCATAAGCATAGTCTTTTTGGACCACCCCTGAAAAGTGCATTATATATTTAGAAGAATACTCCCAGTTTTCTTTCCTACTTGCACAGTATAGGTCTCTTTTTAGTTTTTCATTAGTAAAACATTAGAAGTAGACATAATGCATAAACGCACGAACGCACACACGCGCGCGCGCACACACCCCCACAGACACACACACACACACACACACACACACACACACACACACACACACACACACACACACACACACACACAGAGACACTTCAGCCACCAGCTCATTATCTGGTTATGTGCAAACATAAGCTCCCCTTTGTGAGTAACAATAACAAGGCAGACATTCCCTGGCCGATCCAAGATGAAAGATTTATTAACACATAGATAGGATGAGAGACAGAGGAAGAAGTGGGAGAGGAAGGACAGTGCAAGGAACGAATGATGCAGTGAACACCATGAAGACAGTAAAAGGCATAAAAACAAACTTGTGTGTCCTAATTGTCCATTCAATCCTGTTTTATATTCACCAAATAAAGGCAAGATCTTAGTCTCTTTTCTTTTGTCGCCAGTCCAGTTTCGCAGGGTGTTTCCAGAAAAAATTACAACACAATATGCTTAAGAACAGAGCTAGGCTATCGCCAAATGAGATTGCAAGCAATTATTCCCTTTCTCCATTGATCAGTGTTTTCATACAGAAATTGCCACATACAAAAGTTATTTTATTTATTTTCCTCTCCACCCTTTGCTCTCAGTGTTTAATTTGGTAGGGTTTTAATTTCCTACATTCCAAAACCTTCCTTTAAAACTGCATTCATTTTTACTCCCTATTCTAAAGCACTTCACATGCCAACAGTTACTCTACGCAGATTGGAGCTATTCAACTAACAGGCTCGCTAGCACTGAAATGGAAAACAAAAACATACAGTATATAGCTAAAACGCTGTACAAAGAGATGTTGGCTCCATCTCTCTGTCTGTCTAAGACAAGAAGGCATCGGCAGCTATTGTTTATTAAAGGTTCAAAGCCGTGCTTAAAGGGACAGTCCGTGCACTTGATTTCAGCAGCAGTCCAAACTCTCAGAAGCTCTCTGTATTTCACCTCCTTAATTCCTGTTCCCCCCTTACTGAGATACTCTCTCTTGCTCTCTCTCCCTCCTCTTCTTCATCCTTCTCTCTCTTATGCCCCTAAGTGCTTTTCGTTCTCTCTTTTCGTTCATGGGACCAATCCTTGTCTCTCTACTTTGGCACTTGTCTTGTGGCTCTCTCCTTCCCTATGTCTCTTTGTCGCTTGCCTTCTTTACAAGAACCTGCCTACTCTGTCAGCCTGCCACAGCAGGAGAGAGACTACACCTTCACAGTGCATTGGTTTGTGGCTGCAAGGGTGAATGAATAGACCTGGGCAAAAGCAGGACGTAGCATATCATTTGAATTTGGTTTGAAATATTTCAACTCTTAACAGATACAGTGGATATGTCTTACTTAATGGCAAAAGCAATGTCATAGCCTCAGAAATAGGCACATCATTTGCTAGAAGATAAAAACTAATAATTTATAATTTTCTAGTGTTTGACTACTATTTTGCTCAGGTCTAGTGCTGGATGCAGTGTGAGGTGCCACGGGTTAGAAAAGTGAGGGAGTGAGATTGAACAGTGTCTGTTTCTGTGGTAGTCTGTCACTAAGGCAACCCTGTAGGCGTGTCTGAGAAAACGGACATGATAGAGTCTGTCTCGCCCGCCCTCTGCTGTGATTGGTTGTGCAGCTTTGGCGGATGCTCCGCCCCTAGCAGCAAACCCGGTCCCAGGTGTCCGTGCCCTGCCCCACTTCCCGGCCCCGCCCTGAGTCTGCCGTTCTGCTGCTCCCGGATAGGCTCCAGAAAGGCCACATGCTTGTTGGTACTGACCTTACGGCCGGGCCCCTCGGTTGTAGTGGGCGGGGTGGGCGTGAGGATGGAGGACTGCGCACTGCCCACGCCGCCGGCTTCATTCCCTGTGCCCGGGGTGGTGGCGGCCCGGGTCGGGGCCTTGCCACAGCGCACGGGGCAGTGGCAGGGCGTCAGGAAGAGGTACATCAGCACCAGAACCAGGCTGACAACGCAGCCCAGCAGGGTGGTGAAGCCCGTGTTGAAAGGCTCGTGGAGGTCGGCCGCGCCCCGTGGCAGCGCAACAGTCACGTTGACCTCCCGCGTCTCGTTGCGCTGCCGCCGCCGGTCCAGTGCCATGCACCAGTAGACGCCTGAGTCCTCCGCCCGTGCCGCTACAATCTCCAGGCTGCCGTTGGCGTACATCTTCAGCGAACCATTGTTCCCTGGGGGCACCACATATTCCTGGTTGGGCGACACCCATATGAAGGTGACGTGCCGCCCTAGGAATGTTGTCGAGCAGTTCAAGATTACCCCCTGCCCGACATATACCAAGACGTCGCTCTCCCTCTGAAGCAGTTGACTCATCTCGGTCAGACTGCAGTTCTCAAAATAGCGTCCGTGCACGAAGAAGCGCACGGTGCCTTTCTGTATCCCGTAGACGAGGCAGGTGTGCTCCTGTCTGTAGTCCCACACTGAGGCGTAGCCCCTTTGCTCCCAGTAGCGAAACAGCCCGTACATGGAGCACTCGCACACAAGGGAGTTGTTGTGGAGATAGAGTCTGCTCTGCACTGCCAAGGGTAAGTTTGAGATGTCCTCCAAAGGCAGCTTGGGTAGGCGGTTGGACGACAGGTCCAGCAAAAACAGGTGTGGGTGGCTGTGCTCCTGGATGGAAAAAAACGGGAAGTCGGTGAGGCGGTTGTGGCTTAGATAGGCCTTGCGGAGGCTGCCCAGCCCAGTCAGGGTCCCGCTTTCCACGCGGGCAATGCGGTTGTTGAATAGCAGTAGCTCCTCCAATCCAGACAGTTCCAGGAAGTAGTGCTCCTCCAACACATGGAGCTGGTTAGAGGAAAGATCCAGGGTCCGGAGGAGAGTCCCAGAACCGTTCTGAAAGGCCCCCGGTCGAATGTCTGTCAGCTGGTTGTGTGCCAAGCGCAGTGCTTCCATCCGCGGGAGCCCCCCAAAGCCGCCCTGATACAAACAAGCTATGCGATTATGGCTGAGATCCAGAGTGACAGCGGAAAGCGGCATCTCACTGGGTACCTGCTCCAGTCTCAGGGCAGTGCAACTGAGGATGTCAGAAGCACAGAGGCAGCCAGAAGGGCAGATGCTGCCTTTGGCAGGGCTCAGCTGGGCGAACAGGACACAGGCTAACAGTGCGATAGTGGACCACCATGATGATGGAAAGGTTGCCGCCACCACACCCTGTCCATTGTGAACATCAGTGCACCACATGGTGTGAACACCAGGCATTGGCCACAGGCACCCTAGCCAGTGCACTGCTTACACTTCCTTTAGGATGGTCTCTGTTATTTCTTTCTGTTCTTTTGTCCAATGTAAGAGTACATTTATTTTGTATTGTTTATCTGTCTTTACCACACATTCTTTACACTCTTAATGTCTGATTTATAGTAAGCTATGGGCAAACCAATTAGCCCATGGAGAGCTTTGTATTGCCAATTGTTTTGTCATGCATTAATCATTTAGGTGTTAGTGCTCATTTGTGTGCACCTATTTACGCTTCGTTCCACGGGCAGAGACGCCAGTGTATATGTCTCTCCCTCAGTCGTCATTTTCAGGACAAGGTAGTAAGAAACCAATTGGCTCATTCGATGCATTCATTCAAAGCCACAGGCCACAGAGGAGTCAGCATGATGTATGCGTTGCCCCTTTTATTCCAGGTCCCTGTGTGCACTCAGGCGTGATCGTTTGTTTTGCCTGGCCCCCGTTAATGTCAAACTAATCGACTGCATCCGTATCCACCTACAGTATCAACAGAACAGTGAGATATGTGCCAGAGCCAAATACTGGAGTGGACTACCTTAAATAAAAAAAATACAGTTCATCCAGGTGTGTCTGGGTCATCAACAAAAAATCCCAAGAGATCTGGAGCACAGCCAGAGCTGTCCCAATAGTCCAGTCTTTCTCTTTTCTCTCTCCAGAGCAATAATGAAAGAATACAAGAGTATGTGGAGGTAGGTAGGGTTGGGATACTGGGAAGGATAGAGGGGAAAAAAGTAATTAACAAATGGAATAAAGTTGAGTCACAATAAAACTCATCCACATTTTGTGATGAAAACATACAGTAGGACTGGTGGCACATTGTATAATTCCCTCATTTTTTTCTGCCGGACATTAATTTGATTCCAGTCACATGAAACAGTGTAAAACCAACCACTCATTTGCATATGATCCAAATCATAGCATGTTTTCCCCTCACCTCTCAGTAGTTCAATAAACAATAACACAGGGCCGTCTCATTGTAGATCCATAATTGTGAAATATATCCTTTGAATGCAAAATAATGTTCTTGATCATCAGATCCTGTTTGTCACTGTAGTCTTTTAAAGTCCATGTTACCCAGAGCACATTCGGCAGAGCCAATCCGCCTGTCTTATCTTTGTTAGCCGGAGAATGAAATGCTTCAAGTTGTCCTCCTTCCGATGTACCTGTTTTGTGCGTTGTTCCTTGTGTTGTTTTCAACACACAGAGCTCAAAAGTTCTCCCCCTCACCTACCTACCTTTTCACATTCTCTGTTATTGATTCCTATCTCTTATTCGCTCACAGCTCTCTAACGTGACACAAATGCCATGTCTCTAGTTGCATCGTCCTTTATTGTTTCTTTCTATTTTTTTACCCACACCAAGTCCGTTTTTTTTTTTTTTTTTTGTGAATCACGGTCCCAGCTGTCTTTTGC
Organism: Nannobrachium achirus; assembly: GCF_963921795.1. Classification (NCBI taxonomy): domain Eukaryota; kingdom Metazoa; phylum Chordata; class Actinopteri; order Myctophiformes; family Myctophidae; genus Nannobrachium; species Nannobrachium achirus. Next base: position 52,706,288 of record NC_137815.1, on the reverse strand, counting down.
CCACACCCACGGAAATAGCTTTTTCGAAGAAGTCAGCGCTTCGTCCACATGGCAGCACTCAGTCTCACAGACGTATGGGAGGTTTCAAATACATACTTGTATGTATAAGAGGCACTCGTGTGGACACACACGCATCTTTCTGTCTCTCCCACTCCAGCCGCTTTCCCATCTGTCTCTCTCGCGTGTGTCTCGTTCTCTCCACCAGCCAGTTTGTATGGAGTCACTCTTTTTATAGCAGGAGAGTGGGTGAGCGTTCCGATCAAGGCTCATGCAAAGGAGCAGCGGGCTTTCAGCCCGTTCTGTGAAATCCCTGGCAAGCTGAAGCCGACCGTGGCAGACCAGCTCCCTCCCTCTCTCTCAGAAAACCACTTTGCCCTCTCTTCCTCTCTTTTAAGTTGTCATCCTTTTATCTCCATGACTCAAAAAAAAAAACAAGCGAGAAAAATGGAAAACTCAGGTGTCACAAACAAAGTTCCCCGGTAGTAATTCCTCTCTGTTCCACTGTGCTGACAGCAGGTGTGGTATAATGGGTCTTATATCCTGAAGTGAAGAGTGCATGTCTATCTTTTCTGTTGTCAGATGTTGTTGTGTGGGTGTGCGGGAGTGTTAAGCTCCATCCAGTAGGTGTTGACTGGCACAGCAGGCTCTGAGCTGAGCTGAGACCTGGACGGTATCTCTGCTGCCTCTGGTGCTTTCTCCTGCTCCTGCTACTCTCTCCTCCTCCTCCTCCTCCTCTCTGACTTAATCCTCCTCCCTCTGTCCCCTGACGCCCCCCTCCTCCTGCCTCGGTCCCTCCCTCATCTTTTTCATTCACGAAGCTTTGCTTTGCTCTCTCTCTCTCTCTCTCTCTCTCTCGCTCTCTCTCTCGCCAGCTTGTCACTATAGGAGGAGCATGTACAAGGGTATGCCAGAGGGATTTGATTGGCCAGTGTGAGGGGGTGATCATGAACATTATGTGAACAATAAAAAAGGAATTTCCTGTGAGATTTGATCTCTTCTTTCTTTCTTCACTTCCCTTTTATTTTTCCTATCCTATCTTTTGCATTATTGGGATTGTCCTTCTTACACCTTTCCTTGTATTATATGTATTATTCGTGCTCTTGTATATTGAATATTAACTGTCATGTATCTCCGCTTATTTCAACCATGTGGCTGTTTGTTTTGATTAAATCCATTTTTATCGTACATTATGTATATTGATGAGAGCTAAGAGTAGTTTTTAGTGTAGTGCTATGCCCATCGGCCCTGGCATTGATAATGGTCCTCACAGAGTCATGCAAATAATTCTATTTTAGGCAACAAAATTGTGTGTGTGTGTGTGTGTGTGTGTGTGTGTGTGTGTGTGTGTGTGTGTGTGTGTGTGTGTGTGTGTGTGTGTGTGTGTGTGTGTGTGCGTTTGTGTGTGATGATCTTGAAAATTAGCAGTTCTCTAGGAAAATATTTTATGAGTAGGCATGTAACAAAAGAGATGAATGCAGATTAGGTTTTCGTAATATTATAGGCAGGAATCTGTCAGGGTAGACGTAATGTATGTTCAGATGTGTCAATGTCTCCTCGGTCTTGACATGGTCTCTAGTCAGTGGCTATGGTCCACCATGGCCCTACTGCCACAGTATGTCCAATAACCATGACCATAATTGACTATACTGACCATTGCCATATTGACATGTTTCACACTACACATTTATTTGTTCAGGTGCTGCAAATGCAATGCAATTTACACTAGTTTTCATTTAATGTATGTAGCCAGCGGAATTAGTTCAGCCTTGCATATACTCGAGTGGTACACTGCTGCTCATTGCGGTTGCATTCAGTCTCTGTTACACCGCTATTACGCCAGTCTTACGTCACAGGCGACGTGGCAGTCAGCTGATCACTTGCCAAGCTATTTAACCTGCTCAGCCTGTCATTCTCCTGCTGCTGTTTTCCAGGTCTGTTGTGCTATGCGCTTGCTTGCCTCACCGCCCCCAGCACCACCAGTAGGCTCTGCTAATTCTGTTCCCCATGGGGGGTGTTTATATATTTTTATCTCCCTGCTCCTAATGGTTAATGATGTTCTTCTTCTGTGCTGCGCTGAGCAGGGAGAAGCAGAGCCAGACGCCAATATAAATGTGACATATACACACTTGTATTACTCATCAATAATAAACATTGTTTCAATCCATATCGTGAGTTATCTGTCTGAAATTAGTTTAAATCAATAAGTAGCCTTCGAATGTCCTAGTAACTTCTTCTCCAACTGCATCTTTACGACTTTAGTATTTTAAGCTAGCAAGCTGGTTAGATTAGGTCAATTAGCTCAAAATCTACTGCTGTGTACTTTACATCTACTGATATTGCCATGACGTTTCCCCAACATGAATTTCTGTTTTAGTGGATAATGTTATTTAACACTAACAGATTGACTTGTCCCTGTTGGAGAATGGAGAGACAGATCTGACTGTGGGGCTGGAGAGAGCAATAATATAATGTCCTCCCATCCATATGAGTCATAACAGAACACTGGCTTTTATTGCATTTTATGTCTGTGTTCTATCCAGTCTACGTCTGTAAGATTATAAAGAGGATTAGGTTCATGCTATGTATGTGTTTTAGTTAGATACAGTGTGCAGTAGCGGTCATGTCGATATTGCATTAGTCATATTTGCACAAATTGTGAGCAGAATTCTGCTGATTCATTCACATCAGGAACGCCACACCCCCACAGAAACAGTTCACAATACCTGGGAATCCCGGAACAGAATATTTTATTGTGCGTACAGTATGCATGTAATTGGGAGAAAACACTGTGCTAGGTAGATACTGGCCAAGTGTGCCAGTTTACCACCCTCCAACCCTCCTTCCATTTTTGAATAATTAAGGCTTTGTGTGTGTGTGTGTGTGTGTGTGTGTGTGTGTGTGTGTGTGTGTGTGTGTGTGTGTGTGTGTGTGTGTGTGTGTGAGAGAGTGAGAGAGAGAGAGAATTTGGGCCATCCTTTAGCCTATACATTCAGAGTTATTCTGAGAATGGTTCAAGTTTAGAAATGCAGCTTGTAAATCCCAAATCCCCAAATGATCTACTATATCCTCTCCTCTCCTCTCCTCTCCTCTCCTCTCCTCTCCTCTCCTCTCCTCTTCTCTCCTCTCGAACCAGAGCGCTCTCATCAGAGCATGACAAATTAATTCTTGTTTGCTTCTACAGGCTGACGATGGACAACAAAGCTCTTAAGTGGGGGAAGTTGGTTCAGGTTGAAGGAGCAGTAAATGTAATGAATTATTTCCTACAGCATACATAGAATCACGGCACGCTGCTTTCCCCACAGAATGGATTAAATTGTTTACAAGTTGTTTACCCAGCATGGATCTCACCTGTTAAGCAGACACATGTATCATGTGAAGGAGAAGGGGAGATGAGAAAGAACAATGTAATTAGTGTCCTTAATGATATAATTGCAAGATGGGACAATCCAGTCATTGTTCTTGTTTTTGTAGGGTTTTTTCTCCCTCTTGGAGACAAAATGATAGTATACTCGAGAGTGACAACATGGGAGGATATGTGGGATTCCATATCATGCCAAGAATCTGTGCTTGTGGTTTCAAGTCAGTCTTAACCACGGCAATGTCTCTGGCCATACAGAAGTGTTCACAAGCTTCCACACAACATGGACAGTCTGTGATACTTGGAAGTTAAAGCTAGAGATTTGCACAGAGCTTTTATTTTGAAAACTTAAGTAGTGAGCTTACTTATATTTTGCCTTCAGGCCAATGGTCCTCACATGGTTTCACCCTGGGACATAAATTCTGCATTATGTCAAGAAAGACTTAGATTTTATAACAGTGATTCCCATTAACACATTGACAACACCGGTGACATACGCTTGCGTCAAATGGTATTTTAAGTGGTTTACCCTGAACTGCGTTCTCCTGCAGGCGGGAGTGATGCAAACACAAAATAATTGTTTAAGCGGTTCAAGTGTAATTTTAGATCTTAGTGAAGGCTATAAAAAAATAGCAGATCTACAAGCTTTTGCGACGTTTTTTTACATTTCTGAAAAAAAGTTTGAAAATAATTTTGAATTTAGAAAAAAGTTGAAGAACTACTGATTTAGAAGGCATTTGTAGAATCGGCCTCAGGTCTTTCCTCCCTTACATCTACATTCCTTTTTAGAAACCCCACTGAAGAGACGTAATGGCATCACTATCGACTGAAGTTCTGTCTCCTATTTAATCAGATCAGAGCAACAGAGTATCAGTGCCTGGCTGACATCCAACTGTGGTTAATTAACCAGGGTGAGACAGACATGTAGTCTGCTGGCTCTGTTCACCAAAACGCATCATATGTTGCTGAGGACAGGGTCATGACACACGTGTTCTGTTCTGACAGGGTCAGCAGTATTAACACGTATCCCAACAACACTAGCATCCCAATGCTGGGCATGTCATAATAGGCAAACGCTCAGCAAAACTTCTAAATAGTAGCCCGGGTGTTTAATTCACAAAATTGATTTGAACCCCTGACAGTTAATTGGTGCCCGGCTATTATTTGGAAATATATGGTACTGTAGGAGAATATTCAACTAACTAAAGCAAGTAGCTAATCCACATGTAGATCGACTATTTTTGACAAATATTTTTGGTGTAAAGGGGAAAAAAGTATTAGGCCAAGTATCGACCCCTGAGAAACGCTGGTCAATAAATGTTATAGGGTATATTGGTTACTGGTTAATAAAGGATTATTGTGGTGTATCTACAATTACATATATCAAGTGTCTTGTTTCCTGCATAAAAAAAAGTACTGCCACAATTAAAAATCGACTTTCCGGGTTGGACGGCGCGATTTTCTTACCTTTTAACGTGGTCACGTGCGTGTCCATAGTCCACGATGGTGCACAGATCGTGCACGACTCGTGTGCACGTCGTTCGCCGTTTCGAACACAAGAACACTCGTGTTAATCCGAGCTACCTTTCCCGAGTTAGCCTCAGCAGTGTTTACAAAGTAAGCAAACAGAAACAGGGTACAGAGAAAGGGCTTGTCCCACCCAAAAAATGCAGGTCCGGTTCTGGTTTTCCGGCCCAGAGCAGAAGCACTATCTCTAGGGTACTTAGGAACCGCGGAGCGGCGATCCGAATTTGGATTGTTTTTATAAATTAAATCAAATTAAATTCTCTGGTTTCTCGGGTTTGGGGCAGCCTGGACCAATGGCATTTTCTCAGGATTCTCAGGTTGGGCCGTGAGTTAATTGTTTTTCACTTACTGGATTGAAGTACGGCTGTCAGATGTATAAGTACCGTAATTGCCGGACTATAAGCTGCGTCTTTTTTCCCATGTTTTGAACCCTGCGGCTTATACAATTATATAGAGATTTTTACAACAAACGGCCAGTTAGTTAGTTTTACAATGGTCTTTAACAAGGATTTATATATAGATTTGTACAGCTAATGGCCTCCAGGGGAGCTCTAGCGGGAAGCAGGAAGGACACCTGCGGCTTATAGTCAGGTGCGGCTTATATATGTAAACATTTTTTTTTTGTTCTAAATTTAGCTGGTGCGGCTTATATTCAGGTGCGGCTTATAGTCCAGCAATTACGGTAAGTACCTCATCGTTTTGCGTAGGTTCTGCATTTATTAATTAAATAATATTGGCATATTATCCTAGAAACATGCTGATATTGATAGCCACACAGCCTGTGGGTTAAACAAATCACTGCTTAACTCATTCCCTGCCAGGCCCGATAGTCCCGAGATTATTCCAATGTCTTTCCCCGCCAGGCCCGATAGTCCCGAGAATTAAAAAAAAAGAAAAAAAAAATTCAATTTTTTTTTTTTTTTTTTTTAAATTTTGACCCCAAAAAATGGAGTAGGCATGATAGCAATCGCGAAATTTCATGTTTAACCCCCATAGCAACCCCATCTTTCAAGCATGGCAGCCATTTTGGCAGCCATCTTTGTTAAACATAGTGGCTGTTATCTCAGGAATGCCTGAACGGATTTCCATTCGGATTTTTTTGTTTGAAAGCTGTGAGCAAGGTGGACACACGTGGTGCATTATCTAGGCATGGGTGTGCATGATCCGTGCACACCCAATTACATGGAAGTCTATGGAGACGAATGGCAGGTGGGAGTACGGAGGTATGTTAAAATGGCGGTCAATGTGTTAATGAATTGGCTGCAAAATGCAGTGTATGCTCTTTTGAGTCTCTGACTCCAGCTAGCTGTTTTTGTGTGTATGTATGTGTGTGCGTGTGTGTGTGTGTGCGCGCACGTGTGTGTACGTGTTCTATCTCAGACCAACGTGTTTCTCGCACTGGTCTCCTGTCAGATGAGGTTAGGGTCTGATACACACACACACACACACAGCAATGTTTTGGGACGGCTATCTTCCTTTGGATTTGTTTATGCTTCAATGTTCAAACATGAACGTAACCGTTGCCACCTGTTTAATCTGCCTTGGCTGTCGGAACGCTGTGCCCTTTTGCCACCACATATTTGATGAGACAACACAATCAACTTCTGCAGATGGGAAAACATGAGCCTTTGACAACATGGCACTTTGTGACATTTTCCCCACTCCATCTATCTACATGGTGACTCACACTGCTCTATTAAACAATGTTTTCTCACATTTTTCCACGCTTCCTTTGTTTTCGGCTGCCAATCGAGCTGTTACTGATTACATAGCAGAGCGAGGTAGGCATGAGGAGGGTGTCCAGACTGTTTTGTTTGAACTGACAAGACTACGGAGATAAAGGTCAGAGGGATTTGAAGGGAAAATGTCACCATGTTCCGGTGTTAGACCCTTTGGAAACCCTCTTTGACGTACAGAGATGACTATCAACACCAGCTGTAGGAGAGACATCTCTCTCTCTCTCTCTCTCTCTCTCTCTCTCTCTCTCTCTCTCTCTCTCTCTCTCCAATGTCCAATGTCTTTAGTGCGTTAGTGACAAGTTTGCATAATGTAGAATGGTTTGAAATGTTTTTTAAAGTGGCCATCCCATAATGGAAATAATCCCAGTGTCTTGCAGATGGCATTTTAACCCTGCCCATGTCATTTGCATTGGATAAGGGCATCAGATAAATGCCTAAATGTGCCTATATTTAGACAAACACTGCTCAGAGGGAGACTACATAGAGATGGCCCAGATGTGAAGGCACTGGGGTGTGCATCCACAAAGGAGGAAGAATGCCTCTGTAATTGAAAACAAACCTTTTCCATCTTCTAATAATGATTGTTATTCCTCAGTTAACCATATGAACCCTAGTGTCCCTGTTCTTGGGTGAACAGTTGGCAAAAATGCAGGTGCTCTCAACGTGTGTAAATATCTTGGCAAAAGCTTGGCAAAAAGAGGGTAAAAAAGGAGTAGACCAAATAGACCCCAGGTGGACCCTGGTAAACTAAGTATAAGAGGGTTTAAGACATTCATTGAAATAATTTATGAAATGTACAGTCTTTCTGTTTGTCTTTGTTTGTTAGTCAGTGAACAACTTGGGTCATACAGAACAATCAACAATGGCATCAGCTGCAGCTAATATTTACCAGCATTTGGCTGGCAGACAGCTGGTGTTTACTTCCCACCCATGTTGGGCCAACTGTTTGCACATTAAGCCATACGTGTACTTGTCACGTTTTGGGTATGAATTTGGCTTGTGACCTTTCCAGTGTTTCACCTCCCGATTTTGTCTCATATTAAACTCATCTTAAATGATTGGTTCGGGGGCATACCTTCATTCAGTAATACGCCCACTGAGGTTAGGGTTAAGGTTAGGTTTAGGTGACACCTCCATTTAGAATAATGGAAGTCAATCTTCTGAATGGCAATGTTTCTGAATGGAGATTGGTTCAGTCCATTGTTTGGATGGCTCCATCCGTCTGTACACTATACAGTAAATTAATGGTTAAAATTCTTTCAGAGCCAGGGAAGCCAAAAGCCTTTTCCTCTGTGTGGAGCGAGAGGAGGGGTGTTATGGGGCATTTAGAGGAGAAGGGCATAGATAAGTATAAAATGGAAGTCATAAAAATTCATTGATATTTCCTTTCATTAAAGGAAGTCAGATGTACTGTAAAGAAAGCGATTGGCTTTTGAGAGTGAGGAAGGAGAGATGGAGGTGACGGTTTGAATCAAATCCTCTTGCACACACACATTCAAGCTGGTGATGGTGGCACTTTAAATGCTTGAGTAGGGCAAAAAGAAATATGAAGTAAACTTACAAACACCATCGTAGTAATTACTTGTGTGTATGTATGTCGATGTCCTCCTTTGCTTAAGCCTGTAGCCCAATCAGGGACCAGCATTTCTGTCAATGTCATCATTAACTGCAAATGAGGGACCAGCAATTTCTAGTGATGCCAGTGGTGATGTCATTGGCGTCGCCAATGGTGATGCCAGTGGTGAGCGCACCTCATGGCGCACAAGTAGGCCATGCATGCCTACTTTTGTGCACAAGGCGCAAGCTGGCACCTCGACAGAGTGCAGTTCAAGTTAACTGTTTGAGATGGTGCAAAATGCTTTCTCCTAATAATAAAAAGTATATAACCCTGTAAGAATCCTGAGCTGCTGGTCAAAGTTTGACTTGCAAGTGGTTTTGATTTAGCCTATATGTATGCCTTAAGCTTCTTTGCACATCATACCTGCCAATTGTCCCCCCACCAATTTGAAATGTTGCAATAACTCAGTTGGTTTTCTACAACTCATTTGTATGTCTTGTCATGTCACTGTGCGGATCAGAACTTTGTCGCAATTGTGAGTTTGTAGAGCCTCCCCTGCTCACAGACGGCGCCTAGACCATGCCACGCTGCCACAAATACATCAATATTTAATTTAGCAACAAATGTATCTAGGGTGTCAGACGCTGATGCTGGGTGGCTGGCCCAGGGCACCAGACAAGCTTGAACCACCACTGTTTACATGATTGAAAGACCAGGGGGAGTAGGGATAAAGACGGTGAAAGAGAATGACTGCATTTATGCGACAAATAATGCATGTGAACTAGAGATGGGACGTTCGCGAACGAATCAAGTCTTTTGAACTGCTCTTTGAAATGAACGATGGGATCCGGTTCGCAGTAGGGAGCCGTTCCTTTCTAAATGAACAGTGAATCGAGTCTTTTGAACGGCTCTTTGAAATGAACGATGGGATCCGGTTCGCAGTAGGGAGCTGTTCCTTTCTAAATGAACAGTTGTGGAAAAAAGTACAAACATTCTTTACTTATGTAAAAGTATCAATACTGTCTGCAATGTAGAAATACTCTGCCACAAGTATAGTTTGGAATTAAAATGTACCTGAGTAAAAGTATTGGTATCAAAATGCACTTAAAGTACCAATTGCAGAAAGTACTCATTATGTAAAATGTCCCATTTCACAAGTTTTCCAATGAATAAAATGTAGGGAATTCTTTTTTTGAAAAAAGCCGATCTACAAGCTCACAATGCGTTGCAACGCATTGTAGATCGGCTATTTTCAAATGACCGAAATGTATATATGGCCAAAATGTATATAGGGTTGAAGTGATTTGTAATTATAATCAAATTTACCATAAATCCCATCTTTAATGTGAACACAATGTGCGTGACTCAGTTGACTGTAACGTATCAGTAAATTAACTGAATCAGTTCATTTGTATACCGGTACATTTTTTCTCCTTGTCTGTAAACCTGAGGTTAGCCCAGCTCATGTGTGTTTACCATGTGAGTAGTATGCGTGGGAGAGCACCATATAGCGTGAAAAAGTAAAAGACACAAAGGCAGAGAAGCAGAAAGAATGTGCATGATTGAACGTACTTCATAGTGCCTGACTCACAGGTATACTGGGTTGCATTGTGAGCTTGCAGATCAGCACACAACCAAGTTTCAAATAGGTGTTACATTAGTGTGTGTGTGTGTGTGTGTGTGTGTGTGTGTGTGTGTGTGTGTGTGTGTGTGTGTGTGTGTGTGTGTGTGTGTGTGTGTGTGTGTATTGTTTACACATGTTTCCTATGTCAGGTTGTGGAGAAGTTGTGAGAGAGTGGGTGGGTAGAGACAGTGTCTCTTTTTTATTTTATTATTCAGCTTTCAGCCTACAAGCACAACATCTCATTCTGTCATTGTGTGTAATCTGGTGCATGAATAATTTATGCCTTTATTTTTTACTGCATTTATTTATTTATTTATTTGTCAAATAGCAGATATCTCATTTCCCAACATCATTTGGTTATTAGCTCTGCCAAACATACTTTTGGGGCATCCATTCATTTATTTTTTACGATGCTCTCTCTATTTGTGTCTCTGACTTACGTCACAGCAGGTTGCCAATGCCACAGGATAGAATTGGCAGTGAGCAATAGTAGAAAGAACTGAGCAGACAGACAGATGATGAAGGAATCAGGAAAATGTTAGAGGTGTAAATAGCCTCACGATTCAAGTTGATTACAATTCACATGCTAATAATTCAATTTGATTGTACAATGCATCTCAAAGCAACTCAATTTTCTATATTTATCTATATTGCCGCAAATGGCTAGTAAATATAAGCAGGTTTTTTTCAACTCAACAAAGCTGAGTGGTAGTATGTCTTATTTGATCATCTGTTTTTTTTTCATCGACCGACATCACAGTGGTGAACGGCTGTAAACAAGCTAATACTTTTAGGTAGGCTACTTCAAGCGTTACTCTCGGCTTGGATGTTGTTCATGTCCATGTGTTTGTATTGGATGTGCTTGCTCATCACTCCAGTCAAATTTTTACATGCCAGTTTCATTGGACACAGCTCATGCAATGTTCCCATGTTCTTTCAAATCAAAATACACCCAAACTTTGCTCTCCTTTTTGAAGTGTGCGTTCACTCCATTTGGAAAGGTGCCCACGGCCACAATGCCAGGTTGCTGACAAGTACCAAATTGGTGTGACATGCCAAATTAGGCACGCAAATTGCTGTCGTTAATAATAATAATGAATTAATTGACACCTGTTTGTGCTTGTTTAAAGCGACATTTTCATTAACACCTGAAAAATACTGCTCTAATTCATATTTGTGTCTGTTCGTGGACTTTGCTTTGGTGATACAAAGGCTACTGTTTTATTTTGTGCCAGTAAATCACCTTTGGATTTAGAAAGAGAGAACATGAGTGATAGAAAAGAAGAGGGACAGGCAAAGAGATCTACATCTATATCGTAAGGTGGAATGATCAGAGTACGAGAGCGCGTAGCACTTCTCAGTCAGCAGTGGTGCAACAAAATAGTTACAATGAGAGAGTAGACAAGGAGCAGAGCGTGCTTGTCATAGGAATAGAGTGAAAGTGAATGCACATGAGACAGAATGCAAAGGGAAAACAAGATAGAGCATACAAGATGGAGAGAGAGAGAGAGAGAGATGTTGCAACGGCAATTCATAAACACGTGAGAGAGAGGAGAGAGATGGATTGAGTGAGAGTGAGAGTTGTGTCCTGTGGAAAGCCCCTCTGTAAATGATTGATGTGTAAAGGTTGGATTGAGTGGAGCTGCAGGGGATAACAGAACAGAGAGGAGAGTTAGAGAGAGAGACGGAGGGAGATGTACACTACAGTAGGGGGCTTGGGAGTGGGGATGCAACGTGGCATTGAGGGAGCTTCATTAGCAACACCACACCAATTGAAGACTCCATGGATGAGATACAACGAACGAGAAGGAGGAACAGTGAAAGAGAGAGAGAGGGGCAGAAATGAGAGAGGGGAAGTAAAAGTGAGAGACAAAAGGGGTGAGAGGGAGAGGGATAGAGAGAGAGAGAGAGTGAGCAGGCACGTGCACACATAGACATCAAAGGGGGCTTGAGCCCCTGCCCTTTTATCCGTCTGTAAAAAGTGCCCTCTCCACACCATGAATGCAGTTTTTAACTATGGTGAAAGAAATGCAAATGCCCTCTTTCCATGCCATACCTGAAGGCAGAATTCAAGACTTGTCCAAACTCTCCTGAACTTGAACGCAGCATGTTGAAATAATTGCCTTCTCTGTAGAAATCTATGCCGTTACGACACATGTCCAGTATTCACTTGAATTGCTTAGTTCAGTGTGGTATCAAGTACTGAAAATAGCCGACCTCCAAGCTCACAACGCATCACAGCGCGACACGTTGTGAGCTTGGAGGTCTGCCATTTTCAATATTTTCACCAAAAGGCCCCTTTAGAGATTTCAGCCCCTGCCTCTCTAACATTCTCTGCACGTCCCTGAGTGTGAGTGGTTGCCCCGAGAGAGAGAGGGGTTGGGAATGAGAAAGGGAGACATAATAGACACACATAGAGAGGGTGTGTGATCTGTCCATTGTGTGAGAATGATGCTGAGCATGGCTGTGCAAGAGCGAGCGAGCCGAGACACGCAATGCACTACTTAAAAGCTGACGAGCCATCGATCGCTTCAATTCCACGAACAAGCCAGTGGTCAACTTCCTAAGAGGTGGTCGGAGCAGTTTCTTGGAATCCATACAACCTAATGCACTATGAAAATTGACCATCATTTATTTTATTTTATTTATTCTTTTGACAATTCTATATCCACATACTGTACAAGTGTACTATATTTTGAGTGGACAAAATATTTTGATATATATATATATATATATATATATATATATATATATATATATATATATATATATTATTTGATGATATATCGTATCGGCCGATGGTGGCCTTAAAATGCAATATCGGTATCGAACTGATATCAAAATAATATACAGGTTTTAGCCGATATTTTATTTTATGGGATCAGAATCAGAATGAGATCATATTGACATCAGTTTATATTGGTTATTGGCCATAACAGCAATTATTATATCGGATATCGGACAGAAATGTCATATTGCCCATACATAATTTGTGCCACTCTATTTCCATGTGTGTGCTTATCCTACACTACAGTAAATGTGTGAGATCTCTGCTTGTCGGCCTGTAGTTCACTTATCTCCAGAACCGCCCGCCCGCCTTCAAACTCTCCTCGCACATCGCCAATGCTCTGAGGGAGCGCCGTGCGCAGCATCGAGTCGGTCACATAATTGGTTGTTCAGAAATGCTTGTTCGACTGATCCACCCATATACTGTATAGGCATAATTTGGAGACCCAAGTGTTGTTGTCTATCTCTATCTGTGTGTCCGTCTGTACTTCACGTATTTGGCGGGTACAATGGGTAGACGGGTAATGGGTAATGCATAACCGGGTGGGGAATGCATTCCCAACTTGCATTATTCCCAACTCGCATCGCTCCTGAGTAGGATGGTGTAACATCTAGAATTGTAAAATGTTATATTTTGTGGATTATTATTATTCCTGTATATATATCTTTTTTATACTTGTATATATGTTAGTAATTCATTGGTTTATTATTATTATTATTATTATTATTATTTTGTTTGTTTGCAGATTCAAAGCAAATACAGTATTTTATCCAAGCAGGAAACCCCAATGGTAGTCTATTTCTTGTTTGGCTTGCTCTATGGTTGCTGATGGTGTTCAGGGTTGCTTTAATGCTTTTTTAATGACATTTAACTGGCTTGTTCCACTTATCAGTTTGAGGGTAATGAGGTCTATGCTGAGGTCATTTCAATTGACTGATAAGGGATAATGTGATTTTCTGGCATCTTCAAATCGTATTGCTTGAGATGGTTGAAAGAAATATAAAGTTGCAATGTTTTTCTGTGGTAGATTGCCTATATTACATTTTCCATCATCTTGAAATTATTCTGAAAGAAAATATTGTTGTGAACAGGCTAAAGTGGTCTTGATTCCTTTTTTAGGGAACAGAAAAACCCAGCTTTTCATTCAGGTTGAAAGATCAATGCCTCTCACAGCTTGCATTTTTCAAAACAACGAAAGCATTACTAATTCAAAACAGCAAAAGCATAATGCCCAGGGCCATTTAGCCTTATGGTTCTGTGGTGTTCCAACAAGTATCACACTAGCTCCTAATGGCGAGCTTAACCACATTAGCCCTAGCGTCCCTATTCTGGGCATGTCATAATGGGTGAAAATATGCAAACATTCGGCATAAATGGCACATCTACACGCTCTCAATGCTTCGTGTTGTCAGCTTGTAGTTCTGTTATTTCTGCTATTTGACATCCAACAAAGTATATAGAGTTTCAATGATTAAGGACTTTGACATACAGTACAGTATGTACAGTAACAGGTATATCTTTTTAACTTTACGGTCATTTGTCACCCTTGGAATTCACACTTTTTTCTGTCCCACTCCTGTTATTCATTGCAAAAAAAAAATGTAATTGAAATGTATATTTATATTTGGCAATGGGTAGGTGGGGCACTTCCCTGCCTAACGGTGTTAAACCTGTAACAGAACACACATAACCTCTAACAAGGTGTCCTCTTCTTTCTCTTCCCCTGTTCCACCCTACCACCCTATGTCCCCCCTCTCTCTGTGTCATCTATTCCCTTCCTCCCTCTCTTAGGATCAACCGCGCTGCCTCTGTCCTGCTGTCCGACCCTTGCTTCCAGCTCCACTCCATCCAACACCTACTGGGCGAGGGAGGCGACATCTCCAACCTCACCGTAGCAGCGCTAGGCAAACCTGCGACCACGTTACCCCCAGTCGTAGGTCCCCTGGGCTCCACCATCATGACCCCCGCCATCCCCTCGGCTCCCGGTGGCATGGCCCCCGCGGATCACAAGCACTTCTCCCTGCATGCATGTGAGTTTCACAGATTGGGTGGTGCATGACAGTGGTTCTCAAACTTTTAAATTTGAAGGTCTCCCCTTAACTTTGACAGTGTACAAATGGAACCAAATGGACCCTGAAGGGTCCATTTGGTTCCATTTGTCCACTGTCAAAGTTACACACTTCAATCAATTTACCCCCATAAAGGAACCTAGAGTCCCTGAAATCCACTTTGAGTATCACTGGTGTATGAGAATGTGACGGAAGGTTTTTGATGAAGCTGACATTGTTTGCCTCTGTGGTATGCTTAGGTCAGTAGCATTTAGACCCAACTAGATAGGTGGGTCTAAAAGGTCTAAACAGACACCAAGTGCAGATAAAATGAAATAAGATGTGCTAGGGGAGGAGGTGGTATTGAAAGAGGTGAGGTTTTAGACAATACCCTCAAACATCCACAGGGCTTCCATTCTTAGTTAATTAACCTGAGGCTTTGACTAACAACTTGGTAACAGCCCTGTTGCTTTATTCCTGCGATTAAAGCTTCCCCGTATTTGAGCATTGAGGATTGAGGATTCAATATTTGTATTATTACACACGCAAACTTTTGTTTTGGTTCCTCAACATTGTAGCAGCAATAATGAGAATAACAAAGAAATAACTAAGGATAGCAACAATAGTTACGGTAAGGGAAACTAGTAACTTTAAGCCTATTTTTAATATATACGTATATATATATTTTAGTAGTCATTTCCCTTTATATTATTGTGCTGGGGTGTTTCCTTGCAGAAAGACACATCCCTACGGATGTATTTTGATTCTGTTCCACTGTTTATGTTGTATGTTGCAGGGACAGAAAAGTCTGTGAGGGGGGGGGGGAGCTCGGCCAGAGCTCTTAATTGCTCCCTTTGAACTTCAAAGGGGTTGTGTACTGAGTTGATTGTTTGGGCCATAACGTGTTCTGTGCTCGTTAGTGATCTCTAATAAATTAAAGAATCAAAGACAGGTACCTGTCTGAGAGGGGAGGGGGGAGGATAGTGTGTTTGTATAGGGGACTGCCCCATGGTTCGAACTCCCGTTGGTCCGAACACCGTCGGCAGGTTAGCTACTCACCAGCGTCGGGTTAAGGTTAGGTTTAGGCATAGTTTTACTGAGGTTAGGGTTAAGGTTAGGTTTAGGTGGTCGGACCAAAGGGAGTTCAAACCAAGGACATGTTACCTTTGTATACACACAGACTTGCCTAGTTCCCGCTTGAAGTTGTTGTGTGAATGGTTCCACAGTGCTCAAAAATCTTTTTTTACCAAACATTGTGATTTCCCATTAAAACCTTTTTTATTGCATTTGGAGACAGTGTGCAGGAGTTGTTTTCTTTTTTTTTTCTTTTTTTTTTCAAGGATTTACATTTAAAATATGGTCTCCTGGCTGACAAACAGGAGATTGTGAGACACATCGACTCTAGTTAATAGTATGTGAAAGTATGCAGACACATGTAAGGCATGATCTGGAGGATTGATTTACTGTAGGCCTGTCAGGCCTGGCACTCATCAGACTCTTTAATGATGGGGTTTCTTTTGGGAAACATCAATCTGTCCTCGCTGTTGAAATATTGCCGAGGCTCATTAGTTACGCAGCCCTCCTCGTGACACTTCACCATTATACATATTGACCATGTAAGTCACATTGCAGTTGTGCAGGCTCCCTATCGTGTGCTTGTGTGTGAGAGCTTTCGCTGGGATTTGAGTGCAACGTTGGCATGTTTTCAAGGTTCTTATAGTCATATATAACGTGTGTGTCTGTGTGCGTGGGTGCGTGCGTGCGTGCATACATGTGTCTCAACCATGACCCTAGCCAGAATGCTAAGCTGCCTGTTAGGCGATCGGTCACAACAAGAGATGGCCTCGTCACCACGCCAGCCATTTGCTGTTGCCATGGCAACACAAGCCGTTTCCGTAGACATCATGCCAAGCATCATCTGGAGGGTCTAAAGAACTCCATAGCAGGAATTACTTGTGTTGATTGTAGATTTTTACAGCAAATGTAGATTTTAGTAGATTGTAGATTGTAGATTTTTGTAGATGTTTACAGCAAATTTTGATTTAGTATTAGTCATAGTCTTTTGAATAAAATTCTGTTTAGTTTAATTATTATTTGTTGACGAAATTGTCAATATATTTGGTCTTAGTTTTAGTCATCATAGCTTACGTTTTTATCTGTTTTCGTCTGTGAAAAAAGGTAGCCGACGAACATTCTTCGCCATAGTTTTAGTCGACAAAACCAACACTGCTCAAGTAGCTACATGTACATATATGTATGTGTATGTTATCGACTTGTGTTAGGGCATTCACAGAATATTCGAATATCAAAGTCACTATTCGACGTTGTTCACCGAAGTCGAAAATTTGATTTTTTTTTATACAGCTTGGCTAGAAGTCATAAGAATGAGTTATCAATGACCCTGGTGGATGAATTGGTTAATGCTCTATACTCATGCGCCACGTTTCGTCTCCCGGAACTAATTACCAGTGGGAAAAACAGCGGCCAGCCAGCAAACTCGATGTCATGATGGAGGAAAAGACAGGTAATGCAACTGTCACTACTAGACCGAGAATTGCTCATTTTTATTGGATGAAAAAGATATATATTTCCTGTTGAATATTCGACTATTCAAATACTTTGAGGTCGACTAATTCGAATACTAAAAATCACTATTCGTGAATGCCCTAACTTGTGTTACTTATTACATTATGCCTCCGTTTCTTTAACCACTTCAGCCCTAAGAAGGCACTCGTGAGAAGTTGTGAAGCTCACTCAAATATGGATCTTCAACATTGGGTCCGGGACCCTTAAGAGTTACGACAAGGGGGGACACCTACTCCTTGTGTATTTTCTGCCCCCCCCCCCCTATTGATAGAAAAGATAATGTATACAACCCTGAGGTCGACGGAGAAAGTATTTAACTAAGACTAATTCAAATTTGAGGAGAACTGTGATTTTAGGGCATACTTCAAACTTAATAGGGAATTTCAGTGTTTCAGGGCTCAGGGGAGAGAAGTTTGAGGACTCCTGGTGGAGTATCCATGAGCATCAACTTTGAATGCATTTCGAGTGAGATTCTGAGGTTGTTAAAGCTCTATGTTTTTAGAACTCGCTCTCTCCTTGTATTTCTGTGTGTATCTGTGTTTATTGCGACTGTCAGGTCGCAGTTACTATCAAAACATCCACCGGCTGTCTGTCACGTCACGTCACGTCACACTTTTGCCCATCACGTCATTTCACACTTTTTCCCTACTCTTATCTCCGGCACCGTTGCCCCTATCCATGCCAAACTTTGCACACACACTCCTTGACTGCCAAACCACAACATCCAGCCCTGATCTTTCACATGACCCTCTTCTAGTGCCACCATGAGGCCGATTTTTGCAAAACACATTTTTGGACACTGCTCCTACAGATATTGCCCAAAAATCACGCAAAGCGGTACACAGTATCTCTAACGTCATGTGATCAACATGGATCTGTCCCATTTCCCATATTCCCACCTGATTGGCTACGATTGCCTTATAAAGTTTGTGTATGCGACCTGACGGTCGCTTATCTCCCGATTAGGGAGTCTTACTGGTAATGTGTTTTTAAATGTGAATTAAGCAATATTTCATGCGGTGATGCGGTAAGGAACGAGCCGTAGGCGAGTTCCGCCGAGCATCACTGGACAACTGCAACAACTGTTGCCCTTAAAAAAAACACGTCAACTTAATTTCATTGTAATTAAGATATTCGATAGGAATTTGTAATTTTTTAATGCCACATTTAGCTACTCTGTCCCTGAACGTCACATGAAAACCGCTAGCCTTGGCTGCCTAGCCGCCTAGCATAGTGTGGGGAGAGAGGAGCGCTTGAGGTCTTTCGTGACCAACGCAGCTGATTTCTTTACTTGATGAGAGACCGTGCATCTGTGCTCGTTATATGCACGGTTGGAAAGCCTGTTTTCCATTGAGAGCTCGACTACCTGTTGTATAATGTGTGTTTATGCATGTGACTAGGCCATAAGTGTGTCCAGGGTCATCATGGAAATTGTTCACTAATCATTTCTGTCCCTTTTTCCCCCCTGATAACCTTTCCCTGCAGGGTGTCTCTTGATTCCGCTCCCCCTACCCCTTCTTGTGTTTTGTCATGTGACATATTTGTCCTTTTGTGTGGTTGCCCGGAGACACTGCAATCTGTTGAGTAGAACACACTCTTCTCTTCTCTTCTCTTCTCTTCTCTTCTCTTCTCTGCTCCCACATTCTGGGAATAAACTCACAAACCGGATAGCAGTATAACTAAAGACAGTTGAGGCTCTGTGTTTTAGAAGAGTATAGACTGATAGATAAAGAGAGCAAGCAAAACAGAAATACACAAAGCACATAGATGTGGTGGTATCTGACCTTGGAAGCTCTCTCTCTCCCTCTCTCTCCCTCCCTCCCTCCCTCCCTCCCACTTCCATCTAGTGACTTTGCTAGAGGAGAATTGGGTTCCCCCTTGGGGAGTTGCAAGCCACTCTCTGTCCTCCCCAAGGCATATCTCTTGAGTCCCACTTGGAATGAAAATAATTTATAGTTATTCTGGTTAAATCAGGGGATGTGCTGCCCTAATAGACAAAGAAGCGTCCATGTAATGGTCCAAAATCCCCCTGGGTGGGTAAAGTGAAAGGGTAAGAAACAAGAAAATGGCTCGCAACAAAGAAGACCAAGAACGGTTGAAACGTTTATATGTATGCTATGCTGCTTGTCGTCTCAAATAAATATTGGAGCTACTAAAAGTGAGCTGTGAGCCATTTTCTTGTTTCTTAGTAATACTGCTCTGGCAGTTTCAGCTCAGCACCAAACAACGGCGGATGTGCGTTATTTTTCTTTGAATAAAGTGACAGGGTACCCTTTACTTTACATGTCAGGATTCACTAAATTACTATATAGAAAAACAACAAAATGTGTAAACCATAGTGCCGATTCAACAACATTTTTCATAAGAAACGGAAAGATCTCTTTAATTGTGTGATCACTGTACAGAGACAGAATATGTCTGCAGATTGATCTCACATTTATATGTGTGACATACAGAAAGAGAGGGGAGTAAATTAATGGAGCAGTGAATCAGTCATCAGTCATGCAATATGTACTGCACTACACTGTTGTCCAGGTCAAATATTTTATTCAGATTTTAAATGATTTTTTGTACATGTGCATTTGTGTCCTGGTATGCCCTCCATTATGTGAACATGGATACAATTTTAATTGTGTGTTTGTGCACAGTCTGTGTGATACCAAACTACTACACTATAAATAGTTAATTGTCACTGCCAGGCCGACAGTGTGGCCGAGACGATGTTTAATTCTTCAATGACTCTCTATAGGAGAGCACCCTCTGGCGTGAACCCAGAAACATTACCTGCACTCCGGACAATGTTGTTTGGCTGTAAACTGATCGCTACCTGACTGGCGGAGGTCCCGTCTGCCGCTTATATCCTTCGTCAGGGCGAGCAGCTAGTCATTTCCACTTGCTTCTTGTCACGAGAACACATGCATTAATCTCAGTCCAATAAATCAAGTCGTATAGATCAATAAGTCTCATAAAGGACAGGTTTGTCCCCTGGACCGCGAGACGTTAGTGACCATGGATTCTTGGACGATAATACGTACAGTAAACTTTAAGTTTCAAATATCGAGATTGATTTCTCTATCATAAGGGCTTCGTAGCCTCAGGCTAGCAAGGCCTAGCTTAGCATAACACAGCCTAGCCTAGCTTGCTCTGCGTTCACAACGCATAGCCTGCAATTTCACTGTGTTTTCTAACACTGCCCGCTAAGCTTTGTCGCTTTAGCACATGCTACTGTGCCTGCTCCGTGTTCAAACCACGTTACCAAAGCTAGCTAGCCGCCTGGTTCTGCTACACGCCAGGTTTGTTGGCTTTGACGCCGCTACCAGCACATGACGACCTGAGCTTCATTGCTCTCATCATGGTCAGATACCGCACACCACACAGTAATTAATATTTAAGGACAAGAACATCAAAGTTTTACTTGTCATTTGGTGGTCACTTGTCCCGAGCTCGACTTGTGACTTTTGTGCCTGGACAATTGAATGGTAAATGTACTGTACTTTCCAAAGGTCCTAAGTTGCTCAAAATGTTAATGTCAAGCCCTGTTACAAGCTCACTATTTTCACAGAATTTTCACTCCAGAATAGGATGCTACTAGGGTTCATATGGTTAATATGATGCCGCGTGATAACCTAACATTGATTGGGCTACCATATATTATTGATATTTTTAACATGATTCAGAAACTCAGCTCATTGCGACGCACCGTGTATGCCTGCAAGCTGTGGTATCGAACCACAGTGTTTTAGAATTCCTCTCAAATGTTTCAAAGCCAACATCTAGGTACCGATCCCACGCCTTTTTTTCTACTTTTTTCTAACCCTTTTAAAACCCTACTATGATTCCCCAAGGTACAGTGTCGGTGCACACCTCGAATCAAAATGGATTATTATTTCATGTTGCTGCAGCACATGGTATGCTGGTTAGTCATTCAATCCAAGAGGCCAGGAATGCCGAATCAATAGTTTGGATATGCTACAACTTTTCTATGAACAAGTGGCCAAAAGGAAAGCCTTTGATGGGTTATTTGAAGGTATTTCTGCTAAGGCAACGCAGTGCACACATATTGCCGTGATACACAGTTTTGCCACATAAATGTAATATTTTGCCCACTCTGCTTCAAGTCATTGTAAAGTGTGTGTGTGTGTGTGTGTGTGTGTGTGTGTGTGTGTGTGTGTGTGTGTGTGTGTGTGTGTGTGTGTGTGTGTGTGTGTGTGTGTGTGTGTGTGTGTGTGTGTGTGTGTGTGTGTGTGTGCGCGCGCTCATTTGTGTGGGCCCTGATCCTGATGCATTAGACTACTAGTAAACATTGAAGATGTCATACGTAATATGGGAATATGGCGCTACCTGGCAACTCGAAGAAGCACACTCACCGATGTTAAAAACACACAATACTACAGTATAGTGCCAAAGAAAGCGGGTCTTTGCTGCATCTGTTCAGCTATCAAAGATTGCCAAATATTAGCATAGACCTTTTAGGCAATCTGGGAACCCATTTGGTAACCTTTAGATAACCACCCCTTTCCCATCATCCCTGGCCCTGGCCATGTGCTGAATAAATATCAGCTCCCAGTAAAGATGTTCAGGTGATTTACAGTAAGAGACCATCTGCCAGGACTCAGACAGAACAGATGACACCAAATGTGCTTGCGGTGAAACATAGAAGCCTTGAAGGTGATGGATGAGCTAATAAAACACTCTGTTGACTTTTAGTGGCTGCTGATGACAATATTCTGAGTTTTTAATCATTGTAAGGATGAATTTGTGGATGGACGGTTAGATATATTGTGAGTAGACAGACAGATGATGGACATACAGATGGTAAATAGACAGAATGATAGACAGAGAGTGTGAAGAAACTGTGATACATGCATACAGTATGTAGAAATAGGGAGAGGCACATATACAGTAGGATTTAAACCGATAATAATATCAATAGCTCAGATTTATATAGCGAGAAGAAAGACATCTGATCATAGTGGCATAGCCTCATCTATCTTCTAGAGTAGCTGTTGCAAGGTGTGGTCATAATCTCTGTAGACCTGGGATACCTTTCTTCTCTCTGGGTCCAAAATGCATTTATACAGTACATTACAGTAGTGTTTATGAATCTTTTCAATCTTTTATTTTTTTATATTTTTTATAATGGAAGTCAATGTAAGAATTTAGGACCTCACAACTCCTTCATACTTGCACCTAGAAACTCCATTCACTATTTACTTCTCCCTTTGCGTTTGTTGTCTCTTCTTGATTTTTGCGTCGCTATGATCGTTATGCCCGAAACTGAAGGTTCTGTGGTGCAAAAACTAAGTGCGATTAAAATGCGTAATTTTTTTTAATCGCGTTACTTTTCTGTAATTAATTAATTGCAATTAATCAGTTAAAGTCCCAGCCCATATATATATATATATATATATATATATATATATATATATATATATATATATATATACATGTATATATATTCCACCAGACCATGGCCTTTTCATTTTTGTTTTTTGTTTGCAGTCATGTTAAATCAACATGCTTTAACTTACAGACTCCATTCGAACGTAAGAATTACAAGCTTTATTAGGACTTCAATCGCGGATATCAAATTCTTTGATAACTTTTATACTTTCGGAGCTATCCCACTTCAAACCACTTCAGGCCATTTAAAGAGGGAATGTCAGTACGAACACAGGAGTCTATTTCCGTTACAATGCACTAGACCCCTGGGATACTGATTTATTTTCTCTACACCGCCATTTATTTTCTTTTTCTCTTTTTGTTATTGCTTGAAGCAAGCCCACACCGTTTCTACAGGAACTGCAATCTTTCCTAGTTTGACTATTTGTTTATGTATATTTGGGGATACGGTTTTACACGGTTTTTCTTATTTCAAAATTGTATCTGTTTTGTGTCATTAGCCTCATTCTGTAGCACACAGTGGTTTTCAGAACAATGAAATGATAAATCAGTTTTGGCCCATGTACACATCCATTATCATAGTCTGTCACTGCCCTTGGAACAGCTTCACTGCCAAGAGCTGGCAAACATACCAGGTTAAAATGAGCTGCAGTTTCTGTCACACTCAAATTCAAATTCAAATATGCTTTATTGGCAGGACAAGCATTCTTACATTGCCAAAGCTCTCTCTCTCTCTTTCTCTCTCTCTCTCTCTGCCTCTTTTCTTTCTTCCATCTTCTACCAAATCCCTTCTGCTTTCATATATGACTCAAATATATCTCTCCGCTCCCTCTTTAATTCTCTGTCTCTCTCTTCCTCTTTGCCTCTCCTCTCCCTCTACTATTCCTCTCTCTCTCTCTCTCTCTCTCTCTCTCTCTCTCTCTCTCTCTCTCTCTCTCTCTCTCTCTTCATCCTTTTCTCTCCCTGTCTCTCTATCACTCTCCGTTATTCTCTATCTCCTCTCGTCTCTCTCTATGTTTGTCTTGTTTTTGTCTCCATCTTCCTCTTTTCACTCTCTCTATGTGCATCTCTATCTCTCCCCCCCTCTCTCTCTCACTCACACACACACACACACACACACACACACACACACACACACACACACACACACACACACACACACACACACACACACACACACACACACACACACACACACACACACACACACACACACCAGGCACTCTTCCAGACAGCAGGTGTGTAATGGCAGCAACCTCCACCTTCATAGATGGACATGGCTGCCTTCCAACAAGCCAATATTCACAAACCCAGACCGCAGTGAAACACAATCCTGCACATTGGCCCACGAGAGACAGATGGAAGGGGAAGGCGGTGGGGAGGCACTTGAGGGACTGGGAGTGAACAAGTGGCAGGAAAGGGATTGAACAAACAAACCCGTGACGGCAGGGAACTTTTGCTAATGTCTTACTTGTTATGAAAATAATTAAAGCATATTGAAATGGAAAGGGCTGGGAAGATGAATTTATTTGGAATGGAGGGGTGGTAGAAGGGGAGGAGGGCAAAAGCAGTGGAAGAAATCTTGTGTGAAACTGCATGTGGGGAGCATTTGTTTGTATTTGTTCTGTTTGTAAATGAATGTGTTGCTAGGCAACACATTTCAGGTGACATCTCATTCACAATACATTCTGAATGAGTGATGGAGAAATGGAATTGATGTCCATGAAATTACTGCCAACGACAGTAGCTGAGCCGCAGGGAGGAGAGAAGACTAGAGTGGCGGGATGATGAAAAAAAGAATACGTTCTGCAAGAGAGCAGGACAGTAGCTTGGAAGAAGAGAGGAAAAAGTGCTGAAGTAGCACACAACTGTGAAGGGGAGATGATAAAAGTAGCGAGAGACAGGGGTGTCGCACCAAATCCTGGGCCCTGGGTACCTTAACTATTGAAATAATAGCAGATATACAAGCTCACAGCCAAAAGCCTTTGAATATTTCAAATTTTTGAAAAACCTATGTTTCTATGTCAGTGGTGATCAAACCTTTTCATGTGAAGGACTACATGGACCCCATCTCAAAATATTTAGTTCAAGGGGCCCCCCAGAAGAAAAATTTGAGTTACAAATGTTCGCTTAAAAAAATACATAGATATTCAAAGATTTGCACACATTTTCACAACTTTTCAAAAATAGCAGGTCTACAAGCTCGCAGCGCGGTGCCATGGCTTTGGTCCGAAATCTCATTGTTCCTACATCCCATTAGTCGGAATATGGTGATGTTAACCTGGTGAAAAATACTATGCCTAAACCTAACCCCAACCTCAGTAAAACTATGCCTAAACCTAACCCAAACCCTAACCTCAGTAAAACTATGCCTAAACCTAACCCTAAAACCTAATACCAACTAAATTCGGACTAATGAGATGTAGGACTAATGAGATTTCTGACTTATGGGCAGTTCCCCGCAGCGCGGCACTCGGTGCCACTCTGTGAGCTTGTATATCTGCTAATTTTCAATAGCTAAAGTATAAAATAATTAAGGCCCCTCCACCTTGTGACGCCCCTGGCGAGAGAGAGAGAGTGGTGGCGGGATGCAACTCGATAAAAGTGCTTTTACCTCCTAGCACAGTGGGTGGACTCAGAGGGAAGAAAAGTTTAGTGAAACGAGCAAAAAAAAGAAATGTTATGAAGAAGATGAGAAGAGAGGTTGAAGATGAGAAGGGGCAGGGAGGGAAGTAGGAACATACAGAGCCAAGGAGAGTTTTGTAGAGAGCAAAGTTAATAATTGACAAAGGCGAGGGTGAAAAAGGCAGAAGCAAAGATGAAAGAGTGTGATAGAAAAAGATGAACAGAGAGGAAGCACAGAAAAATAGAATGGCAAAGTTCAACAAAGGACAGATGAAAGTGAAGGAGGAGAGGTCACAGAGAGCCATTAGCAACAAAGTGTGTGTGTGTGTGTGTGTGTGTGTGTGTGTGTGTGTGTGTGTGTGTGTGTGTGTGTGTGTGTGTGTGTGTGTGTGTGTGTGTGTGTGTGTGTGTGTGTGTGTGTGTGTGTGTGTGTGTGTGTGTGTGTGTGTGTGTGTGTTGTAAGGTGTAAGGTCTTCAAAAAGGAAATTCCTGATCTCTAATTATCTGTCCAATACCATTTCATATCTGTATTCTTTTCCTCAGGCTCTCTCTCTGTCTCTCTCTCTCTCTCTCTCCGTCTCTCTCTCTCATGCTGTCTCTTTCTCTCACTTTTTTTCTCTCTCCCTGTCTACATGTCTCAGTTTCTCTCTCTCTGTGACTCTGAAGGCCCTACTAAGTAAATGCCTTTTTTGAGCGGTGGTCACACCGTCTCCTATACGTGGCCGTGTGTGTGGGTATCCGTCCGGCCGTCCGGCCGTCCGGCCGTGTATGTAGCCTCAAGCCTGCAGTACCTTTTCTGACCACACATGTTAAGGGAGGGGCGCTGTTGTTCTCACACACACACACACACACACACACACACACACACATGGGGGAAGGGTGGGTCAGCATGTGTGGTCAAGTATTATTATAATTATTAACAAACTGAATGTTTTAGGGTCAAAAAAAATTAGAGTGTGTGAAGAAACTACAGCATTGTAAAGCACACTAACCCCGCTGCACCCACCCAGTAGTGCTGTTGCATAGCCTCCACGACCACCGCTCAGTTCACACGGGTGTGATTTTTTAAATTGTATTCAGCCTCATGGTGGCGCTACAACAAGCGATGCGTGTTTTTTACCTATAACTCCACTGATCAGTGTAAAACTTTGTATGCGCACTCCCTAGAGGCCAAGGAAAAACCTTTGCCCTGCATTTTTCACATCAGCCTTTTATAGAGCCACCAGCAGGCTAGTCTCGCGTGGCCAGACTGTTGACTGAAATGCTCCCGTCATACAGTCTGGAATAACGGAAGAAGAATGATGAGAGTAACCGGTTAAACGGAAGTGAAGCCTCCTCCTCACTTCCGTTTCTGTCTCACATCGCGCACATTTATCATTATATAAATAAAAATCATCTAAGCATATTTAGTTTGCTGTTTAGCAGAAATTATATTTTCGTGAATGGAAATGCCAGCTGCCATTACTCACCGTTCAGGAGGTGTAGTTCCAGACTCTATATAGACGAAATTCCTGGCCGATTGCAGGAGGGAGGCCCCGCCCCCAAGTCGAAAGGGAACTTCCGGGTTCTCTCTGTCAGGCATGCATATAAACGTGTTGCCAAGTCAATTTATTTACCTAAACTATCTTGTTTTTTTTGCTTATTTATATTGCAAGAGTTGGCTTGTTTGGCTTATTTCTCTCACAAATTTTGGCAACACTGCCCAGCGCTGCAGTAAAAGATTATGACAATGAACTGAAAGGGTTAAACCAACGGAGGTTTTTTTTTCCAGCTGTCAGCTAGATGGTGCGGTGCGGTCATGGTCTCTTGATATGCAAGCCACCGCTATCTTCGATGTTTTTATTCTATCTACACCAGTTAATAGTATTGATGACATCCTTAACATATCCTAAACTCAGCAAACTCCCCAGAGAAGCAGCACGACTCACAACAACAACAACAACAACAACAACAACAACAAGGTAAAACTCTCATGCTAGCTAATTAGCATTGTTAGCTACGATCTTTTACTGTATGGTGACTACTACTCTTGTTACAACTAAGTAAAAGTTATTTTCACTTGTGACAACACAACATTGATTATAATTGAAATAAAAGCTCTTCGCTGTTGTGTTGTATCTGTGAATGCAATTGTTTTCTGTCTTTCAGACCTGTACTGTACGTCCATGCAGGACCAATGAAGCCAGATGTGAGGGTCGAGATCTCCTCATCATATTTATTGCAATAAAATATTTATACACACTTTTCTTTGACTTGTCCATGCCTTTTTTTTAACTGTTGAGGGTTTCAAATGTTGTACTGTATATTGTGTTATTGAGATAAGGAATGTTCCCAATGATGCTTTGAAGGAATGCTTTTAAACACTTGTCATTTTCAATTAATCCAGTTTGTTTTTGTATCTATTAAAGCCAAATGTATTCATTGTTTTGACGTGACAGTTTAGGATTTAATGATTAAATGAGCATTAAATATGAATGGATATTTATATTGCCTTGATTAGGATTAAATCGATGATTTACAGTGATATAGTGAAATGAACACAGCATAGGATGCACATAATAGGTGGGCTAATGTGTATTATGTCTATTCTGGAGTGGGTTGAGTTGTTGACAGGCCTATTTGTAAAAACATTAATGCATATCACACAACACAAGCCAACTGTGACTTCATGGTGACATCCCAGAAGAGTGGAGAATGGAGAAGATGACGTTTGACATGATCAACCAGCGTTCTGAAGGGAAAAGGTTTGCTAGCTAGAATCATACAACATTCGCTTCCATGAAATACTGATTAGGTTCAATGCTTGCTTTCAAATACACAAATCTGTTTATTTGTAGGCCTATATCAATTCAATTCAAAGGAGCTTTATTGGCATGAGAAGACATGTTTATATTGCCAAAGCAAGTGTCAAATAAAATAAAAACAGTTTAAAATGGCGAACATATAATATGACATGCAGTTGGAGGGAGTACAGCATTGTGTAAAAAGCTATGTCGCATTGTGACATTTTATATATATATACAGGGTATAAAGCTTTTGAAACAATTTAAATAGCGTTATTTTTTAAGAAGTTTGCATATGAAAAAAGGTAGTTTCATGACAGTACACTAGTACAAGGTCAACTAAAAGCATACGCCCAAGAAAGCCTATGGCATTGTTTCAATTGAGATCTCTTTTTTTTTCCTCCAACTCATAACATTGAATGACGGCAGAACGGGTGTGTATCGTCACAACTCATTTATTTATCAGCAGAGTGGATGCGTGTTGCCATTAAGTGACATTGTTAACATAAGTTACAAAGTAAAATTACAAAGTAAAACAATCCCGTCTCATTAGTTAAGAGGAGAATCAGATCAGATGAACGTAAACAGGAAATCGCGCTACGATCAAGCCCAAAAAAGGGCTTCCGGTCGGAAGTAGGGGGCGTGGCCAGGCATGTTGTCTATAGCATTCGAAGATTGTGGAATAGTTGTCTGGCTACGCAAGACTACCAGGAGGCCGACTTATGTAAAACCCATTTTTTTACATTACTCCTTCGGATTTTATCCAAAACTCACGCAAATCAGTTCATAGTAGGTCTATCTCTATCATGTAATCAAGACAGATCTATCAGCTATTTCATATTCCATCCTAATTGGCTAACTTTGGCTTCCAAAGTTTTCAGGATTGGTCTTCCCAAATTTCCACTATGTCAAGGAACAACTGCCACCTTTTTCACATTGGCCTTTTATAGCGCCACCAGCAGGTTGACTTTTGCAAAACTCAGTTTGGAACAAAATGTCTCAAATCATGAATGCAGCGTCCAATTGCAGTGAAAAGCCGAAGAAGACATGGCACCCTTTTCACATTGGCCTAGTATAATTTAGGCCAAAATAACCTACCTGGCCTGGCGGAGACCTGTGCTCGGAAGAGCACTGCTGCTAGTTTTGTCTTTACTTATCTGTAAAACCATTGCTCTTTCACTTTTGGTGTCTGACGTGCAATTCATCTAAAAAGTCATCTTTTCTCCCTCTGTGTGTCTCTTTGATGTCTTTCTGTGTATGCTCTCTCATGTTATAAATCAAAGACAAAGTGAAGGCCCTTTGTCTTTGATATATTACTGTCCGACAAGCAGACACAACAGTCCATGTTTTGATAGATGGAGTTAGATGCCATCCTTTTGTAAAAGAAAAAGACAAATGTGAAGTACTTAAAGTGGTGGAAGCTGCTTGGCCCATTGTTGTTGCAGTCACACACCATAACCTCTTTGCACCCATGTCAACACCAGATCAGCGTTAATTTTGTCTCAGTCAACAAAATGAACACTGCACCAGATCCACCTTTAGGCTCTGTTCCCTGTGGCATTTGTTTCACATGAAGAGTTTTGTGATACTCCCTGACCTAAGTGGGTTTCTTCTAACTTTGTTGAGCAAGGATTAGGAATAATATTTAGCAGTCTGAATGCCAAGATCAAATATAGTATCCACACATGACTGAACTTTGTTTTATCTTTTCTTTTTAAATTGTTTTCCATTTCATTCTTTCTAAACATTGACATACAGTAATTAGGGAAAGCAACTGTAAATGTGCAGTCCCTCTTACTGTTCTTCTCACTAGGAAGGGGCAGAAATTCCTGTCATATTGAGCCCACAGCATACTTCAAACAAATGTGGAGCAAGCGATCAAGCGCAGTGCCTTGCCAAACTTCATTATAGAAGTTCTGACACCTCCAAGATGTTCTAACTAGCTGAACATCACCGCAGAGACACTTGTGTGTGATTGATCAGATACTCAGTGCAACTCAGTACTTGTTGTTTTATATCGCTTTATGTCTGCAATATGCCAGCAACGTACTGTACCATGGCTAGTTTTGAAGAGAGGTTCTCTTGAGGGTGTAAGAACCTCAGCAATCCCTCACTGGGGGACTAGAAAAACAACTTGTGGCAAAAATAATTCATGAAGGGAGATCTCACTGTTCCAACACGTATACGGTGGGCCTGTCTAATGTTCAGAACCCATAGCGGAGCCGCATCGACATCGAGTATAACACATTTTTGTTCTCAAAAAACTTTTCAGCAAGCCGTGCCAAAGCCGGAAAAAGAAAATGTTTGGAGCAGCTCTGACATCAAATTTTATCCAATCAGATCTCTCCAATCCCAGTTTAGACATGATGGCACACATGGTATAAGGACAAAAGAACCTCACATTGTTAGCCCATTCATACAGAATTATTATGAGTGACCACTAGTGCATAGGTCCTGAGTAGTACAAGAATTCTCATCAAATACATTAAGAGCATCTGAGAGCTCACGTTCCGGTGTCTGCAATACATCATAGGGTGAGGCAACAAGATACGATATTTCTATTTCACTTTTCCCTGTGTGCTTTATTTTTAGTGCCGCGGCTGTAACATAAGCACTGACTTTGAGCCCCAGTGTTTCCCAGATGTCATTTTGTAGGCTCCCTCTATAACACAAGCCCCTTATCGGCCCCTGTATCTGGTTTCACTGCAACGATTAAAGAGACAGCAAGCCACCTACTACATGTGGACTCGGTATCAGCAGTATGGATTTAAAGATGTGAGCCCTAGCGTCCCTATTCTGCGCATGCCATAATAGTCGAAAGAATCTGCAAAAAGAGGCAAGCATTCAGCAAAAATAGAAGACCTACAAGCTCATAACACTTCGCTTGTGGGCGTGTAGTAGATTGACTATGCCTCTCTCTCCATGGCTTCATTGGCTTTATTATTTATCATTGTTGTTGAAGTTAGATTGAATAATGTCATAAGTCATAAAATTGTTGATGTTTCTGCAACAATGGACCAGGAGATGGCAATGCATGTGATTCATTCGCAGCACTTACTTTTGATGGTGTTTAGCAATTCCATTCATCATGCTTGTGCTGTGCTTCAGTGCTCTTAATGAGATTGTGTTGTACATTGTTGTGTTGAGGTAAGCCTCAAGGATTTGACACATTTCTTCCTTGAGTGTTTGCCAGTGTCCAACCAAGCCCTACTGGTATTTGCAAAGATAGTGAATATAGCATATCTACACACCTGGCATGCCCCCAAAATAGGGACACTAGGTTGAAGGTGGTTAAAGTAGCATTGTAGTGCGTTGTAGTGTGTGTGTGTGTGTGTGTGTGTGTGTGTGTGTGTGTGTGTGTGTGTGTGTGTGTGTGTGTGTGTGTGTGTGTGTGTGTGTGTGTGTGTGTGTGTGTGTGTGTGTGTGTGCGTCTGTGTGTGCGACTTTTAGTCGGGTTCATGAAATACGGCACCTAATAATTTACAAATTAATCACTGTGTATACTGTATATGCCGTACGTTCATATATGTATATTCTCACCAACAGATACAGACTACATCAGTGAGGAAGAGCAGCGGAAAGTGGAGCGGATGTTGTCTTTCCTCACAGAGGAGTCCAAGCAGGCTGCCGCCAGCACCGCTGTAAGTATGATTCTAATGTTACATCTTGCCATTGAATGATATTGCGATGTCTTCACTAGAAACTGAAACGTGACCTGGTTTGCCTTCGTGCGCTGAGTAAGCAATGATCGTCGCAGTCAATGAAGCCCATTGAGAAAATGCTGCGTCAACAACCTGAAAATTAGGTTGGTTTGTTTGATGTCTAGAAGGCATCCATTTTCAGGGTGAGAGTGTTCTTGTGTGCCAGAGGTAATGTTAATATTTCACACTGTAGTACAGTATGCCACAGAACCTCTGTAGGATGCATAAAACACTGTTACCACTTCATAATGGGGCCACTAATGGATTTTTCATACCTATACTGTTGGAATAAAAACCCATAACAACATATCATTAATGGCAGTTTTTCCACAACCTGGGATTTACCAGTCTCACTGCGTACATCCTTGCACAGCGGATATAGACATTACTTATTATGAATTATATATGGTTTTCATTTTCTTTTTTATTCATTCAGATACAGTAAAGTTCCTCATTTTGCTAGTCTGTGTGGTACTGTGTGGCACAGTACCCTATTTGTCTGAAAATGAGCTCAGGCAGACGGTTCAGAAAATGTTTTCTGCCGCTGGGGAACTGTGGATGATATGGAAGCAGGGAGGGGAAAAAAAGTCAGAAACCCCTGAACTTAAAACTTGAGCCACGTGTGTGTGGAGATATTGAAGTTGGCAACTCAGACACAATGATCACGTTGGCCTTGAGGGTAGACCTGGCTGCCGCAGTGCATTTCCTCCCTCCTCTTCCTCCTCTCTACCTCTTCTTCGTCTCCCTCCTCCTCCTCCATTATTTTCTCTGCAGTGGCAACCCGATCCTTCTGACCCCCACTCCCCCCCACCACAGAAGCAATTTAGTCAGACAAATGGTTTACAATGGCAAGCAAGAGGACGGAAGGAAGTTGGGTTAGGAATAAAGCCACAGTAGACGTTACGAGTCATTTTAGATATTCATTTTCTTGTTTGTCTTTCTTTTCTTTCTTTTTTTTAGAAGGGGGGGGGGGGGGGGTCGTCCCATTGTTCTGTTTCATGCCTTGTCCAATTTAGCTGTGTCATGCCTCGTCCCATTTTGCCGTGTCATGCCTCACCAATACGCCTTTGAGAAACAACATAATATTAGAGAGACCATTCTGACCGACTGGCACTGGCGCTAACCTGTGCCAGAAGCGAGATGGGGTGCATTTTGTACAGCGTGGTCAGCAGGACGATACGTATGAAGGGGGCATTGTGCTCCCTGGGATAAGGAGGCCCATTTGAGACCGGGTGAAATTAGTTCTTTGGTGGTCCATTCCCACTAAAACCACTAATGGCTCACTGAAATGGGCAAAGCACTCTTTGCTCTTTCTTGGTTTTGCAGTAGGTAATTGCACACTCTCTACTGCCAACCGTAATTTTCTTCAAAGATATTGCCTTGTGATTGGAAAGCTATCACGAAAAACCGATGGCAGTGACTGCAGAGCAATGCTATATGGCTACGGATTACTGCACTTTATTGTGTTTCATACTGTAACATACTATGGATAGTTTGAGATTGGATGGGGTGTATTGGTGCGAATACCACAGAGTCAGTCAACTTATTCAATTTGCAATTAAAATAAATTTTATTACCTATACATTTAACAATACTAAAATCAGAGTGAAAGGGAGGTGGAACAATAGGTTGCCATCAAGTTGAGGTTCAAACAATCTAATCTAACTGAATCGAATCTGAATGCAGGTGTGTCTATCTGCCTAATATGCACTTGCACGGATGGGCCAAATCACACTAATTAGGGGGATGAGACTGGGTGACAATGGTCACTGTCCTATGGCTATTGTTACTATGAAAACCTCCACCGGCTGTCAGTCTGTCAGTCAGTCAGTCACGTCACGTCACACTTTCCCCCTACTCATATCTCCGCCACCGTTGCCACTATCAATGCAATCACACTCCTTGGCTGCCAAACCACAACCTCCACCCTCATTTTTCACATGGCCCTCTTCTAGCGCCACCATGAGGCCGGTTCTTTCAAAACACATTTTTGGACACTGCTCCTACAGATTTTGCCATAAAATCACACAAAGCGGCACACAGTATGTCTAGAGTGAGAGTCATGTCATCAACATGGATCTGTCCCATTTAGATACATGTGACCTGATGGTCGCTTATCTCCCGATTAGGGAGTCTTACTGGTCTTAAAGTGGCAAGTACTATATACAAATAAACATTGCATCAATAAATACATTTTCTAAAACTATCTTCAAAACGAGGAGGCCACGCTGTTACTAGTCTTGTTTTTCTACAGTACATTTCTCCCATTCTTTCTATTTGATTGACGGGCAAGCAGCAGTAGCGTAAACACAATCATAAAGAAATAAGGCCCATCACGAGTCTACAACATCGGTGAATGTCTGTGCGTGTCTGCCGCACCGTCTGCATGTTCAGCCGAGATGAAATGATTACAGACCCTGCAGAAAGCTGGAGTGAAATGATGCTGTCAGCTCCACTCAGCCTCTGGTTCATAGCATAGAGGCAGACAGAGATTAGATTCGTGCCACCTAAATATGTGCAACCTTTTATAGGGACCTTATTGAATTTGACACTGGAAATGATACAAAGTGCTCAATATATTAGGCGTTATGTCACAAAGAGCTGGCAAGGCCAGTCTGCGTTAGACCTAGAGTATCTCCATAGCAGTACAATGTAATTATTATGGTAATGGATTAGTTGTATTGCGTTATCAATTCTCTGGCCTCACTCAGTCCGTAATACACAGCTAATGTGGAAAAGTGGCATTTTGTAATAATCGCAGTTAACTATGAAAACAGGCACATCTTGTCTGTCCTTCCTTCCGTAAGACTTGGTTCTACAGACTCCAACTTTTGCACACGCATAGCTCAGATGTTTGCCTATGTTCTTTGCTGCTTCCCCTGCCGTTACTGTACCAATGTACCGTTTTCTTTGGTAGAACCGCCAATCCATTGCAATATGCCCATATCTCCATATGCATGGGTCTCAAGACTGATGGCCAAGACAGGATGGCACAACCTCACCCTGCCCAGGCGTCTTACTAGTATTATTATTATTATTATAAATTGCTTTACATCCTATATAGGCTGAATGTCTAATTTAAAAGAACAGTTATTACAACATTATTAGGTTTTTAGTAAATAAATCTATACAGATATACCATTTAAAAACTTCACACCTGTCATTGGCAAGACAGTAAGTAGATCTCCAGTGGATTGGCAGAACATTGAGCTTGTAGATGTATGTTTGCTATTTTTATGACCTTCTCTGACTTAAAAGTTTAAATCTACCTATGAAGGTGGATTCTGCTTTTCAATGGGAATGGTTTGGTTTCTTGCCATTTGCTGGTTTCTGCTAAGAAAATACTCTCCATTCTCCATAAAAATAATAAAGGCAAAACAGGTAAAGGAACCTGTGGAAAAAATGCATTTGCAGGACATTTTCAGGAAAATAGCATGAAGACTTGAAATGGCACATCTCTCTGTAGGTGTGAAATGGAAGCCTGTATAGACAAATATATTGTTTTGTCAGCAGCCAATGTAAATGATACTGTCAGATACTGTATATAATGCAAATCATTTGTGGGCGACTGTTCTGCTCCACTTGAAAATAATATTCCCTCTCTGTGGTCAATAAGTGCAACAGCATAAATATGTAAACAGTGAATGAGATCATATGTCATATCAGCTAGCTATTAAAATGTATTGTTAAAACTAAAACTGTCTATCTAGCAAACTGATACAAATCTTAACATACTCTTCATGTGTATCGGTTATGTACATATGCATCTACATAAGTCAGCTATCGCCTGTGTGTGGACAACGCAAAAAAATATCATGAGTCAGCGAGGAGACTACTCAAACAGTAGAGTACATCAGTAAATAATGGGTCAGTGAGAACGATAATGTTCATGTCTTCCCATCTACCCACCTGGAACGAACTGTGCCCACTGCTCAGTCTGAATAGGCACAATAAGCGGGAAAAGGTCCTTTTCTCTCCCTGTGCTCGGTCGCAGAGCTGGAAGTAATTTTCCATTCAAGTCGTGAGAGGGAGAGGGAGATAGAAGGGGGGAAGACCAGACACTAGCTGTGGGTGTGGAAATAGAAAGAGTGAAAAGAACAATGTGATTGAGGGAATAATAGAGATACTGTAATACGCAATAGAAGACTAGAGAGACCCAGGAGGTGAGAGACTGATTCAACCCCAGCCAGGGCAAGTGTATCCCCCCCCCCCCCCCCCATTTATTATTATTGTAGCTGAGGATTTGTGAAAGGACTGTATTGTGGTGGATATTTGGCACTCACCCCCGATTGTCTGTCAAAACAAATGTGCCCAGGACATCCTTGATATATATATATATATATATATATATATATATATATATATATATATATATATATATATATATATATATATATGGAAATACTGTGTCAGTCTCATGTGGTCTATGCCTATGACATGAGACATATATGGTGTCAGTCATCTCCATATTTGGGAAGTTACATTATTGCATTATCCCATTCAAGTCACTGGAGAAAATTATTCACTAATAAATTAATATAAATTAAACTATATAACGTATCTCTTTGCAAATGTCTCTTAGCATGTCCAGCGTGTCCCGATGAAGCCGGTCGATTTGACATATGACCTGCGTTGGGGAAAACTCTTTCTTATTGGCTTTCCATACGTTGTTTGGTCGTATTCCGGTTCTTCATGTCCTAAAAATGTACGGGGGGTGCGCCCATATAGCTGCGCTGTTTCTGCAAAACCAACGGCTCTTGTTTTGATGTTAATATTATAGAATATAGATTCCATTATAACCAGCAACATTGTATAATAATAAGCCTACATAATGTTGGATGCATTTATCCAACACGGTAAAGTTTGCGGCTTCTGTTCTGACTTCAGACACAGTGCAGTTCAGCCTGTCAATCAGTGGGACAGCATGTTACAGCGGACCTCGACACATCAAAGGCAGAGGCACAGCTGCAAAGAGCTCGTTAATTACTGAGACTGAGAACTCCTGACACAGTTGGAAAAGTAAGAATCACTTCTGTCCTTGATCATAACCGATCCTACAGTTTGAATTCTGTAGTGTATACACGCACACGTGGAGAAAGATAATGATATAAAAAAGTTACAAAACCTTCGACTTCTCCTGGTGGGAGTCGACTTGTGTTAATGAAGTCGACTTGTTGACCAGTTAGTTGAGTTTTAAGTAATTCCTCCAGTGTGTGTAGTAGTCAGACGTGGACATGACAGACAGCGAGGTGGGCGGGGAAACTCTTTCTTATAAGCTTTCCATACGTTGTTTGGTCGTATTCCGGTTCTTCGTGACATAAAATCGGGGCATTTAGAGAATATTTCGGGGCGTGTTATTCAAATGAGTCAGTTTCAGTGGACGTGGGCGTAAGCTGATTCCTGGGATCAAATTTAAGCTGGTTTGTCCGTTCCATTGATAAATGAGGGCCAATGACTCTGTCAGTCAGAGTCATGCACGTTTATAGAGCTGGCCCTACTGATGCGGTCCAGCCAAATAAGGCTACGCTGTAGGAGAAGATTAAATCATTTGATTCATTCTGGGATGCTTCCAAGGTATTTGAACCGAGTTACAGTGGGCACTGTTGCCCCTGGATGGTGAATTGTGGAGGCTGAGTTGGAGCACTGGTGTTCACTGGCACAGTTCAGACACACTTATCCAGTGTTTCTCACTCACACACAGATGCATAACATCAGTGCAGCCTCACAAAAATACTCTCTTGCGCGTGCACTCACACACAGTCACATACGCACGGACACACACGCACGCACGCACGCACGCACGCACGCACACACACACACACACACACACACACACACACACACAGAGAACTTGCCAAGACAACAGCTTGTGATGTCTAGGAAACCAGAGCCACAGTGCCAGGCCTTAAAACTCAAACAGATCCTCTTCTAAATACAGGGGACAGGGAGAAGTTGGGAGAGAAAGGCACAGATGGAGAGAGAAAGCGAATGATGAATTAATTAATCTATTTGATAATTAAAATATAACAGAATGAAAACACAATAAAGCCCAAGGGTGTATTTCTATTGTGGGCTAAGTACAATACTTGGCACACCACAAGATTAACACAAAACAACCAGACAATAAGCAAAGACAATCACAGTCAACATATAATAGAAATGGCAGGCAGCATGTTCATGCTTTCTTGGTCATAAAAAAGTTAAATCTTTAATTGAATATGTTACTTTCTAACCACTTCTTTAAGGCAATTGCAAACATACTCTGTGGAACACTAAATTTCAGATTAGCGAAACTAGGTATTACACTGTACTGCCACACTATAAAGAAGTATGTTTTTGCCTTTTGAATCAAAAAGGTACAGTATGAAATCTGCATACCTCTTGTAAAATAGGCTGCATAATCAAAATGGCATTGATCTCCAGCTTGTGTGATGAATTGAGCTGTCCAGAAAAGCAGCTTTTCTGGCTAAAACTTTCTGGCATTTATCTTGGTGTGGGCTTTTAAAACCATATAATTTGCATCCAAGATAAGTCATACTAGCTTCAGCAGTTATATACTGTATAAGGAGCTCTCCAGCTTTTACATAAAAAAACTGGTGATCTGCATAATGTTATTTTATTCTAAAAATTAATGGTTTTAGTTTTTCCCAAGTGTATAGAAGGGTTAGTGTGCTGCCAATAAAAAGAGATGAAAAGTTTTGCATGACATAGAAGGACTGATCTGTTCTGCACCATCTCTAAAAAAAATCTTGCATTTAAGTGAGAGTACCGAATACCTTGGAGAAGACAGAAAACTTGGGCTTGATTTCCTTTGATGTGTTGTTTGTTGTGGTTGATGTGAATACATCAACCACTTCCTTTTGTTGCTGATTTGCTATCTCCATCAATACCCAGGCTGATATTGCTTATTTAGACCCCAAATTCACTTACTTGGTACTTTTCTACATTATAAAATAATGTCACTGTATTTTTATTCTTTTGCCTCGAAAGGTTATCCACACCAAGAATGATAATAATAATGGCTATAAATATGTTGTTTTAAAACACATTCTGACTACAAGTAAGTGGATGGAAGAGCCCACTCCACAGCTATCTAATGACAACAATGGCAAACAGAGCGATTTGATGAATGACATAAACACTGACAGGCGGCCAATCAAAATCAACATGTTCAAAGCACGTTACCATTCATCAGTGTGAATATTCACATCATTATTGTTATGGTTATTGTTTTAAATGTGTTACCACACTGGACAGCCCTTTAGTGGCCATTCTGTTTACCTAATTTCTCAAACTCTTAAAGTTTTTAACATTCTCATTTAAACTGTACATACTCAGTTTCAGTTTATTTTTATTTATAGTGCAATCATCACCCCAAGGGGTCCCTGTGCACTTCACAACAATTCACAACAAGTCATTAAAAACAGTCAGGCAGAAACATCAAAAACAATGATACCGCAAAACATTAGTTGCAAAACAACAAAGACAATACAATAAAATGTGCTAGCATGCAAGATAACCATGCAAAACTGAGTAAATTGAGTACAGTACATCTAGGGAGAACCATAATGCAAAATAAAAAGATGAGTTTTCAGCCTAGATTTAAAAATGGCCAGAGTGTCAGCATCTCTGACAGCTCGGGGGAGAGCATTCCAAAGAAAGGGTGCACGATGTGTGAAAGCTCTGCCTCCAACAGTTATTTTATTGTGATTTTTAACTGTCAGTAGACCAGCGTCTTGGGAGCGCAGTGGTCTTCCAGGGATGTAAGGGTCTATTAAAGTGGACATGTAGGACGGGGCAAGTCCGTTTAAGGTTTTATATGTCAAGAGCAGTACTTTGAAATCAGCTCTGGCCGGTATTGGAAGCCAGTGTAGGGCTATGAGTGTTGGTGTAATATGGTCAAATTTTCTTTTTCTAGTAAGTACTCGTGCTGCTGCATTTTGTACTAATCTAAGGCCATGTGTTGCTGTTGTTGGTAAACCGGAGAAGAGTGCATTACAGTAATCAATTCTTGAAGTGATGAATGCATGAACCAGGGTTTCAGCGTCGGGAGGTGAAAGTATTGGACGGATTCTGGATATGTTGCGCAAATGGAAAAAGGCAGACTTTGTTATGTTTTTTATATGGGGTACAAATGATAGGGATGGGTCGAAAATTACTCCTAAATTTCTAACTGTTAGTTTGTGTGTTATTGAGCAGCCGTCGAGGTTTAGTGATGTGTTATTGAACAGATGAGTGTGTTTAGCTGGACCGACTAGCAACATCTCTGATTTGCCGGAGTTTAGTAATAAGACATTTTCGTTCATCCATTTCTTAACCTCAGTTAGACAGGTTTCGAGGTTGTGAATGTTGGATGGGTCATTTGCAGTGATGGGAATGTGAATCTGAGTGTCGTCTGCATAGCAGTGAAAACTTATGTCAAACTTTCTGAAATACTGTGCAATATGTATAAATGCGATGGACTCACTTGTCATAATACACTGGTCTACAAGCCGTCGAGGCATTGCAGGTTCGAAGCATTCCAGCCTGCAGATCTGTTCTTTTTGACGAGTGACGTGATGCCATTCCGCACTTTTCTTTTGCACATACTGTAGGTGGGATTCTTCATTTGATACACCTTTGATCCGCACAAATCAAGGCTTTACACTCCCTTTCGTGAATTTCAAGTTGGTCTTTATTTACAGTATACAAACTACAATCTACACTAAAAATAAAATTAGGTTGACTAAGTTTAAGAAGTTTTGTGAATAAGGCCCACTGTTTTTCTGTTTCATGTTTAATTCTGTAATTCTTCTAAGTAACTGTATTTAAAATATATAGATATATAATTGTAACATCCGGACATTCTAGTGCTATAGAAAGATTGGTATTTTTTAGGCTCTCAGCAAAGGCATCTTTGCTGTTGCATTTTACCTAAATGAATTTTGTTGTTGTCTATAGACAGTTTATATATATATATATATATATATATATATATATATATATATAAATAATTTGTGAGAGATTATATTATGGTCCCTCAAGCTACAACTTACCTTGAGAGATAGAGGGAGAAAGATACAGTAGAGACAGTGAGAGAGAGATATGTTGTGTAGGCCGACATAGCAGAGATAAAAAGACAAATAAAGGAAAAGGCTAGAGGAAAATGCTTGTGTGT
The DNA here is from genome assembly GCF_963921795.1 of Nannobrachium achirus. Classification (NCBI taxonomy): domain Eukaryota; kingdom Metazoa; phylum Chordata; class Actinopteri; order Myctophiformes; family Myctophidae; genus Nannobrachium; species Nannobrachium achirus. The sequence goes on along the minus strand of NC_137815.1, from coordinate 52,665,391 downwards.
GTGCATGTGTGTGTGTGTGCACAGTATGTGCGTGTTTGTGTGGATATGTGTGGGTGGGTTTGTACCAGAGAGTGTTTGTGTGTCGCAGGTGTTTGTGAGAAAGGTAGAGGAAAAACATTGATTATCACTTACTGTATGTGTTGGACATGATGATATTTCTTCTATTTGTCCGCTGTGGACTGAACACAGTGTGCCTCATTACCACTGTGAGCTACATGCATCACTGCCAGACAACTAGGCAGTAAGACACAAGCCCAATAAAACATACATGCTTTGATATATTCAACTTAATATGACACATTCCTATGAATGATTAGTTTGTGACCTTGTGTGTGTGTGAGAGAGAGTGTGCCGGTTGGGGAGTTGCTTACTTTAGTGTTCTTGGTAGAGTGTTCATATGCTAGTTTGTTAATTTGTCTAATCGGTTCCTCCATTTCTCACTATACTCTTTCTCTGTCTGTTAGTGAGCAGGCTTTAATGAAATCATCCTTTTTTTCCACTCTGCTTGGAGTTGGGGAGTAACTTCTCCCTGCCTTCTAGTTAGTCTACTACACCATACCATGCATTGGTTGTTAGTCTGCCCTCTTCCCCCAGCTGTAGTCTCTTAGTGATGAGACAGCTCTTATTTTGTTCCTCTGGAGAGTACCAGGCTCTTTCCCCGGCAATACAAAGACAGACAACTCGGAGGAGTTTGACCTAAAGGATCATTACACAACCACCCCCTGATAACACATTGATAACATAGCTCACGCTCTGCTCAACTTTTTTCTCTCTATATTATATACTGAAGTACCTCGCTATCTTTAATTCTCTCCATCTGCTCTTTTCTCTCTTTTTATTGATTCGTTTATTGATTCATTTTAAGCTTGCCCATGCCCAAAAGTTTTAGAGAAAGTTGTGTCAACAGTTCAAAAACAGCTTGAACATCAGCCACCTATTGAAAAATTCCAATGCGGTTTTCAGCTCTTCTAAAACACACTATTGGTCTTTTAGCAGCTGATAAAGGGCAATTTTCATGATGCCATCCTCATTGGCTGCCTTAAAGGTTTCATAGGCATAACAGGCGCTCTTGAGTGGTTTTCCTCTGATCAGATAAAAGAAAGTCTTGTGTTATTATGAAATTAATTTACACATCAGCGCAGATGAAGTGTGGTGTGCCTCAAGCCTCTATTCTCAGCTCCATACTGTTCAACTCTATCTGCCCGTTAATTCTCTGAATTCTGGTTGCCGAAGAACTCGCAATGCTTTACAATGTTGCATGGCTCAAAACATTACAGTTAAATAATAGCAGATCAGAAATCATTGTCATGGGTTTGAACAGAACCTTTTGTACTGTCTCGAAAAGATTGTTTCCAAACATCTCCTTAAAGAAGTCTCCTCCCGTCTAGATCCCTATCAGTTTGCTTACCAGGCAGAGCGGGGGGTTGATGACGCACTGCTGACAATGACCAACAGCATACTAGAACATTTGCAAAAAGATCACAGTTATGTGAAAATAGTGTTCATTGACTTCAGCAGCGCGTTCAACACCATCCAGCCCCACCTGCTGGTGAGCAGGCTGATGGACTATGGTGTGAATCCAAGACTTATTATGTGGATAAATGATTTTCTTTTAAATCGTTCTCAGCAGGTCCGCTTTAATACAGCTGTATCTATGTCAAAGATGATCAACACAGGTGCCCCCCAGGGCTGTGTCTTGTCTTCTTTACTGTACATACTGTACACCAACGAATGTCGAGCCTTAGGTTCCACCCAGACATTCTTCAAGTACGCTGACGACACAGCCCTGGTGGGGTTCCTTAAATCTGATGATGCACAGGCAGATTTGATGAGGAGGTGGAGCACTTCACAACATGGTGCTCGGATCACTTTCTCCAGGTTAATGTGACCAAAACAAAAGAAATGGTCATAGACTTTAGGAGGAGTGGAGAAGTAGTCCCACCCACCCTTGTAAACAAGGAACCTATTGAAAGGGTCAAGACCTATAAATATTTAGGCATAGAATTTGATGACAAACTGAAGTTCGACGAGTGTGCTAAAGCTAAGGTTAAAAAAATGCACCAGAGAATGTTTTTTTTACGGAAACTAAACTCATTTCACGTAGACCGTTGCATCCTGCAGATGTTCTATAAATCTGTCCTCCAAAGCATCCTGTCATTTGGACTGATATGTGTGTTTGGAAACATGCGAATTCAGGACCAAGCAAAACTGCAGCGCATGATCAAGATGGCGAGCAGGGTCATCGGGTGCAATCAAACGTCTGTTGCGCAATTATGTGAGGACCTAATTGTGAGCAAGGCTGAGCGCATCCTCAGTGACCCTGCTCATCCCTTACATTGCAAATTCGAACGCAGTCGCCGGGGCAATGGAAGGATGCTGCAAAAGAACATTACCACATCTAGGTTTGGTAATTCCTTTGTTCCCTCTGCAATCAGACTTCTAAATGAAAAAGTCAGCAGATAGATAGCGGTTATAGCCTGTAGGAACATGTTTTAAGCACTTTTAAGTACAGCAGATTGTATTGTCAGTATTTAATGTTGGATGTTGTCTGTTTTTATGTTTTTATGTTTTTTGTACTCGCACCTTTGGACCAAATGAATTTCCCTGAACGGGATAATAAAGTTTACCTTGACCTTGACTGGTGTTCAGTAACAATGAGCGCTTAAAGGAGTAGTGCACCCCCAAAATTACATTTTTTTCTATTGGTTAGTCACACCATGGAGACTTGAGTTCAATAATATTGTTTTGTATTTGTCTCATTCTAAGACAAAACATGTATTATAATAAATTTACCCCTATTGATTCTGAATGGGGACCCAAATGCATGGGCCTGGATGGGGACCCAAATACAAGGCCCTGGATGAGACCCAAATGCATTTGTGTGAGAATCAATGGGGGTAAATTTACTTGACCCTTGACCCTAAATTTACCCTCATTGATTCTGACCCAAATGCATTTGGGTCCCCATGCAGGGCCTTATTTGGGTCCCCATCCAGGGCCTTATTTGGGTCCCCATCCAGGGCCTTATTTGGGTCCCCATTCAGGCCCATGCATTTGGGTCCCCATCCAGAATCAGTGGGGGTAAATTTACTATAATGATTTTTTTCCTCTCTCTTAGGAATGCGACAAATACTCAAGTCTCCATGGTGTGACTAATCAATAGAAAAAAAGTCATTTTGGGGGTGAACTACTCCTTTAATGCGTGAGTACACACGTTTGCAAAAATGTGTCCATAATTGTTATTGGGGCTGAACAATTAATTTGATCAGTAATCACAATACGAAACACTGACTTTCTAAATAGCAGAGGCTGCAATTAGTACATTGCATAAATTAGAGAGGGACCCAAATGGATACGGTCTCTTATCTAGTTGAACATTGACAATCTTATTTCCTTCATGCATTTTAATATCCAACCAGGAGTGGAGGAACTCTTAAGATTACCTCCTTTGGCTCCTTACGCATTCATCTTCACATTTCACACTGCTGCTTGGAAAAGTTTCAATCTCCACCTCAGCAACTCACACTGCTGATTAGAAAACATTATTATGAAAGCAACATCCCATCAAACCAAATTGGATTCATTGGATGTTGCATCTTGAATCGGTTCCCAGTGTTTTTCGACACAGACCGGCCCGTTCCAGCATTCTGTACTATTGAAAGATAGGTCGTTATAGTGAGATAGAGAAGACTGCTGCTTATATTAAGATATCTGTTGAATAACATTTCTAGAAACCCATGAAGCCTCTTAAGATAGTAGTATTAGTCAAGATATTATAGTCCATAATAGTGTAGCCACTGTTTGGGATTTGGGATTTCGGAGCATTTTACTTTGTCGATTAGTGAATATTTCCCTGAGCAAATAGAGGAGGATACTCATGAGGTTTTAGAGTGAATTCAATGGCTAGGATAAAGCAGGATTAGCATTCATTATTCAACAGCTGTCCCTGCCTAATTGTGAAATTTGTGAAGGATATTGCCTGGGGAAGAAGAAAAAAAGGGTTTTGAAGCAGTGCAAAATGAGTCGAAACACAATTTTCTTGTGTTCTTGTATTATTGCTGATCTGTAGTATTGATGTTAACCAGCTTAGACCAGCAGAGGAAAGCGTTTGCTTGTTTTGTCTGTTTGTATTTTTATTAATTTTTTTCACAGCAGACTCTTGAATTCACTGCCCCATTCAGAATTTTCCCATTCATGAGGGAAATGGCTGTTTTCACAAATTGTTAATTTAGGTGCTGTCAACACTTGATAGTACCCACTATCTTCTTATTTGTATTATTAGTGTGGTCAGTTATCTGGCTGAGGGTCTGGCCAGACACATACTGTATGTGGTAAATCTGAGTTATACTTAGTTGTGCATGTGCATGGGTGTCGTGCACCGAACATAGCCAATCTCTAATGCTTTGTGAGCTTGTAGATGGTTATCTTTGGTAAACGACACTGACAATGTGCTGTAAATTGGGTCCTTTAGCGACAATTAGTGACAGACCCTGGCTGGGTGGTGGGTGGTATGGCCTTAAACAAGCTACAGGCCCTTCCATGCCTACTGCCTGTGTGTGTGTGTGTGTGTGTGTGTGTGTGCGTGCGTGCGTGCGTGCAGGCTCAGGTACAGTCCCTATACCACAGCAGGAGAGGTAAGAGAGAGGGTGATAACAGAGTCATGGAAAAACCATGACATGTTGTTAGTTAGTAGAATAATGCTGCATATGGGGAAGAAGAGTGAGCTGTCAGGAAAGTGCAGTGTAGGGCCCAAAACAGGACTCAAGGCAGGCAGTTTCACAGATATAAAAAGCTAGATACCTCATTCGCCTCTGCAGTTCATTGGAGCGACGTCCAACAATTGTAGTCCGGACTTCCTGGAAAAACCAAGGGATAGCTGCGAGTAAAAGTGACTACTGGCCAATCACAATGCGTCTTTACTGTGACTCCATCCATTTCCTGATGTTGCGCGGCTGTGCAGCTCAGCTGTTCTTACAGGCTGCTTACGAAAATACCCGCCCCCACCTGCCTCTGATTGGCCTACCAACGTCAATATGTGTGACGCATGTGGAAGCGATGCACACAGATTCCCTTGGTCCGATGCATATGCACCAGAGCCGAAGGAGGCGTCTACCTTTCTATGTCTATGGGCAGTTTCAACTCAAAGGGTTTGAATAACCAGATAAAAACAGGTAGGTATATTCACAACTTCAAATTTCTAACTGCCAAACACAAACTCTGCTTACATTGGTTAATGGACAGACAAAAACACATGGAAACAGAGGTGTATGTGGACAGGGAACTACGGTAACTACAAGGTGAACTCAACACGGGATAGGCTGGGACAAACAGGACACAGACCGACTAGGGTTAGCAATAATCACGTTAGACAAGACGGGTAACGGCTGCAGTATCAGGCCGGCCGTGACATAAGCGACTGAAATTGGAAAATATTACAGCCTCCATACTTCTTATAGAACCCCTCCAACCCTCATCCTCTTATCACATGTTGAGACCGTCCCCTTCTGACTAAAATAAATTATGTTCTCTCCTGCATCACGACAGACTTGGTTATAGGCTTTATGCATGGCTGGCTGTAGAAAGCGATGGTGACAGCAGAAGGACAACGGTATAAAGTCTTCACCCCTGCCTCTGCATCAGCCTTTCGTGATCAACACATATCACACCGCCTCGTGTCCAGGCTAGATTTATACAAGGGCAGAATAATGTTGAGTTTCTTCGCCAAGTCAGTACATGACTCAGCTCCAGGCTTAGGAGAGACGTTTTGAGGTTGACCTTTTGTGAACAACACAATCATATCTCCTGTCTAGACAGATTCACACAGTGCTAGTGTTATCTACAGTACATGTCGTGACACAGCACCACTGTTTTCATTGAGCTTCCGACTTTTATTATTGCTCTAATTATTGTGCATTTTGTTGTTTCATTCCTGTGCTGACACCAGACAAAACTCTTGATCTTGTTGAGAGGTTTATTTACTCGGTTGCATGGGAACCATGTAAATGCATAGCTTATTGTCTCCACCAGCCGAAGGCATGGGGGAGAGTATGTTTTCCCCTCCGTCCGTCCGTCCGTCCGTGCGTGCGTCCGTCCGTCCGTCCGTCCGTCCGTCCGTCCGTGCGTCCTCGCAGTTTGTGAGCACCTAATCTCAGTTGCCGTTGGCCCGGTTGCTGCCAAAGTGAGCACACACATTCCCTGGATGCCAATCTAGAACCTCTGCCCCAAATCTTTCAAATGGGCCTTTTCTAGCGCCACCTAGTGGCCGATGTTCGCAAAACACATTTCTGTGCACTACTCTTTTGTCCAAAAATCCTACAAATCGGTAGGCAGTATCTCGACAGTCATGTGATCGACACGGATCTGTCCGATTTTGCATATTCCATCCTGATTGGCTAAGATTGGCTTCCAAAGTTTGTAGGATTGAGCCGTTTTGAACAAAATGCCTCAAATCCCAAACGCAAAGTGCAATTATCATGAAATCGCACACACACGTTCCCACTAGGCCGAGGAAGAAATGCCACTTAATTTTTTTTAAATCAGCCTCATGGTGTATAACAGGCCGATTTGTGGTTTTACCTATAACTCCCCCGATCAGTTTCAAACTTTGTAAGCTTACTCCCTAGAGGCTAAGGATAAACCTTTGCCCTTCATTTTTCACATCAGCCTTTTATAGCGCCACCTTTGGGCCGACTTATGTAAAACACATTTTTGGATATTACTCCTTGAGATTTTATCCAAAAATCACGCAAATCGGTTAAAGTATCTCTATAGTCATGTGATCAAGTCCGATCTGTCTGATATTTCATATTCCATCCTGATTGGCTAATATTAGCTTCCAAAGTTTGCAGGATTGCTCCGTTTTTGAACAAAATGCCTTAAATCATCAACGCAGCTTGCGATTACCGTGAAATTTGCCACACATATTCCCACTAGGTCAAGGAACAAATGCTACCCTTTTCACATTAGCCTGTTATAGCGCCACCAGCAGGTAGACTTTAGCAAAAAAAAAATGGAACACAATGCTTCAAATCATGCATGCAGTGTCCGAATACCATGAAAGATCTAAGGTGAAGAACATATGCCACCCTTTTTACATTGGCCTATTATACAGTAGCACCACCAGGACGCACGGCCTGGTGGAGACCTGTGCTCGGAAGAGCACTGCTTCTAGTATTTCTAATGATTTTGACTTTACATAATGCTATAGCTGTTACTGATTGTGTAAGAACAATTTGTTATTTCCTACAGGGACTAGGTTTTTAGTTGCCTTAAATGTCTCTGTTCTTGATCCCAGCATACAGTGGTGCACTGTATCTACTTTACATTGGTTCCAGTGGGAGTGTGGGAAAGGATTAAGGCCAATTTTGTAGGTTACATCTCTTGACGACTGAAATAAAATTTGAACTCTGTAATAAAGCGGGGAAACTCGAAGGACCAAACCAGTGCATGATTCATACTGTACCTAATGTGCCTGGGGAACACCAAAGGGCAAGTCAAAACCTCAAGCACACCTGTGTTAATATCCATGCAAAATAGCCCCTATAACACGTACTGCATCACTCTGTTAACATGTATTTATTTTATTTTTTTACTAATGCAAAATAAATGTATACTGGATTCCACTTTTCTTCTTCTTCACCGCTGCTTACTCCTGCCCACTTTACCCTCATTTATCTTAATAGCGCCCCCACTACAGACAGGATAGGTGGCATGAAGTACTGCACTCTGCGGCAACCGGGGTAATCCATAGTAGAGCACAAACATGCATGGTGTAATAAAATATTGATATTTGCCTGCAGCTATCGATATATTGATCGCGAGGGGTAGTATCGCAAAATATATCGCAATATCGGCACACCCCTATGTAAAGTATACATAATTTGTCATGAGCATGCAAAACACTGGTTTGGTACTTTAATAATGTCCTTTTAATGGCTAGAAACATATGCTGTTGTTTTTTTTCTCTTTTTGGACATGGTACTGCCTTCCGTTCCTCTCCTTTCTGCTCATTCTGTACAATTATTCTGAGAACTTCAGCTGGACTAGAAATCCAGGCCTTTCTTAGAAGAATAATACAATGGTCCAGGCAGGCTTTAACTGAAGTTAAAATAATAAAATACAATAACAAATCATTATGGTATATACCAGTGATACTCAAACTCCGGCCCGCGGGCCTCCAACAAGCTTTAAACTGAGCAGATTGGACCTTGCGTTCCAGAGATAATGGCCAAAACATCTTGAAAACTGCCATATAAATCGCCGATTTTCACCGTTTTTTTCTCTCTCTCTTTTTTTGAGCGGTGGTCACACCGTCTCCATAGCGTGGCCGTGTGTGTAGGTATGTATGTTTGTTTGTTTGTTTGTATGTATGTATGTATGTATGTATGTGGGTGGGTGGGTCTGTATGTAGCCTCAAGCGGTGTAGTACCTTTTCTGACCACACATGTTAAGGGAGGGGCGCTGTTGTTCAGGCCAGGCCAGAACAGGCAAGGCACACTCACACTCACACACACACACGCACGCACGCACACACACACACACACACACACGCGCGCGCGCACACAGACTCCACCGCTCAGTTCACACGGGTGTGATTTTTTTTAACCAGTGGCTCTGCCTCTGCCCAACTTATTAGCATACCCAAAATGTTATAGTAGGCCTAATGCAAATGAAGAGACGTACTGTAGCTCTACTTAACAACTGCATCATTAGCCATTTGGTAGCTAAACAGTCTGGGTAATCTATTTTAAGTAGATTGTTTGATTTTATTTTATTTTCCTTAAAGTTATACTATGTAACTTTTTTTAATAAAACATATCTTAAAATTGTCCTAACTATTAAATCGCTAAAGTTTTAGAACCCCCACTCTGTTAATTTCAGCTCCCAAAGCCTTTTCTTTATATGTGTTCTACTGAGCCCTGGTGGCCGTGACCGGGACTGTTTTTCCCGGCAAAATTATGTCATATGCATCATTCTGTACACGTGTCTCCCTACCGGCCAATCAAAGCCCAGATCATACACTGCTGAGCTCTTCAGGAAGTACACTGCAGTGTTTACACTGGGCTAGGAGTCTAGCATGTAACTCCCCAACCGAGGCTCCTAGAGGGACACGAAAGACCTCTATGGATAGGTCTCGGCGAGGCGAGGCGGACGCGGTGGTCTGAATGCCCGGTCCGCGGCGAAAAACGGCCGAAAAATACACAGTATAGCTTTAACTATCAATTTTCACAAGTTTATTTTCTGTAAAAAGCCATTTGTGTTGAATGTGACAAAGTCATAAATAGCATTGTGAAGCAATTGAAAGAGAGATGTGCTCAGCCTCAGCTATCTTTAATGTTATCCAGCTCGATAACAGGCAGACAGATATCAACCCAGACAAAATAGCAGACAAACGTACATTAATTTGTTTTGGTGTTTTTGTGGAATATGCTAATTTCACAGAATTATTAAAAAGAGAGAAAATGTAGCAAATTACTTTGATTACAAATGTTGGTTGACAGAATATAAATGGAATTTCAAGCTATAAAATAATGCACATTGAAATTGTCTTGAGTTATGTGGAAATAAAGCAAAACGTTATCAAGTAATGTCATTTTATCAACTGGCCCGCGGGGGATAGCTTCGCTGTTTCTACATTATCATCTTTTCAACACCCAACTCTAACCTTTATCCTAACCTTAACCTCCGTGGGGTGAGTCGCTAACCCTCCGGTCGAAATGATGGTCGTTCGAAAGAGCGAGATTTTACCGGCCCGCGGACCCTTGTCATTTTTGTAATGTGGCCCACCGGTACAGAAGTTTGAGTATCCCTGGTATATACTGTAATTGGTCCTCTCTCTGTAATCCAGGTCTTTTTAGAACAATTGACTGATTTGTCAGGAATTTTCACTGAATAAAACCTCCTTTGTGTCTTCACTGCATCTGGCGCGCACGCACGCACGCACGCACGCACGCACGCACGCACACACGCACACACACACACACACACACACACACACACACACACACAGAGTTAAGACTCTTTATGATGGACAGGTCTTATTATATTTTGCTGAGGCTCTGTAATTGTGGATTTAAATAAACGGACACAGGGTTAGTGAAATGGTTGAATGTGGTGCGTCCATGTGTGCGTGCGTGCACAATCAGAGAGAATAACATAGGGAGAGAAAGCCTATTAAACTTTGAAAACTCTGAAGGGATATGATAATAACATTTCCATTGTAGGAATTTATGAGAAGTCTGTGCATTTTCAAAAGTCTGACTCTTGATGCCAGAAATAAGTGTTTAACTGTTTAAATGCTAGGCAGGCAGATCTTTAGTCCGAGACAGTAGCACCAGATCATCTGCAAACAATGGGCATTTGACTTCTGTCTGCTCAGGGTGCCTGGTGTTGTTGACTGTTGTTTTTGCCAATTCATTGATGTATATTTTAGAGGGTTGGACGCTGCAGGCTACATCCCTGTCTAACTCCTCTGCTTTGGTGAAAGAAGGCTGTGTGGTCTTTCGCAATCCTAACAGCACAAGTGTTGTTAGAGCACATTGATTTTATACAGTACGCAGCCTTTATACAGTACAGTACACCCCCTCTCTATATCGTCCCTTTCCCCCTCTAATGTATTTCTCAATCTTTATCTCGCCCTTTACCCCTCTTTCTCTCTATCAATCTACATCTATCTCCATAGAGTACCTCCCATCCTCTATTCTCTCTCTCTTATTCCCCCATCGCCTGACATGACTTAATCTCTTTCCTCTCGCTCTCGTACCATCTCTCTCTCTCTCTCTCTCTCTCTCTCTCTCTCTCTCTCTCTCTCTCTCTCTCTTTGAGCATCTGTCTCCTACAGATTACTGGAAACATTTTTCATACTTCCAAATGATTGGATGCTTCTGTGGCTCCTCTACCAATCCAGTCTACCAATTCCTTCCAGCGGGCCCCCTCCCAGTCTCTGAGCGACTGTCGCCAGAGTCACATTTTGGGCACTAAGACACACATCCTCTCTGTGGGGAAATACAGAGAAAGTGAAGAAAATGAAATGATATATATTTTACTGTTATGTTAATGATAGAATATTGACAAACGTTTGTGAATCTTTTGATCCATATGTTAAACCAAATGAACAAAATATTTTTTATTTTTTATTGATTTATATTAGATCATAGAATATTAACACATGAATTCATGTCATCAGTAAGTCCAAATAACTATATTTACAGAGGAGAAAAGGGAACAGATGCCTTGAAAGAGGTTTTGAAAGAAGCCAGTGATTCATGTCCTTTAATGGATGATGTCAGGGCATTGCACATAATGGTGGCTGAGTAGTGAAAATGTCCCCATGTTTAATATAAGCTAAATTTGGCGGGTACCAGATCGTAGGCGCTCCCTTCTGTTGTGACTGTGGCAGACTGGCAAGCACTAGTAAGGGGTACGTTTGGTAGTTTGAAAACCACTGTGTCTGACAGTACACCGAGTACATGTAGGTCCATAATATTACACTCAGTTAAATTACCACTGAGAATTACACTCTACATACATAGTCAGATGCTGTCTATGGACACTGTGACAGGGATTAACACACATGCTTAAACTTAAATGCAGGTAACATAATATACAGATTAATGTGTGCATATACTTCCACATATAGTGTAATATAGCGTGTGCGCGCGCGCGCGCTCACACACACACACACACACACACACACACACACACACACACACACACACACACACACACATACACACACACACACATACAGACACACACATTAAATGTCAATATTGTATACATTTCACACACACATACACCGATCTGTTTCAGCAATCTGGCGCACAGCGATAAGCACATGCACTGATCTAATCTATCATTTGGTGTAACGGACACTCGCGCGCGCACACACACACACACAGACAGACACACACACACACACACACACACACACACACACACACACACACACACACACACACAAACTATACTGCATCCCCCCTTTTGATGTACAATGTAGACAGCACACACACCAACCAACAGATTGCACTGTGATATTAGAGTTATTCTTGTTCGAACAGTCTGTCAGTAATCAATCCGTCATCTCTCCCCAGATATACACTGTGTATATTTGCCACCACAGAGAACATTGCTGCTGATGCAAAGTGCCCTGCCGTCTGTACGCCTCGCTTGTGCAGCACAATTTGTCTTGTCATGAGTTCAAAGCCGGCGTTCCTGTCAAGAAAGGGAGAGAGTCAGGGCTGAGGCAGACGTGTCTGTTAATCTATTTATGTGGAGTATGAATACTCTTCTCCTTTATCTTGCTCCTCAACACCTCAGTGTGTCCTATCAGAGACTCATATCAAGTGTGGGACCCTATGTAGCAGTATTAGTAATGTGAGATGCGGCCATTATAATTATCTTAATAATAATAACTTAATAATCATTCACTCATTCCCAGTTGCAGAATGTTCTTATTTGTGTCCGAGAGTCCAGTGAAAAGTCAGAAAAATGGTTTTCTTTAAAAGGGAGTTTAATAGAGGCTGCTTTACATGTGAAAGGGGGGATTGACATGCTCACATTTCGTTGTCTCCCATTGTGTTCCAGTTTCGATCACCAGTTTAAGCATGACAAAGACATGGGTCCCGTGCATCCTTGTGTCTGAGCTTTATGGATATTGATAACTGTTAACTGCTGTCCATTGAGCCAACAGATAAAACCCATGATGCAACGGCACACTACAGGCTACACTCTTACAGGATGAGAGCTATTTGAAGATGTTCTATCACCAATAAAGAGTAAGCCATTACAAATTGAAATACATCCTAGAACTAAAAGTTAATACAGTTTCTTTTTTTTTTACCTCAATACGGAGTCCATCAGAATTGTCATCTACCATGTTGAACACGAGAGTTATTGAACTTGGATGGATTTAGATTGAAACGGACCAGATGCTGTGCTGCTCGTCTTCCTCCTGTAGCTTGTGTCCTCATCTTCAAGAGAATTGTGACATCTTACTCATATGGTCACTCTCAATTAGGTTGTTTTAAACTGCTTATTGAAGAATGATGGATGGCTGTGTGCTCCATGCGTTAGGAGCCTAGAATTTGATGGTGACCTGATAATGTGTTGAGCGTTTCGCTGTCTAGGAAATATCTGCGCTGCTGCGATCACTGCGTCGGCTGATTTCTTGCAAAGGGAAATCTCAGTGCATAAGATCACACCTCATTTTGGGTCCAGGGGAAAAAAACACCTAAAATGCATGCCCAAATTGGAACATTTGTGGACACAAAACTACAATGATTGTGGCTACTCTTGACCCACCATTGATTGACTGATTGGAGACTTTATTAGAAGTTTGCATAGGAAAAGGTACAGTTTCATGACAGTACAGTTCACTGGTACAAGGTCTACTAAAAGGAGATCCTAGAAAAGACTAAGCTTATTTCCACAGGAAACCATTTAAGTATCTCATATAACATTGAATGACAGACGAATAGAACACAGTACTATGCAGTAGATATAGTCAGTTAAAAATACAGTAAGTCAATACAAACAGAAAGTATATACAAAGAAGGGGCAGGGGAGGGGAGGGCTGGGCTGGGCTAGGTTTGTTTTTACCAGTTGCGAACGGCTGCTGCCTGTAAGTGGTTTTTCAGGGCGATTTTAAAGGATGCTAGTGATTCACACTCCTTTAAGACCTTCGGTAAGGCATTCCACATTTTTGTGGTATAGCAGAAGAACGAGTTTGACTCTTTCTTTGAGTTGACTCTGGGTTTTACGTGATCTGTGGCGCTGCCTCTGGTGTTGTAATTGCCTCTGGAGTTGTAATTGTGGACATCCAAATGTAAGCTAAATGCAGTGTAAAACATCACATTTCTCTTACCAAATTGTAATGCCGTGATCACTTACTAGGGAAAAGAGGACTGAAAAAGACCTCCGCCTATGGAAGCTGGCTTCCCATATGGGGCTTAAGACATAAGCAGGAATCATGCAATTGCTTATTTTTATTTTTTATTTTTATTTTATTGTATTCAGGCGGCTAACAATGCTCCCTAAAAAAATCTAGTCTCTGTGGCGCTTCTAGGGTCGACCAATGACAGAACTTCTCACAGATAAAAATAATAGTTTTGGAGGCAGATTGTAGCCCCAGGAAGTGTCACACACACAACATTTCTTTATGAAGAATTGTTAGCCGCCTGAATAAAATTAAAATAAGCAATTGCATGATTCCTGCTTATGTCAGCAGAAAACTGCTTATTTCTGCTTTAAGTGGTTAAGAAAAAAGAATCAGCACCACTTTGCACCGGATAGAAGATGTGGCCCTGGCAGTTTTAGAGCCACCTGTCATCTGCATGCCTGTATGAACACACACACACACACACACACTCCCTCTCTCACACATACACAAACACGCACGTGCACGTGTACACTCTCACACACACACACATACATACCATTGTAGATGTGTGAAACACCCATCTGCTGGTCCAAAGGTTCATGATGGGGACATTGTGACCGTTCTGCCTCCTCTGCTCTGTGAGATGACTCCCAAAAGAAGATTAAGTGAAAAATCGAAACCCCCATCCGATGCAAAAGGTTGAATAAACCCTCAAAGATCAGTCTCATGTTCATTCATGTGGGGAGTGAATTCAGTCGTGTCGTGTTAAGAGCAACAATGACAGGTTATGGGGTGCAATTAAGCCAGAGGGACAAAAAGACTGTTGTCGTGTGACTTGTCTGCTTGACAATTACAGTCACGTAATAACATTCACTTACTGTGTCCAGCTGACAGTTTCAGCAGAGGGACATTTTTCACCCTTGAGTGCTCCGTGTGCAATGTGTATGCTTGTGTGCGTGCGTGCGTGCGTGCGTGCGTGCGTGTTGGTGTGTTGGTAGACTACCAAGATGCCAAGGGCAGTGAGCATCACTTCCTGTACACTTTCATCTCCACTGGCCATGAAATAAGCTCACAGGACTCAATTATCACCACCCTTCACACGTGTGCCCCCTCTTTCTTTGATTCTTTCATTACTTCACCTCTTGTTTGTTGTCTTGTTTTGTTCTTTCATTCCTTCTCTCCCCATTACTCCCTTTCTTCCTTAATTGTGATAGCGTATTCTCTTTTTCTTTCTTTCCTCGTTTTCCTGCACTGTCTACCATCCTCATTAGCTGTAGGCGTAGCACTCC
Organism: Nannobrachium achirus; assembly: GCF_963921795.1. NCBI lineage: Eukaryota > Metazoa > Chordata > Actinopteri > Myctophiformes > Myctophidae > Nannobrachium > Nannobrachium achirus. Next base: position 52,650,223 of record NC_137815.1, on the reverse strand, counting down.
CTGCGTTCTCATTCTCTCTCCCTTTATCTTTCTGTCCATTGTATTTTTCTCTCTATAGTCTCACCTCTTCCTTCCTGTCTCTCCTTATCGCCACTTCTTCTCCATTAGTTTCTCTGTCTCACACACGCACGCACACACACACACACACACACACACACACACACACACACACACACACACACACACACACACACACACATACACCCTATTTCATCCACCCTGTGGCTCTCTCTCCTTTTCTCTCTCTCTTTCTCTCTGTTTAGAGTTAGACAGAGATACAGAGTCGCCTAGGGACAGAAGTACAAAAGAGAGAAGTGTAGGTTGAATTCCAGGTGGAAATCAGAGATAGGGGGGTTACAGGGTTGTTTCAGCGGAGGGGGTAGATATGTCTCTGTTGCCTGGTTTCTTAAAACTCTGGCTCCGGAGTCCAACAAAGGAAAGTTCCAAGTTTCCCCAAGCCTTTCCAATGTTCCTACGGGACTCTACAACCTGACACATTTAGTTTCACTCAAGTTTTTTGCTTTCTAAGCCTCTGCCCTGTTTTGTTGATTGTAGATTTTATTCTAGAATTGACCCTTTTCTTCTTCTTTTTTATGAACGTTTTATCATCTGTGTCTGTCTCTGTGTCTGTCCACAGCTAATTTTGCAACCTACTAGATTGATCACTGCCGTTTACAACTACAGTATTAGCCTACCTTTTTGTGAATGAATAACTGCTGTACTGGTACTAACCAATCGCATAGGCATGCAATTCACTGGCACTGGTTTCACTAAAAAGCAGATAGCAATATCTTTTACGTTGACAAATGAACTTGTTTTTGCTTGCGCCCTCCGAGGCACCAGCTCTTCATCATTAAGTCATGATTTTCACACTCACAGCTTGCAATGAATATGTTTTCTGCTGTTTTTCGCCTTTGATTGTTCTCAAATGCCCTGTTTAGCAGTAAAGAGTGCTGCAAACACTGCCTCGCTGCCTTGTGATTTCATGAATAAGTCATAGAGAGTGCCATTGTAAACATCTTGATATTCAATCTTGTGTTCATCGCAACATGCCTCAGGCAGTCTGTCCTATTGACTTGCAGATTAAGATTGCATCATGACACTCTTATATGGCTTGGCCATATGTTCATTTTGCTTTGCATGTGCAAAGTATGTCACCTGGTTTTCATATTTATGTGATGTTTTGAATCAGCAACAAGTACTGTAGGTCTACAGTATGTCTGATCCATCCATGTATTCTCTCTAAGGAGAAGAACTTCTATTGGAGGATGCTACTGTTCCTCAAAGTCACAGAGGTCCTGATTTCTGTCTTTGACCTATGACTTACTAGTGCCGTGCATCTCAGCCTAAAGGGCCATTCACACTGAGCAGAGCACTATAACTATAAAGAATATATAATTTTAAAATTGCTCTAAGCCAAGTGGATGGCAGTGTTCACAGTGAGCGAGAAATTAAATTAATGTTTAATGTTTTTCTTTTGTCAATGTCTAAGTAGGTTTTTTTGTGTCCTATGGAAATGTTCATTTCATCATTCGCAAAATACTCAAACATTCACATGCCTTAACGAGAGAGAGAGAGAGACAGACAGACAGACAGACAGACAGACAGACAGACAGAGAGAGAGACAGACTAAAAAAAGGTTCAGAATGAACGGAGCAGAGTGCTGTGACGGTGATGTTGGTGTAAGAGAGGGGAATTGAAGGGGGAAACAAGAAGAGAAGGACTGGGGGTGACAAATACAGGCGTTGATAGGTTGATGACAGCCTGTGGGCTGAGGAAGTACAGGAGAGAGGGAGCGAGGGCAGATGTCAGCGGGAGAGGATAATGTAGGTGTCAGAGGAGACAAATTGAGGGAGCACGGGAGTGAGAAGGAAACACAGAGGTCAGAATTCAAGAAGTAAGGGGAAACGGCAAAGAATCAACAAAGAATGAGAGGCAAGAGAGAGAAGGGTAGCTGTGATGGAGCAACCATGACACGTCACATAAACTAAAGACAAGTGGAGAAGTAATGTATTGACACAGAAAAGGAAGGACGGAGGTCTAAGGGGTCAAACTAATGAGCGTTGCTGTTGGTGCGGACATGTGCCGAGCACGTTCTGTCAGGGAACTCCGTGCAGTTGCCGCTGGCCGACCATTGGTCAGTCTCAGCTCCATGCTTCTGTTCTTCTGGGTGGGTGGACGTCATAAACGTAACATGACTTGCAAGGCACCGTTGCTCCATCACGCACAAAACTTCGGCTCAAACACTATTCAGAGATAAGCCCAGGAACAATTCAATTCAATTCTAAGGAGCTTTATTGGCATGAGAAGTCATATGTTTACATTGCCAAAGCAAGTGTATTCAAAATATAATGAAAACTGTTGAAAAAGGGTAGCATACTGTACAGTTGGGGCACAGTATACATGTTATATATAGAGGGTATAAAGCTTTTTGAAACAAATAGCAGCAATCTTTTGCAGTCGCTTTGGGAAAAATAGCAGCATTTTTTGAGCGGTGGTCACGCCGTCTCCAATGCGTGACCCCATTCACACACACACACAAATTACACACACACACACACACACACACAGCCGAGGAGCGTCCGAGAATGCTCTTAGACAGGCAGAGAAGTTATGAGAACGCCTGGTTCATGAAATGAACTACTGCTAGACACACATGCACGCACACACACACACACACACACACACACACACACACACACACACACACACACACACACACACGGTATAGCATAATTAATGAACTGCTCACATCTACCGCTCCCTTCAAACTGGGTTTGACTTTTTTTATTCTCAAAACGATTTAAATAGTATACAAAAAAGCCTCAGATTTAAAATGCATTTAAAAGTAACAGCTCTGTTTATATGTGCAGTAGGTCTACAGGTCACTGTGGCATACACACTGTTGCTCCATATGTACAAACACTGTTCAGGGATCTGCCTTGACAATAGTCACCCCAGGGTAGTAGGCCAGTCAATCTAAGTAAAAAAAGGGCCTGACCCAAAATAAATTGCAATAGTAATGGTTCAAGGTTTTTTGTCATCCAAAAAACATGTTAAAAGTTGTGGATCAAGGTGAATTCGGGTTGTTCAAGTTTGGGTCCCTTCATTAACTATACAGGAAAAAAAGACCCCCAAAAAATTCTTCTTTAAGTAGCATGTGAGGGGTCTAACTAGGGGTTTTTCATGATCCTGAATCCATTGCAAACATTCCTCGGGCTAAAAACGGACCCCCAAAACTATGGTTTAGTGATGAGTCATCCCTTTTCTGGGGTCAGCTCAGTTTTGTTGTGTCCCTTTTTAGCCCGAGGAATGTTTTTCGTACAAAACAAATGCTTGCAATGGATTCAGAATCATGAAAAACCCCTAGTTAGACCCCTCACATGCTACTTAAAGAAGATTTTCTTTTAGGTATTTCTTTCCTGTATAGTAAGTGAAGGGACCCAAACATGAACCCCATGAATTCACCTTGATCCACTAAGAATAAAATGGATCATTTTTAACAAATGTTTTGGATGACCCTAAGGATCATAAAAAAAACCTTGAACCATTACTATTGCAATTTATTTTGGGTCAAACCTCAGATTGACTAGCCTATAGGGTGACCATATTTTCAGCCGCTCAAACTGGGACACGAACCACTGCTGCCTAAAACCGGGACCCTCAAAGCAAACCGGGACGTCTGGTCACCCTTCCCCAGGGGCTACAGGCACGCCATTGCTCCAGTTTGCACCAAACTTGCCCAGACACTGTTTAGGGTCTGTCATGACAATGTCATACCAGGGGCCGTGCAGGGTCCCCAGGGGGCCACATTCACACTTTTGCTCCAATTCGTACCAAAATGGCACAAACGCTGTTCAGGGATCTGCCATTACAATAGTTAAACACACTAAAGGAATCTAAATTGCACACATGGGGCACTACAGCAGTGTCTAACATGTTGAATGGCTTGGTGACCATTGCTCTGATCAGATGAATATAGGACTGGATTGGATTTATTATTATTTTTTCTTTCTCTGAAAAACAGCCTAAATAGCAAATCTACACGCTCTATTAGTTCTGAAGTCAGAGTTGCTTGAAGTCCAGTGTGAAGTTTCCGCAGTCAGTGTTATGGCATCTGCATGCTTTTGACACAATATTCTATATATTTTTTAGATTTATCGTATTTGCAGCCCTAGAAATAACAGAGCATGGTTGAATGAGGGATAGAAAGATTGTATTGTTAGAAATCTGGTGCGGAGGAAGGAAAAGTATTTCGATATTGAGAGAGGAGTAGAGAATCAGTGGGGGAAAGAAAACAGTAGAACAGGAAGATGGGAGAGAAAAGAGGTGTGATGATGACATCTCTCAGCTTGAGTGTTGCCACCACAGGGACCACGACAGATGTGTCAGCTCTCAACTCCCATAATGCAGCAGTTCTCAAAGTCCTGAAGTGGTTCCCGTCAAATTAGTTAATAAACCATAAAAATCAGTAGAACCACTTTAACCCTATACGAATCGGCTGAAGCTCACAACAGCGTGTAGATCTGCGATTAAACATTTAAAAAAGCTATATATTTTTTTACATTTTAACATTTTACTTCTTTTTATATATATATATATATATATATATATATATATATATATATATATATATATATCAACAAATCGTCACAAAAACCTTTTATTTATGTTTTATTGTTTTCAAAATGGAAAACTCTTGGTCATCTTTGATATGTTGTTCTTATTTTCCTGACAAATCTCATGCAACCCATTCAAAATGTTAGCCTATACTGTATGTCTTTAGCTAGCATAAAGTCACCTCCTTATGCGAACAGGAGCAGGTTTCAGAGAAGGTACAAAAGAAACTGTGCGAACTTTGTACCACCTCTATGGAAAGGAAAAGAAAAGGTGTAATTTATGCACTATAACTTGAAGCTTTTTCTTTCTCTGGAACTTAATGGATTTACATACATTTGGCTTCTAGCACCATTACATCTTTCAGTGGGTAGGTAATCTCAGAGCTGCAAGGCCTCATTTGGATAGCGCAGTGAAGGTCGCAATGCTCAAGGAGAGTTTCCATCAGTGGTTCTAGTTTGCTCTTAATCATTTGTTGTCTCCTTTTTTCTCTCCAGCCCACCAGTGAGGAGGACCTCTGCCCAATCTGCTATGCTCACTCCATCTCTGCCATCTTCAAACCCTGCTCTCACAAGTCCTGCAAGTAAGTAGACACATACAGACTCTTTCTTTTCTTCCCGCTGACCTTAAAAGGCAGGGCAACGGATCATTTTAAATGCTGGATATTCACATG